>NC_091731.1:28375075-28678106 GCF_030179895.1 Drosophila kikkawai | reverse complement strand
TTTTATTATTTTTATTATCCGTTTTTGTCGTTTTTAATTTAAAGTGGCGACGTTTCACTTTAATAATTTTAATACCTTGAGTTTTTTATTGCCTTCGTTTTAATTAAATGCCATTAAGGTGTTTCTTTTTCCCTGGGCCATGGCGCCAATTGTATTTGGTGTGTTAGTTTGTGTGATTTTTTCTTCATTGGGCTAGCGATCGGATCTCCCTCGTAGGCACTTTGGTGAAAAATTGTGTTGCTCCCATTTGGGATCTTATCTGAAATTGATTTCGTTTTAATTTACTGCCTGCACACACTTAAGCGTGCGTTTATGGTGGCTGTTCTCTATTGGCAGGGCCCGCTTGTTATTGATTATATTTTTATACAATTTATACAAATAAAACTGATTAATATTCATTGATGGCTAATTTATGAGCCTTGTATGTGTCAGCGTATCTTTGTGCTAAAGCAGCGGCTACCGCCAAGTTCGGCTAACTTTCTTCCAGCAACTGGCAAAATTATCAATTATGAAGTCATTATTATTTACAGCAAGCCGAACATGCGGCCAGCTGCGATTGATTAATAGCTTTTCAAGCTTCGGTCTTGTCAAGGGTTCAACTGGTGCTCGCTGTTTTCTATTTTCGCAACCGCAAATTTTTGCAAATTTTTCTCTTTTTTTTAGGTTTTTTTGCACAGAAGGTGTTGCCGGAACATTTTTTCTGCGTTTGCGTTTTTTGGGGTTTCGCGGCAGTTTCTGCGCAGTTCTAATTAGCTAATTATACGCTAAATTAGTATATAATTATTGCTGGCCAGGCGCTTGACTTGCTCACGCCGAGTGACTAATTTAAGCAGGCCAAGAGTTTAGGGGCGCCTCAGCGCGATTTTGGCACTTCCAAATGAGAGTATTTGAATTCGACAAGAAACAATTAAAGTACCGTAGAGATGCGCTTTGTGAAATCCGTAATCAATTAGATACTTTTCGCCACAAAAGAGACAAGCGAATTCTTTATTAATACCTGGCAGAATAGACAAAATCCTTTTTTATATTTTATTTTAATTCCGCTTTGTTTCGCGCGTTTTTGGTCATGATAACTGGCTGGGGATTTCTATGGTCTGTGCGTCATGACTTTCCAAATACAAAACGCCAGCGATAAAACCCAAATTTATGCCTCCGATAAGGCAGCGTTGTTTTGTCCCTCTCCACAAAGACTCTAATAAAACTATTAAAACATACAGAAACTAATATATGTGCGTATCTTTCTACATATAAACCACGGGGATTTGATTTTAATATACATATTTGCATAAATGTGCGATAGATGAAAAAATGAAGAGAAAAATAAACTAAAAACTTGGACAACGAACCTGCCAACAAAAAAATCTTGCACTTACCGGTTTGAAATCGGTCAGAGTGGTCGGAAAGTTTATCCAATTTTAACAGCCTAATAAATCCACATAAAAATATGTACAATAGCTGATTGACGTCTATATCTATATAGTATATGATTCTGTTAGTTTCGCGTTGAACTCGCTGGGACGAACACAAAGATTTTCATTAGTTTTTCCCAGGCCTCAGCCCATTATGAGCATTATTTATGGCCACCGATTGTTGGGCAGTTGAAGACAGACACTCTCACACACATTTATCATCGCATCGTCTTATCAGACGAAACATAATTCTCGGCCTGCATTCATAAATTTGCCAGCCACTATTTCATTTGCATTTGACGCGAACCTCCGCTCGGGAAATATTCTTGAAAAACTAATTTGGCGCAACGCGGGCCGGGCCGAAGACGGGACCGGGTTAATTAAAAACTGAGCTCCGTATCGCAGTTTCTAGCCGACGACGACTTCCGCTGGCGGCTTCCGTTTGGTGGGCGACAGGAATCGCGACAACGACCACGACGACAACAGGCGATCCGATGGAAGCGATGGAAGCTCTCAACGCTGGCCGACGGCAAAAATGAACTTATACGGAAGTCGAGGCGAGAAACAGACGAAACCAAACGCTGGGGCAAGCTCGAGTCTCCGCTCACAGCTCCGAAACGCACGCAACGCTCAAACACTTGAAACTGAACTGAACTGAACCAAATCTTGCTCTTGGCCAGCATGTCCAAGAAGTTGCTGGCCAACAGCAGCGTCGACGTCGAAGCTGGCGTAAGCTGAGAGCGTGACGACAACGCCGGCAGAGCTTGGCAGGCATACGAAAAAGACTGATCATTTTTGGGGGTTTTCGATTTGGATTTACACTCAAAAAATATATAAGCCAAGAAGAATTGGTAAATGATGAATGTCTAAATTGAATTTTTGAATTTTTCTTATATCAAACTTCTCTTTGGGAAACCTAAATCATATTGGATACAGCTATAGTATCTTTTCAATTGTACAAATTGGTACTTTTTCCGAAAGCTATTAGCTAGCTTTTTCATTGCTAGTTTTCCTCATAAATATTTAGTTTTAAAGCCTTATAAAAAAAAAAAAAGTAAAAAATGAGATGTTTTTTCCTTAGTGCACAAGTTCGGTTTGTTGTGACCGGAGTAAAGCGGTAAATGATAATAAAAGTTGCTAGCGAATACCCGAAGACGCTCCGCAGAGTCTTTGTTAAGAGACTGAGGCTCTCTTCGCGCTCCATTGGCGATTCTGATGCTGATTTATGCTCTTAATATATTTGTCAGTTATTTTTAAGTTTGCAGCCGCTTAATTCTTTTGTCCGCCAGAGATTTCTATGAGTGGCTGGGATTATTTTTAGAATTTGCATAGCCTATGCCATAGCATTGAGCATTAAACTGTCAGCATTTTGATATCGTTTCGCCCCATAAATTGATCAATTTACGAGCGTTTCTTCCTCTGTCTCAATCAATAGAGAATTGTGCGAAAAGCGTGTATGGGCGCCAGAGACAAAAACCCTTTTGACCCCTGTCCGGTAGAATCTGGATTGTGGTTGGGGAAAGGCCCACGGACACGCCCAGTCTATTGAACTTTTCCCATAAATATGCTAGATGTTTTCTCACAACAATTATGCTGCTGGCCATTGATAGAAACGCAAAACGCTCTCATTGATGCGCGTTCACATCCCTCAGTCCCCTTGTTTATAATTTATCAAAAGCTTTTAGTCAATGATTTCGAATTTACGATTTCGATTCGCCTCAATGGCCCATTGATCTCAAACTGCGACGGCGACTGTTTCTCTTAAAAGCCTTTCGACTGGCAGCGCGGTCAACTCCCCGTAAACAGTTCATTGAGTGGCGTGCCGCAACGACCTGACCCCCATAAGCGTTTCACTAATTCATGCCACTTATTAGCCACAAGACGGCCGGGGCAGCGGCAGCCGGCCAACTTGCACCTGCCTCTCGGAGCCGTGCTCCATTTAGAGCGTTTCAACGTCAATCAATATGCATTTGAACTCCATCAATCGTTTCTTTCGCTTTTTGTGTGCTAGCTGCGACTGTGTCTGTGCGGTTGTGGGATATTTGGCCTGGCTCCTCTGAGCATTTCTTTTGGCTCTTTCTCTTTCGATACGATTTTATGGCTTAATGCCGTTTTCTGGCCATTGAACACTTAACGCTACATTTTCGGGGAGACCTTCAGTGGGGGCAGGGGGGAACATTACCCGGGCTATCTGTTTTGCATTTTATGGCGTACCTCCGCTGGCTTTTCTCACATTCATCCCGCCCAAAATTTCAATTTTGTTCACATCTATTTTTGGGGACCAACACTCGTAACGTATATTCTGCCTTTTATGAATTTTTAATAATTTCTTTTTATGTTTGATTTGACACCCGGGCAACGATGAGAGTGGTTCCGATATTAACGGTTTTTTAATTACCCCCTTGGCCCAGTGTGTGTCGGTGGCCGAAACAACCGAAACAAGTTCGCTGCCCGAGTCTTTTGTTCTGCGCTCAACTAGCATGACGATGGCCTGACAACGCCAGGCTCCACTTGGGAAAAGTGAAATTGAATTCGTCAACTCGGGTGGGGGAAAACGGGGGGGCGGGCACAACACACGTATAATAATGTAAAAAAGCTAGTAATCAGGGAATAACAAAGATCGGGGGCAGCTCATTAACTTGCCGCTTTCGTCAACTGCCCAGATGCCGAATAGCCGAAAATAACGCCACGTCATGTGGCAGCAGCCTGTTTGTATTTTCTTTTTTCGGATCGCTCGAATTCCTCTCAAGGTGTTGCAGCCACCGCAGCTACCTGTATTCCCTCATCCTTCCCCCCAAACTGCAGCACCTGGTATGGTATGTATCGGCAGAGTGGGCGCTTACAATTTCATCTTCTCGCCCCGCTTGACCCATTTTTCCTTGTGGAGCTCGCTTGTAGCGCAAGTATGTGTAAGATCGTGGGGCTCCACTGTCCCCTGGTCCCATTGTTAAGTGTAACTATTAGTTTCCTACGTTTCCAGGTCAACGGGGCAATCAATCATATTATATACAGAAGGAAATTTGTATACGTAGTCGGGGAGCAGCTGCCCCCTTACCGCACAATCACAAGGAGTGGAATTTGATTTCTTTTTTCTTGATTTTTTTTTTTTTGGCACTTTACATGCCCTTGCGGCGGACTTTGTATTGTCAAGCGGACAGTCCGTGGCGGAAATACCACAAAGGGAATAGTTTTTTGTCAACTATGTCGAATTGGTGTCTTGTGAATACGAAAATGTATTATTTGATTATATTTTAGGATAAATTGATATATGTAGGTTTGTTAACCTTGTTAATACCAATTCATAAATCAATGGAAATGCAGGATTTGGCTTAACTGTACAGGTTCGAAATTAAATATATTTTTAATACTCTTAATAAAGAATTTTACTTTATTTGTTTTATTCATTAAAACTTTGTACTAATTCTAGAAAAACATCCTTAGCTTTAGGACATTTCCTGTCATATACATAAAAATATTTTTATGAGTGTATGTGATCTTAGAATACAACGATCTTCTGTCATATTAATTTAGTCTTTATATGATTATTCAAATAAAAAATAAAATACTTCATGAATCATTTGGTAGCTTACCAAATAAAATCGTTCATCGTACATAAACTCACCAATCATTTAGACGGCTTAAGTCCAACAGATAGCCAAACGGAAGTCATAATACTAAAATGAAAGATGACTAAAAGCAAATAAACCTAGCAAATAATTTATAGCTATGCACAAAGCAAATATAGTTTGAGAATTCTAGCTGTGTTATTTACTCAGCCCCAGAGTCTTCTTGGCTTCCTTGTTTACCTTTGACTGCTCGTTTGTAACACTTTTGCTATACATTTTTCGAAATTCCTTTCGACGGGTATTTTCTCCACTTGGCGCTAGATTTCCCAGCATATTTCTAGCAAGAAATCAACGCAGGAAGCGCATACCATACCAAAGCACACCACATACTGGCCCCCAGAAGAAAGAAAGACAAATAAAAATAATCCACAAAAAAAAAAGCTGCACATTCACGATGCTGACCGGTGGCGGTGGCTGTTATGAAAATGAGTTTAAGTTTTTGTTTGTTTGTTTTCTAAATGAACTTTTCACCGATTTTCGTCCCGCCGGCCATGCGATGGGATTGGATTCGGATCCAAGCGGATGTCGAGTGTTTAGCGGAAAGTGAAAAGTGCTGCTTAAAATGACTTAGTTTGCAAGTTTCGCCTCGCCGTGCGGAAGTCACTGCGGCGAGTGGCTAACAAGTTGTCTATCATGGAAAAGCAATTTCCATGCCAATGATTTATGAGCCGCTTAACCGGCCCATTACAATCTTATCTCTGGGCTATTATGTACACCGTTTGGGCTGACAAAATATATTGTGCTCGAAATCTAAAGCTGCCACGAAGCTAAAGCTGAAGCTGAATCTGAATCTCGAGCTGACGCTGACATGTCGCGCTTATCGCCGCCAAACTATCAACAGACAAAGCCAGACAAAGCCCAAAAGACCAGGTTGAAGCCCGGGCCAAGACCAAAGCCCAGGCCAAAACAAAAACAAAGCCATACCAATGGCCCAGTGTGTACACAGTGTGTCTCAATTGTTTGCCACCACGCACGCGCGCAATTACTTAAACATGTCCGAGTTCGCGTCCACGAGTGGAGCCCACATTTGCCAGGTGCACTGCCTCCGCCGGCGTCTGCGCCTCCGTCCCCACTCCGTCTCTGTGTGGGTATCCTATGCAAATGCGAACTGCAGCCCAACTCATTGAATGACCCTCGTTAGGCCCCGGATCTCCCCTTTCCCCCACCACGAATCCCTGCCCGATCTCCCTGCGTCTGTCACGCTTTGTTTGGCCTGTCAAGATGACAAGTGTTTGCTTTGCTTTTGCCAGCTCCTCGACTCCGCCGGCTTCACTCCGATCTCCACTCCGGCGCAGCTGGCGCTCCGGCCATGTAAACTTGACATTTGATAGCATTTTAATTAAAAAGAAGTCGAACGGAGTCGCAGGAAAATTTATGACGGCGCACTAAATCCGAGCATGTGCGTGGTCTGGAAATATTTTGGAGCGAACTCTCCGCTCCACCGTACTGCTGCGATCTGTCTATAGATCTCAGAAATTATATCACGCAGCGCCGGCTTGGATCCGTGCGGAGGTGGCCGGCCCAAAGGAGGGACCGAGGTGTTGTGGGGCGTTGTCCGTGACCGTGTGGCTAGCCCGACGAAATGAGGTCGAAATTATTTGCAATTTATTGAAGGCAATCACAATGCCTATGAACTATATTTTCAAGCCATTTCTTGTGGCTGTTCGCCGCTGCCGATGTTTATTAGTTCTTCAGCTGGCCATTTCATTGGGCCATGAAATCCCGCGCCTCCCCACTCCCTCCCCCCACTCTCCTGGCCAAGTTAATTTTTATGTTTACTCTTTATCCGCAAGACATTTGTGCAGATCGTGTTTGGTTCGCCAAGAAGTGGCTGGGAGATTGATAGGAATGCAGCTGGATGTTCGCTTGATTGGAATAATGGCCTCGCGGAGAGTTATGTGGGCACATTTATCCGCTTTGATGGGCCTTATAAAATATTTTACGGCGAAATGTGTGAAATGATCTTCCAGCCAGTTATCTGTAGTCTCTATAGTGATCAGGAAAAGAGTATCCAAGAGTTGGCTCGACGGCGGGGCATCCGCCACTCACGATCTGAGATTTCTTTGCCGGTTTCTGTCATTTTTTTCGGCTGCCATTGTGAATTGAGTTAATTTCGCTACCAAGCGGGTGGTTGATTAAAACGGAAATGTCGTGCGTTTAGCTTAATGATCACCAACGCCTCGCCTTTAACTCGCTCGCTTTCAAGTGCAAAACAATTTGCATCCCCGGAGGCTGTAAGTCTCCCAAGACAGTCAATACGAGAAATTCGAAATCCCAAATCCAAAATTCAAACAAGAAGCCTTACCCATATTCTGTCTGAGTTTCTGTTGCCGATTTTGAAGAGTACAAAGCGCTTTTCATGCTTTTCATGTTCAGCGTGATCTCCGCTGATCTCTTCGCATCTCCATCTCCATTTTCATTGCGATTTCTGGCTCTTCGGATATCTCTTACCCCCTTTTTTTTGCGCAGGTGTTGGATAAATCTGAAAATAGTGCAAAATCGTGCCTGCGATATTTGTACGTGATGCCATGCTGTAGGTGTCGGATCAGGATTTCGTCTGGGTTTCGGTTTCAGTTCGGCAGAGTCCAATTTAGAAGAGAAACTTAGGCCGAGCAAAAAGAATCCAAAACAAAGGGCTTCGCATTGGGTATTTCTTGTTTTTTGTTGTGCGGGGCCGCTGCCTATTCAAATTGCCCAATTCTGGCATTATCACAAGTCACAGAAATACAGAAACAATTGCACACTCATTGACGTCATTAAAAAACGTTTAAAATAAAGTTTTGCGCCTTTATTAAGACTGACATTCGAACAAAGCCTCTTGTCAGCTTTTTGTGGCTGTTGTCTATTATTATGATTAAAATATCTCAAAGAGTGGTTTATTTTTGTTCGGCTTGATGCCGCTATTTTTCATTATCTCTCCGCCCGTAACACTTCAGTCCCCAAGATCTGTTTATTTAAGTAGCCACCTCAGCCGAAAAAATTATTGTTGATCTTTTTTAGGCCGTTTCATTGTTGTCTTTTCGGAGCGGGGCGTTTCTCAAAGTCCGATCCGAACTGCTCCACATACACGGCATTTAACGCACTCAATGGAGTCGAGTCCAAGTCTCAGTTTCAATCCCAGTCTCTCGGCTCATTGTTGTTTATTTTTATAAGGTCTCGGGCCGGGACACACCTTAAACGAGCCACCGAATGCCACCGATAGATAGCCACTGTATGGCCACCATCCACAGAGGCCATTGAGCAATGTCCCGGGTTCCCAAGTTTCCAAGTTCCCAAGTAGCGAGGTTTACAAGTTTCCAAAAATCCAAAAACCAAGCGTCGGCGGCAGCACCAAAAGCTAGGCGGCATTTAAACATTTACGATTTGTTTTAAATAAAAGCAATGACATGCCGCAAATGCAGCACATAATCACAAAGGCGCAGCGGTGTTTGATCGATATTGGTTTTTGTTCAGGCGATATTGGTGTTGATGTTGGTGTTGGTATTGGCTTGGCATTAAAATCGGTAAATAATTCACGCCATTAAGCGTGCGACGATCTGTTCGATCCGATCCGATCCGATCGGATACGATCCATTAGCTGGATCTTGTTTGCATCTCGGGTTAAATTGCTGGGCCCTGTTCATAATTTTTACATTTCGACCGGCTTATTTATGGTGCAATTTCGATTTGATAATTTGCTGCCTTAAATGTGTCCACACTCGATCTGGCTACGTCATTCCAATAAATAAATGTAAATTATATATATCACCATATTTATGCGTGGAAATAAACTAGAGGTTATTTACATATGTTTATTTTGATTGGCATCCCTCCCATAAAGATAACCAACAGACTAATTTTCCTGCACAGCAGGTGTGCTGCTCTTTGTATCTTTATCAAATCGAACTATCTGAGATCGAGGTAGAGATGGGTTATTATAAAGAAATTTTTGTGGTTGGTTTGGGAAAGTAAATAGATGAGAAGCTGCCCTTGGCTGAGACACCAACGTAAATCTGGCAAGTGCAAAGGGATTAATCAAAGTGACATTTATGGACAGTAGGCCAAGATTTCCCTTCGGGTTTGCCCGGCGATTTCCCAAATAACTCAGATAAAGTCGTTAGGGCTCGTTAATTGAATTAGCTATCTGAGCATGCATATTCATGCTCAATCAAAACGAACACCGGACTAGTTTTGGAACGCCATTAGCTAGGCAATAGCCTAAAAGCGGAAAAATATAATTTCTTGTTTCGACACAAGCGCTTCTTTCTACAGATACCAATTTGGCCTGCAAGCGGCCATAAAATCTAAAAACAACAACGAGAATGCCCGAATTTAAAATCAATTAAGACAAATTTATGCTGACATGAGACAAATCTGAGCCATTGGATTTTGCGTGGGCGATCATTAAACGAAACGAACTACAACGCTATCGGAGGAGCGACTGGAGTGGAGAGTGGAGGTGGAGAGCGGAGGGAAATCGTGTGATGCGTTGATGCTGTAACCTAAGGCCGCCGTTTTTGGTAGCCCATTGTCAGGGTCCAAAACAAATCATTAGGTGATGTAGTTTTTTGGCTGCCAGTCTTTGCCCGGCTCTGATTTATGCGACATTAGCACGCGATATAGAACAGCTCCCAAAAGGGGACATAAAGCACAGTGGGACTGACATGATTTACTATTTGTACTTTACCAAATATACAAATAATGTATTAATCTAAAAAACAATAATAATCATAGTGATTAAATATGGTTACGATCGAATAAAGCCTCTCTTTAAGACTCTCTTTATAATCCGATTGTAATAAAATCTGTTTCTCAAATTTCTAGAAGTAACTAGAAATCATTTCATTGAACTTTAATAATAATTATAAATCCAAGTAAGAACTTAAATCGAATTCCCACTGTCGATCGTTGCGTGGTGGGGTGGTGTCTCATGCTGGATAGTGGATTATGGTCGGTGGTGGGGGCCCACCTACGGTGCGATGAATAACAATTAGTGGCATAAATCAATGACAATCGTCCATCGATGGGGTGAGTGTGTTTGTGCCCCCGGGAAGGCAAACAGGCGCATAAATAACGCAACCAACCCAATCGCAGATTCATCGGTAATATACGAGTAGTATCTTGGCCAAAGCTCTCGGCCGGACTGGACTCTCTTCCACTTGCCAGCTTGTCTCGGGGCTCTAATTGCTCCGCGTCAATGTTTATCCAACTGTGGGTGTTCCACACGCACTGGCTCGTTGACCGCTATCCGAGTCGATACTTCGATGCTTCTCTGCCTGCCAATGTTTGCTTATTCTAATGAACACACATACGAAGCTGCTGGAGTGGGATGCAGAGGAAAAAAACTCAATTTTTTATGGTATATTTCCAAAGTATGAATCTAAATGGATGTTAAATTAAGAGAAATGGGAATTAAATTCATTCAAACTATAATTAAGAGAAATTGTTAGTAAAAAATACATTTAATTAAACTAATTTCGGTCTTTTCAGACTTTATACATTTTAAGTAAGCGTTATTATAATACAATTTCCTCAAGAAAAACTTTTTCTATGTGCACTTAAAAAGTTGCGATGGAGGATGTGGCAAAGTTACTCCATTAGCAAAGAAAATTGCGGATCCGCGAATGATGTCATGTTGATCATGTAACTCAATTTCAATTTACATGATCGATGCTCGCATGCCAACGGGAAGCTGTGAGAAAAATTGATTGAATTAAAAGATACACGGCGGGAAAGTGGTGTAGGGGGCAGGTGCCGGGGGCCAAATGTGTAACTGTGCAGGCGTTCGATTTTAATCGCTTCATTTAAAATGCCGCTCGATACGCATCAGTGGGCTCCCAGTGGCAGCAACAGCAGTCGCTGCAGCAGCAGCAGCAGCAGCATTGCGTGCCACTTGCTGCGATCTCGTTTTGACCAAAAACACTGCAAACAGCCGAGAGCTTGTGGCCAAAATCGAAGCACAAATGGCCGTCGTTTGGCAGCAACTGCCACTGCCGCCGCAGCCAGATTGGCTGACCATTTTCATGCTGGGGGAAATCAAACGAAATTTTAATTAAATTGTTTGCCGCACTTGGCCACACGGCCGAAGGCCTAAAAAATGTTTTCAATTTTAATGAAATAGCCCGCGGATATATGCACACCAATTCCAATTCCAATCCCAGGCCCAGTGCAAAGCGATCCGAGATGCCCCATTCCGGGGCTCCTTCTTCCGCCGCACACGTGTGCCGTAAATCAAAGCGCCTAATGACGCATTTAGCGCATGAAATATGCCAATGCAGCCACGCCGGGTCACTAACTGTGGCTAATTTACGGGCACACACACACGGATTATGGCCTATCAAAGTCAAGGTGGATATTAAATGCAGCGGAATACGTGTATGTGCATCACCTACCACTTTTCATCGCCCCCTTGGAGCCCCGGCTCTTGTATTTACATGCGCATTTAGCAATTCTCACAGCCGGCACCACTTACACAGGCACACGAATCAGAAATCAACACCCATACAGGCGCACATATCATACTAATGATGCGAAATGACTTTAACGGCTTTTTCTTCTACGGCTGTTATCAGATGTCGGGGTATATAGAATATCTTGGGAGTGAATATGGAAGTAAGGCGAACTTAAGTTTTTGGGATTTATTTTGTGAAAATATCTCAGTTATCAGGAATGTAATGTAACATATAATCTTAGGTAATGATGCAAAATAGGTAACAAATTTCAATCTGATATATACAATAGATTTTTATTCTAAACAAGAAAGGAAGCTAACTTCGGCTAGCCGAAGTTGAAATACCCTTGCAGTAAGTAAAAAAATAAAAAATAGTTTAAGAGTTTAAGTTTAAGTAAGGATTGCGGTTAGTTTCAGTAAATTTTATTTTTTTCGAAATTCACGTACTAAGCCCCCACACCACGACAAGGTCTCAATCCACGAGGGGGAAATTATAGCTAAATATGAAATATATTGGAAAATTTGTTAATATTTTCAATTTTTTTTATATATTTACAATACTATATTTACAATAAATTCTACTTATAGCCATAATTTGTTAAATAACTTAAGTATACACTCTTACAAGCTATATTTAAAAAAAATACCATCATGATGGCTATAAGGTGTTTTATATGTAAGGGCAACAGCTTCTGGAACTCGAGAGTCAGAAAATATCCAATCAATTTGGGTTTGGTGTTTTGTCGTTGCAGAATTATTCAATGACAAAAGATTATGTCCATTCAAAAATTCCTCCAAAACATCGCTCGCTGAGGATCTGCAGATATTAAAATCTCCTAATATTACCACTTTATTATTATCCATTCTGCGTACTTTTTCAACTTCAGATTTAATTTCATTTCGAAATCTTGCAATAGGAAATCCGGGACTCCTATACACAATTATAAATGACGTGTCAAGATATTTAAAAACAATCGATTGATAGGTTGCTCTGGGACTTGGCGATTTCTTTGTCTCAAAAAGAAATTGCACATTTGACGAAATACTTTGTTTAGCATATATGAGTATTCCGTTTTTCCCAATACCATTTAACCGATTGTTATCAATTCTTCTGATAATGTCGAAATCCCTTAAGTTGTACTCTTCCTGGGGAAGAGTCCAGGTTTCAACAAAACATAAAAAGTTTGCAGAACAAATAATGTTGTCATTGGCAATGTCTTCGCGATGAGCGCGAAGAGACTCAATGTTGTGATAATACATGGAGATGGCATTATCCCCATTGATCAATAATTCATACTGCGTAGTCAAGGCCTTTTCACCTCTTAAGCTTTCTAGCTCTGCTTGGACATTTGTAGCTCCAAATCTAGTTGGAGGAACAAAGTCTCCTAAAAGGAAAAGACCCGATGCGCTTGTTGCTCTGCTGCAACCTACGTAAAGCGAAGCTCGCTTAATGCCCCTTTTAAGGTGCACTGCGACTTTGCTGTAGGTTGCTCCTTGGCTTTTATGTATAGTTATAGCCTCAGCAGGAACAACAGGGAATTGTTTTCGATCAACCGAAGAATGTCCTGAGCTTCCGCATTGGAATACTCGAGCTGTTTTTTCAATTGGAGTCCAATCTGGATGATCATTTCTCCGAACTTTTGACCTGGCCATGGCACCAACTGTAGGATCTGAAAACTTAATCCAAAGTTTTGTTACTAACCTAACGTTGTTTACCATGCAGTTGTCAATCTGCATTAATTGGCCTGTTGCCCCATTTACCAGTCCATCATTTGTATCTATATTGACGGTAACCATATACTTTGCTGTTGTTTTTAGATGCAGAATATATGGCAGTCCCTGGGTTTCGGACGTTTTCATATTTTGGGCATTTCTGAGAGTTGTTTCTTTATTTCTTACTGACATATTAGCTGATTTCACAGTATCTATGGCAGTTGAAACAAACTCTTCTGTGGCGATTTGAGCGAGCTTTAAGGCGTTGTACTGATTAACCTCGTCATTGGAAGCAAATAAGTGGATTGCGTCATCCGGAACGTCGTTTGGCGTGACAACTCTTTGCCTAAAAAGCACCACATCTGCATCTGTCATGTTAGCTTCTGACATGTTATTCAAAGCCAAAGCAAATGCATGATCGTCCCGTTGCCTCATTATTTCTGTTAGCTCGAAATACCTAAAATTACTCCACAGGTTTGTGCCAGCCAGAATGTTATACGGATTTGAGATATTCTCTAGGAATATCCACCGATCTCCTACTGGGCACAGCTGCTTCAGATCTCCAAACACTATAATAGACTTACCGCCAAAAACTACGTCTTGGCTTCTAAAAATTTGTCGAAGTCTTTGATCTAAATATCCTAGCGTTTTAGATCCGACCATCGAGATTTCATCGATGATAATTAATTGGAGGTCTATTAGCTTGCAATGCATTGTGTTTATGGAGTCATTGCTTAAAGGTCTTAAAGGACCTGATGTTTGATTCACTGGAAGTGAGAAAACGGAATGAAGTGTAAGTCCTCCAATTCCAAAAGCTGCTTTTCCAGTAGGAGCACAAAGTAAGACCTTTGCAGAATCCGTTGCTCCCGGTAGCTTATTAGCTCGCCAAGTTATAGACTGATATATAGTTGAAATCAGTCTGCTTTTGCCAACTCCAGCACCTCCCCCAACATATTCATAAAATGTTTTTTTGGCTGCTATATTATGCATTACGTGGGCATAATACTGACGTTGCTTTGCGTTAAGCGACCTGGACAGCGAGCAAAGGTTATCATCAGAAACTAACGGGGGAAGTCTAATTAGTTGAAGTTCGCCATCTTCTGTGTTATTTACAGCATTGTCATCTTGGAGTATATTAACGTTTTGTCCGACGTTTGGTACCGCCAAGGCCCTAAATTCTTCATCTAGATATTGAGAGGCAGGTTCCTGAGGTAGAAGCCCATTATCTTCTCTTTCAAAATTTTGCAAATCTTGAAGAACTCTCTCTAGTTCCATATCATCAAACACATCATATTGCTCTTTGTTGCGCTTAATGATTTCATGATTATTTCTGAATGTCATTTCATTGTCATTCGAAAGAAGTTCAGTCTCTTCATTTCTCCATGGGAAGAAAAGCATTACGTGCTCTCTGAAATAATCAGAAGGGGAAGAGTTTATGCTAAAGCGAACCCATCTAAGAATTAAGGCATGCTTGCGTCTTTTGACACTCCCAGTTCCATCTAGCAGTTGGTAGCTTTGGTTAGAAATGGGATTTTGTTCATTTAGTTCCAAGTCGATCGCTTCATCATAATCTTCGTTGGACGGTTCTGATGGTGCGTTTACCTTGGAAAATTTGTACCAAGCTGCAAATTCTGCAAGGCATATCGATTCTAAGTCTCCATGCCTCTGTACGTACCGATCAAGCAAGTTTTGCTCGAAAATGTCAGTTGAGTTCCCAGGAAGCTGCTCTAATTCTCTATTAGATCGCACTATCCGAACTCTTTTATCTGGATGGCAAGTGT
Source organism: Drosophila kikkawai (assembly GCF_030179895.1). Taxonomy (NCBI): domain Eukaryota; kingdom Metazoa; phylum Arthropoda; class Insecta; order Diptera; family Drosophilidae; genus Drosophila; species Drosophila kikkawai. Next base: position 28,663,147 of record NC_091731.1, on the reverse strand, counting down.
TTACAAAAATATTTCCTTCACTTGCCTCAGACATGTGTAAGCCTAAAATGTTGTAGGCTGCTTCTTGGGCTGATATTTCCGTAGCATTAATAAATTTGCTCCCGAGATGCTGCAACTTTCTTTTTACTGAAATATTTCCATGGCTTATTTCAGTCATGGCTTCTCGAAGCAGTTGCGACACCCCACGGTTCGATTTGTTTATGTAGTTAATTATATAACTACAACAGGCAAATGCATCTAAGATAAACTGTATATCCATGTTTGCCCTATGTAGGCCCAGGATATCCCTGTTATAAGCATTTACCAACCTATCGGAAAATTTGCGGCGAAGAAATACCTGAGGCTTTTTCAAGCTTGATCGGATGGCGAACTTGTACTCTTCAAAACTTATCTGTAGATGGGTAAGAAAGTTTTCAAAATTATTAAAGACGGCTGCTTCTTCATCGGAAGTTGACTTTAAAAGCTCTTTAATTTTTTTAAACATTTCTTTAAAATGTTCAACATTGGGTTCGTTGTCTTCTAACGGAAACAAAACCATTGTTTCAGGCATTGGAGGGTATGGCATTTGAAACCTGCAGAATTCCTGGCCACGCAGTTCTCTTAAACACGAAGAACTATGTTTATGCCGCTGATATTGAATTACTTCTTGCAATTCAGGATCGTCCCCTGTGGTTGTAATAAAACGATCAATGAAACTCACCACTTGATCGGAATTTTCTGGTCCTTCTAGCTTTGGAGCGCCAGAAAACCAATACATTCCATGAGAGTGGGGCGATCCTCTGTGCTGGAATTCTATCCTCCAATAATAATGGACCAGAGTAAACTCGCCAAAAATTTCGGAGCTTTTGAACAATTTAATTAATTGTCGAAACCTAAAGTCAAAGTATCGGGAGCATGTTACTGGGTCAGATCTTATTAATCTAGCTTTTTCGGCTGTAGAAAGAGATGCCGCTTCGTCTTCTGTAATATTTCTATTATCCAATAGACGAGAAAGAGTCACCAAAAGTTCATTCCATTTGGATTCCGCTGCGGAAAAAGTTATAAAAAAAGTAGGCAGCCCAAATTGCCTTATCATAGCTATGACTTTTTTTTTCTCAGCTTCCCAGTGAGCTGGAGCGGATCGAAGACCTTTTAGAATGTGATATCCGTCGTCATGCTGTACAAGGTTGTCAACAAACGAACTATCCATCACATTGGCAGCAGTTACGGAACCTGATTTTTTACGAAGGGCAATGGAGATTGAATTTTGAATTCGCTGCATTTCGTAAAATTTGTACATATAAAGTACCTTAGGTACTACTGCACAACGACGATCGTAAAAACGAATTTGCGATCTTGCTTTTTTTGCGTAGGTGGTTTTTGCTTTGAAAACAGCACCGCAAGAGATTGTTGGGAACGAAAGTTCTTCTGCATCTTCATCGAGGGTTAAATTAGTTGGCAGGCGCCCTTCTCCGGGGGCCAAAGCTATACGTTGAAGAGCAGTGTCATTATTTTCTAAAAGGGTTTCATGACCGCCTGGATTTAAATCTTCTTCTGGTCGATTTAATTGAGAATTGGGTAGTTGGCGTAATAGCTGTTCCACCTCCTCTCGGTCGGCTTCATCTGCGATAAAAGGGATTTCTTCTCGATCTCCCATTTGAGTAAGCCAACTCCCATTAAAAGCAATATTGTGCTTTCTGTAAAGCTCAGTGTTAACTAAATAACGAACAGCTTCAAGGACCCGAGCGGGTCGAATTGTTTCTGTCATGAAATTATGAGAATATTCTAGCTTCCTCTTAAGGTGAACCTGTATGACATGAGTCGAATCAAAGGAACGAGGAAGCGCGTTTACAGTATCAGGTACCGAAATCGGAACATTTACTACTGCACCTCTAATTCCACATTGCCTTTCATATCCTAGGGAGATAATGCGCATAAAAGGAATTCGTGGAGAAATAAGGCGCTCCTCAAGACATGTTAAATTTTTAAGGCACTCGGGGATATCTGGGAAGTCAAAGCCTTTAGAGAGGCAAAGGGAAGGTAATTTACCCTTTGAAACACTCTGACGACATGTGCTGCAAAACTGATATTTGCCGGACGGACTTGGAAATTTCCTACTTAAATAAAATGCGTTGTCAACATCTAAAGCAGGATACTTAGCAGATATAGAAATTTTGTTTAAACCACTTACCTGCGATGGAAACCATGTTCCTCCACAGCATACACAGCATTCAGTTGGTCCATCCTTGATATTCCGTCGATATTGTTCCCTCGCAGTGGCTCGGTTCCTTTGGCGTTGGCGTTCCCGTTGATCCTGTCTTTCATCCATGGAAAGTTCGGCTCTAGAAGCAATATTCCGCTGAGACTGCCTTGCAGATTCAGCCTGGCGATTTTGGGAAATAGACCTGTATGTGAGGAGCCGCTCCTCAGCCATTTCCTGAATTTGCTGCTCCCGAAGTCTCCTCTGAAGTCTGGTGTTCCGATGATGCATTGTGTTCCTTTGTTGTTCCCGTGCCCGAGTTATTGGGTTGTTCCTCGTGATTCTGTGGACCTCGGCGTCTCGTGCTCTCTCGGCCCTCCTATTTTCCTCTTGTGCCCTCCGGTTAGAGCGAGAGAGGGTGTTTTGAACCTGTTGTCGTCGTCGCTCCTCCGAGTCCTGTCTGGCGAGTGCATGCGCTGCAGCATCCCGTGCACGTTCTGGCCCGCGGTTTTCCTCGAGCGATCTCCAGGTAGCCCGAGCCGCAGTATCCTGCGACTGCTGTCGTCGTCGCTCCTCAGAGTTCTGTCTGGCGAGTGCATGCGCTGCAGCATCCCGTGCACGTTCTGGCCCGCGGTTTTCCTCTAGCGATCTCCAGGTAGCGTGATCCGCAGTATTTTGCGACTGCTGTCGTCGTCGCTCCTCAGAGTTCTGCCTGGCGAGTGCATGCGCTGCAGCATCCCGTGAACGTTCTGGCCCGCGGTTTTCCTCGAGCGATCTCCAGGTAGCGTGATCCGCAGTATTTTGCGACTGCTGTCGTCGTCGCTCCTCCGAGTCCTGTCTGGCGAGTGCATGCGCTGCAGCATCCCGTGCACGTTCTGGCCCGCGGTTTTCCTCGAGCGATCTCCAGGTAGCCCGAGCCGCTGTATCCTGCGACTGCTGTCGTCGTCGCTCCTCAGAGTTCTGCCTGGCGAGTGCATGCGCTGCAGCATCCCGTGAACGTTCTGGCCCGCGGTTTTCCTCGAGCGATCTCCAGGTAGCGTGATCCGCAGTATTTTGCGACTGCTGTCGTCGTCGCTCCTCAGAGTTCTGCCTGGCGAGTGCATGCGCTGCAGCATCCCGTGCACGTTCTGGCCCGCGGTTTTCCTCGAGCGATCTCCAGGTAGCGTGATCCGCAGTATTTTGCGACTGCTGTCGTCGTCGCTCCTCAGAGTTCTGCCTGGCGAGTGCATGCGCTGCAGCATCCCGTGCACGTTCTGGACCGCGGTTTTCCTCGAGCGATCTCCAGGTAGCCCGAGCCGCAGTATCCTGCGACTGCTGTCGTCGTCGCTCCTCAGAGTTCTGCCTGGCGAGTGCATGAGATGCTGCATCATTTAATCGTTCCCGCGCTCGGACTCGTTCACTACGCCTTCTCTGAGAGCGTACTGCGGTATCTCGAGCGCGAGCCTCCTGTGCAACCTCCGGATTCACTGAGCGGACAAAGGCATTGTGCTCGGCATTTCGGGCTCTAATTTGCGTAGCATTTCGAGCGTATTGAGCGCGACTTCTCCTAAGTGCGGCTTGGCGACGCTGCTCCTGAGATAAAGAAGATGTGCGTGGCATTTTCTTTTCGTTCCTGTTAAAAAATGGTTAGATAATATGGTTAAATGTATGTTTCTAAAATCTGAAATGTATTAAGATCGATTTTGTGCTCCGGGCCTCCATGTCCTTACTTAATATTGTTCTCATTATATTTCGATTTCCACCGTAGATTCTTTTAGGGGGTTCAGCTTGTGAGATTTAAAACGCCGCTATAAACTTAACGGCGTTTTAAAACTCAAACAAACTATACGCTGAAAAAGCTAATCCCTCTAACGATGGTATCCACAGGAAATCGAAATATATTGAGGCAAATTTTTCAAAACATGCCCAAACCAAAACTTGCTAAAATTGTGGCCAAATTTAACAATTTAAAAACAAAATGTATAACTTACCAAAAATAGTTGTACACTTTTATATATATAGAGATATATATATACACACACACACACACACTATTTGTCTTTACACTGATTAAAAGTATACATTCACACAATATAAAAATACTCGATGCACTGGTATATGTTGTCACTGTCACTGTCGTGATAATACTAATCCGCGGATTATAAATGTGCGCAAATAAATAGGCACCTTATATTACCTGTTAACAACCTTTAGGGTTAACCCTTTTGACTCTACTTCAGGTATATATCAGGTAATACGATTGGTTATGCAATTGTGCAACATTGAACACGTGTTATGTTGCTAACAGGTATCAAATTATGATTTAAGGGTTATGCGAGGGCTGCATTTATACCTGATACCTGTTTGCTTATGCAATTGTGCAACATTGATCACGTGTTATGTTGCTAACAGGTATCAGGTTATGATTTAAGGGTTATGCGAGCGCTGCATTTATACCTGACACCAACTTCAGCATGTATCCCTCGAATGTTACCGTTTCTTAACTTAATAACAGGTGACAGATATATGTATATCGGGTCTGAAATATTAACCTTTGCGATAACCTTTTAATTTTATTGGAGAGTCTGCAATTCAGCAGAGGCTAAGAGAAGTCAATTGCCAATTGCAGAATTGGTCAGATATATCTTACATCAGCTATATATGTAAATTCAAAACATATTAGTAATATAAAAAATGTGAAGCCCATATATGAAATACTAAAAAAGTATTAATTTATATTCAAAATATTAATACGCCCTTTATAAAATATAGTTGTCGGATTTTCATAATATCAATATTAAAATTTTAGAATCCTAAAAATGCCATACTCGAAGAATGTGAAATATGTTGATAATTGTCGAAGTTCGACTTTTTTCTTGTAATTCTTCGATCGTTCCTATGGCAGCTATAATATATAGTCGTCCGATTTTCATAAAACTAAATATTACATTTTAAAATAATACAAAATGGCCATATCTCAAAAAAGATAAATATTCGTTGAAAAACAAAGAAGTTATAATTTTTTTCTATATATAGTTGTTGATATAGTTGTCCGATTTTCATAAAATTAAATATGAAATTATAAAATAATACAAGATGACACTATCTCAAAAAAGATAAAAATTCGTTGAAAAACAAAGATGTTGTAATTTTTTTTCTATTAATTTCCGGATCGTTCCTATGGCAGCTATATGATATAGTCGTCCGATATTCATAAAATTTTTACCAAAATTCAGGAATAATATAAAATGGTCATATTTAAAAAATAGTGCAAATATGTTGAAAAACAGCAAAGTTATAATTTTTTTTCTAAAAATTTATCAAACATTTGTATGGCAGCTATATGATATAGTCGTCCGATCCGGCCCGTTCCGACATATATAGCAGTGAGAGCATATAGAAGACTATATGCAAAGTTTCATTCAGATAGCTTTAAAACTGAGGGACTAGTTTGCGTAGAAACAGACAGACAGACAGACGGACAGACGGACAGACAGACAGACGGACAGACGGACAGACAGACAGACGGACAGACGGACATGGCTAGATCGACTCGGCTGTTGATGCTGATCAAGAATATATATACTTTATAGGGTCGGAAACGTCTCCTTCACTGCGTTGCAAACTTCTGACTGAAATTATAATACCCTGCAAGGGTATAAAAAACATAATATTTATAAGAACAAATAATGAGTTCTGAGCGGTCTTAAAGCTATCTAATTTCATAGTTTTCTAGAATTGCAGTTCTAAATTGTTTGCTTAATTCATTTAGTATATTTTTCTGAACTATCAAATAACAGGGTATCCCCGCAGCCCACCCTTTATTTTTAGTCTCGACACGAGCACTGCTAACAACTACAACAAGGCCAGCAATGACAGGCAATGGCCTGTGCCGTGAGGTGGTGCTGGTATCAATGGTCTTGGCTCTTGGCAACATTGTCGGCGGGGTCCGCTACGGTGGGGTGCAGAGCGCGGGGCTGGGGATGATCAATGGCCAACTGGTTCTTTGCTCTCTCCCGCAATTGCAGACGGCAAATGCAGACATCGCCGCTTTTTTTCTATGAAATAAAGGTCAAACGAGCCAACAAGACAGCGAGACGGCAACAAAAACAGCAACAAGTGTTTTTCTACAAAAGCTCGACTGCAGCAGTGCCGTAAAAATAAAGATTTATTGTATAAAGATTCTCAAGTGTTTTTATTCCTTTTGGATTTTCTGCTGCTTTGGCCTGACATTTGTTCAACTTATTTGGTATTTTTGACTGTTCATGGCAAAAACGTTTTCGGATTCGTTTCTTTAATTACGTGTGTAAGATGTCTTGGCTTAATTAAGCCGTATCTTGGGGGGGATTCTCAGGGCTCTGGAAGTAGAGCATTTATTTGGCCAACAGCTGGTTCTCTGGCGAAAAGATATGGCTAAAACACACCCAAAAGAAAGCTGATTTCCGCTGTGAACAGCACATTCCATTCCATTTCTATTCCCTTCCACTCCATTCCATTTCTCGATTTCATTCACAGAAGTGCGGCGTTGCGGCAGGGAATCTTAATTCGAATCGTTTAGCAACGGAAGCATCGAGTTGCCAGCCAAATCTTTTCTGCTCCACTTAAACATTTGCAACAACAGCGAGCGAGCAGCAAAAAAATTAATCAAAACAAACAATGAAGAAATGCTCAAAAGCAAATAAAAAAGTGCCGGCCCACAAAAATTGGGTCCAAGAGCCGTGGAGAGCGAGACTTTTCTGTGTTTGCCTGGGGGCGAGTTTCGACGATTTGAATGATTCAAAAGAGGAGCAGCTCCATATACATCTCCTCCTCGATTCCTATTTCTCATTTCGCCTTGTAATCTTGGGGTGGCCCAGAAAGTAGAACAAACCATTGAACCCGCATAAGGCCACAAAGCCAAAGAAACCGAACCAAATATTCAGCTATGAAAAGGCCAATTAATATGAAACTCGTTTCAATGGAATGCCGGGGCCTTATTACACTTATTTCTGTATTTGCTGTATATTCGCTGTCTCTGTGTGTGTTTTCTGTTTCTGTTTTCTTCCTCGCCTCATTGTATTTGCACTTGAACATTACTCATACGCACGGTTAGCCGGGTTAAACATTGTTGCGGGCAGTGTCACGCCCCGCAGAAATGGAGTATGTCTATGTGCACTCAAAACACAAATCAAATAAAGAACTGGACTTGAAAATAAATGAATATTTCCCAAATGTAATATAAATCAAATCCCAAATTCAAAGAAAATTCAAGTTAGATCAAACCTAAATGGAATTTAAATTTATTAATTTTAATTTAAGAAAAATCTGTAATAATGTTCAACTTTATTTCGAGTGTAGTGTGCCTCATCCGCAGCCGCAAAATGCCACAAGTTACGCATACGCCAGGTAGGCCCGGCTCTCATGTGCGACTGTGTGTGTTTACATTTTGTCGTGGTCGTGATTGATATGCGCTCGCACAATATGATCGATCTCTTTTCTTCATCATCAATTACAGTTTGCGGAGCTTTTGGCCCGCGCCGAGGCTCATTGTCCGCCGGCTCTTGGCGTTGTTGGTTTTATAATCTGTTTTTTTTTGTGGAGGTAATAATAGCTGGTGTTGTCTTAGCCGTTTTTCTTTGGCCCGGCATTTGTGGGTTAACTGCACGTTAGACACCGCTTGCCGGGCCACACACGCTGCTCTGGTCATGTGATTAGCCGGTCCTCCTAGTGAGTCATTATTTTCCGCCCAAGAAAATCTGAAAATTACCGCTGGCGAAAGAGCGAAAGACCTGTCAAATGTGTGGCAGCACCAAATTAGCATAATTTCTGTATTAAATGGCAACAAAGAAATACATTTTGAATAGGGTTTCTATATTCAAACTTATTGAACTCCCAAATGGAAATTTTTCTGCCAAAACATGCCACTCCACCTGGAATCGCCGAAACTATCGGACCGCCCCGTAAAATGCTTGCTTCGATTTTGTCAAAGCTGTCAGGGAAATTTGCATAAATGATAACTTTATCGAACTGAGCCAATGAGTTGGTTAGTTTACGCGGTAGGCGTGGTCAGTGAGCAGGCGAGTCGGAGAGTGAGTGACTGGCCTACGTGCGTGTCACCTGCGTGCCTCTAGCCATCCCGCTCTGGCTGTGGGCCAGGTAAAATTAACATGTCACTCCGCACAGGTGGAAGACTCAGTCGGGCCCAAAGAGCCTCGATTGGCATGTCGTGCAAGTGAGTTTTGCATCTGGCTAGGGCGTGGCACAGATGTGATGCAATGTAATCGATGGGAGGCTTTTTAAAAAATTTGTTTAAAACTATTCGTATTAAATCTATCGAATTAATATTAATATTCTATCTGCTTGTACTCTTACTCTATCTCAAGGCCCACTTGCTGGTACTAAACGCAGTGCATCGACTTCCACAAAATGTCATATATATCAGGCTCACTGGTTATCATTTTAGGGAACAACAGTAATTATATAATATACTTATTCTTAGTACAAGTCACCGGTTAGCAATCTTTGGTTCGATCTACAACTGAACCCAGCCTTTTCCTGTCGTTTGTCTTCGCCCCGCTCGATATTGTTTCAAATCAAGGCAATGTTCGTGGCCTAAACAAGCGCTTAAACAACGACAGCTATGGCTATGGCTATGGCTAACAGCTAAGCCAGTCGCAGCCCGTGGACTACATGAAGTGCCAAATTTATATAACCATTAGATACGGCGGTGGTTAAGTCTAAGTCTGAGCCTGAGCCTATGCCGGAGCCTCTACCCTAACCCCATTTGCATGCGCCGCCTTCGTCGGCTGACATCGCAACATTTTGTTGCAGCAGCTACCAATTCCGCAGTCAGCAGTCCGCTGCAAGTGGCAGTTGCAGTTCGAACCCGATTCCCAGTCCGTCCACTTAGTCGCAGCTCGTTTGGGCCACGTCTTTGGCTCGGGCTCAATCTGAGGCAGTTACCAGGCCAAAGGCACAGTGGTTTGAGGCTTACAAAAACTGGACGTTATTTTGAAATAAAACTCTTAACTTATCTTATCATTTACTTTGATATTTTGTACTACCCTTACACCACTGTGCACTGGCTGCAGGTTGTTCTCGTTGTTCGTTGCTCGTTCGTTGTCGGCTCTTGGCCGATGGTTGTTGGTTGTCATGTACGAAAATTGTAGCGCGCATTGCTGCAGGAAATAGTTCAAACATATCAATTTTATTTTTATTTATGCTAATAAACCGTTAGGCCGCCCGAGTGAATTATTGGCCATATACATAAACTAAAACTAAAAGGAACACCACCAAACGCACACACTCCCGAGCGTAAAACACACCAGCATTGGGAGCCACGACCCGGCGGCACATGTCGGATCCCCATTCCCGCTGATCGCGGGTGAAATCTGTGCATGCACTTTGATTAATCAAATCAAATTAACGCCGCATTCCCACACAAATCAATGCAATTTGCGCTGCGGTGCAGCCTGCCAAAGAGCCAATTGACATCGGCATCGACTCCGGTATTGGTTTGGCTTCGGCTTTGGGTCTTTGGGTTTTGGGTCTTGGAGTTGGGGAGCTGGTGCTGGTGCTGGCGAAAGTGTTGAGAGCACAACACCCACCCAAAATGGCAGCCGTGCCCATTTCGACGCCTTGGGGCGTGTGGGCTGGTGGAGCTGGTGGCTCTGATGGTTTTTGGTGCGGACTTTTTGCGGATTGATGGGCGAGGCCTGCATGCAAAACAAGTGCGATCCAAAATAAACACCACATGGATTCCAGACTGGCAGACACACACTTGACGATCGGAAGGCCCGCGGAATTTGGAGATAATTGAAATTTGTAAAGGTTTAATGGCATTTTTGGCTTTATATTTAATTGTAGAATTTTTACAAATATCGATCATTGATCAATCCTGAGATGTACCTACTACCAAGCTCATATGGGATATGTGCTTGTTTGTGATCTCTGAAGAAGGTCACTCAGGATCTAGCTGGGTCTTAGCTGTTTGTCAGCACTTTCAGGCCTCCAGCTGCAAACTCCAAAGGCGATTTGACAAACGATAGACAGAAATCCAAACCAAAAATGTTACCAGTGGCCGTATTGTCTGTGCCATTTTTGGGCAACCCCCCCGACGACATTATTTGTTTCTCCTAGCTCACATAATTAAAATCGACTCAAGTGTCGCCGCTGTCGTCACACCCAGTTGGAAATGTTCTGGCCGGAATTGGATGCTGGGATCCAGGGAGGAGAGGCAAGCGGTAGAGCTGGCTGCATAAATTTCAATTGGCAATTGACAGCGGCTTGTTGTTGCAACAAATCTCCATCAGCTGCATAGTAAAATGAATGTTTATTGTTCGGTAAGTGCCGCAGCCCCGCTGTCAGGAGCAGGGGGGAAAAAAACAGTCACATTTAATGCATGGGCGCAATTTATGGGAGCCATTTTCGGCTATTTGATTGAAAGACCCGCAATGGGCGTTCACCCATTGCCAAAGTGCCCGTGTGCCTGTTTATGTGTTTGCCGAGATTTCGCGTATTTTCGCCTATTAATTTACAACTTTTGAAGCCATCGCCTTAGCAGTAGCAGTTTCAGTCAACAACAACAACTGGACAAACAATTTGCCATGGCCGAAAATGGCAAGCAGCTGAAAAATTTCGCGTTAGCGTTTAGCTTTTTGTGTATCTTTTGCATAATTTCCTTCTGTCTTTGGAATGGCGCATGCCATCGACAACAAAAAACAACAGAGACCCCTGGCAAAAAGTGAAACTTTCATAATTACTTGAGAATTTCTGGCAAGCCGCATTGCATGCCCACTAACTCTCTTTTCAGCTTATTTGTTGCTTTCTGGCCAATTAGCAGAGCCCCCGGGCCGGTGGCTAACGGTAGCCTACACTCGGAGCTACCATCTCTGGCTCCACTCTATCTCCCGATCCAACTCCAACTCCAACTCCGACTCCAAGTCCAATAGCAGCTCCTGGTCAGCGGCTGTTTGCCGGTGGTCCCCGCGAGTGTTTGCCGTACGCATTAACGCCGTTTAGGCCCAAAAGACAAACGGCAAACAGCGGACAACAAGCGGGCAAACAAAGCGACAAGCTGGCCAAGAAACCGAGAAGCCAAGAAGCCAAAGTCAGGGGACAGCTGTCCACAGCTGGTGACCACCATTTAGCCAGAGGCTATCTTGTGGCTCTATCGGCTTATGTTGACTGTGGCCAAAGATCTATTGCCTACACGGAGGAAAAGTTTGGGAGTCATACCAACAACAAGAAAAATATCATTTAAACTCTTAACACAAATGATATCCAGATGTTTTCTTTTAAAACTTAAAATATTTCCGTATTTCTTAATTATTATTTGATAATTAAATAAATATGTTTATGGCCTTAGAGGTTTTCTGATTACTTAAATACTTATTTAGAGAAAGGTGAACCTAAAATAATAAAACCAAATAATACGTTTTGTTTATTTTAGAATATTCCTGCAACGTTCATTCTATATTTTGCTCTGCTTAGATCCCAGGGTATCCCCGCTTCGACTTGGCCCCGCGACGAATGTTTGCCCAATGCCAATGTGGCATTTAAAACTAATACGAGTGAGACAACAGCGCCTGTGCACCAAAATGGTATTGAAAACCGTCAACAGACTGCTTGGCGGCAGTCGCCGTTGGCTCAGGCCTCGAAGCCAGGCTCAAAGTCACAGCTAGTGGCTGGCTGGCTTGATTGCTGGGCAAATAATCGGTTCGAGACCGAAGGGGGCTGCGACCGAGACTGGGACTGAGGAAGCAACTTGGAACATTCTTGGATGTGTCAGGGGCGCAACCGTACACCAAATGGGCAGACCAGACTCTGCGACTGGCAGTGCACTTATTTGCGAATATGCATATGCTTATATACATGCCTCTGTGCAGCCCACTTGGCGGCCCCTTTCCCCCCGCCCCGCGAATAAATTGCTGGCATTTCGAGCGCATCGCTCAGCCCACATGTGGTCCGGTCCAAAACTACTGAGCTACAAAACTCCAAAACGGTTTATCTGCATGAGCGACTTGCCATTTGGCAACACCTCCCCCTGCTTTTCCATTAGCCAGCGACAGGTTGTTATTTATGCGGATTTTCCTAAAGCATATTTTCGTTTTGCAAATTAATTTCCGCGCCTTTGCCTTCATTAGCTGGCGTGGTGAAAATCTCTGGGAAAATCAGAGGACCCCTATCACAGATCAGAGATCTGCGAGCTTCTCCTCATGATCTTCTTGTCAGATGACGACTCGTTTTCCTTTTCGTTTTCGTTTTTCGCAAACTTTTCCAAATGTGACGTCTAATGAAGCGTGAGCTCTGTGCCAGTTGTCGTCGCATTGGCTCCCAGAGTGGCCAGTTGGCCAACCGGTTGGCGGATTTGAAAATCTGGTAGTAGTCATAAGCCGATGCAGCCTTGATAGCCGGCCAGCGGATACAAATGTGAGATAACTGGCCGCAGATCCGATGACAGCGAGAGAAAACACAGGTAGCTGCTCCACTGGGAGGCGAACGCAATGGCCATGATGACAGCCCCGAGAACCGCCACAAAGATCCATGGGATACATTTGAAATTAGCATAAAGAAAATATTTTATGCACCTGTATACTGATCAAGAAAATTGGGAGTATACTAGGAAAAGTAATTTCTGAAATGAAAGTAATGATATTCCTGCTAAAAAGTTAAAATATTAAATTCATTGGTTTTATCTTCACATTTTTGCTTTGAATGACAGGAAAATGATGATGTTGCTCCTCAGATCTGGTTCTTCTCCCTCTCTTCCTCTCACGCCGCCAGTTGTCTGCGATGGCCAGTGAGCATATGATTCGCTAACAAGCAATTATACGTACTTAATAGCTAAATCCTAACGATTTCCTCTATTACGGCGAATCGCATTCGCATTCGGGCAACCTGCCTTAATTTACAGCATGCAAAATGGAATGGAAGTAGAACCGCTGCACCGCCGGAGCTGGAAAAACCTCTGGCACTACCGGCAGACATAGCCACCAGCCGCCAACCAAGTGGTCGCCCGCTGTGCCCAGGCAATTTATTGTGTGTTTGTTTTAGGCGCACATATGAGTATCTCAGTATCTCAGTATCTGAGTATCTGAGTGTCTCACAGATGCATTTGGGCCTTGCAGCCAACGGTGCCTAACTGCAAATGTGAGAAAAACACAATTAGCTTTTGGCGGCAGACCACCTGCTGCTGCCGAGATCGCCAGCTCTCAGAAATATGAAGAAAAAACTCAGACTTTCCACACACACAGAGACACGGAAATGGAAAAGCGGAAAAGGGAGAGAGACTGGACTGAGACTGAGAAAACTAATTGCACATAGAAGTTGACCGCTGCACGGTTTATTTAAATTCGCCACAACAAAGCGCGCCGGCAAGTTTAAGGTCAGCTTATCGTGTGATATGCAACTGCCCCGACCATGGAACTCCGGCTCCGCGCTCAGAGGCTCCATTAAACAGCATGCAGATATAAAATATATACACACAAAGGCCAACAGCGACCATAAAGCGGACCAGACCGGCACACAAACGGCAAATTGAAACTAATCGAGTTTCGGCCAAAAGGCAGCTGCCATAAACATAAAAATAAAAATAAGTCAGAATCTAAGCAAAGTTTGCAGAGCTGACTCTGGCCGGCGATTGTAATAAAAATCACTTTGAATATCGCATAGGTGTGGTCCTAATTACCGATATTAAAGCGGATCTATTTCAGCAGGTCTTGTCTTGGTCTTGGTCTGGGCTCTACTGCGATTCAATTTCGTTCGATTCGATTCATTGCGATTTGATTTGCCACGCGCGGCCGGGGAAATCAATACGATCGAGCGATGGGCGGGGGAAATCCTCCTATTTTGCAATTGCAGATGGCGGAATCTGTGCAAATGGCATCAAATATCCGTAATTTCACTCGCCCATACGCAGAGGAGCGCCCTGGCCATCTCTGGGAGCTACCAAGGCCAGGCTGGCCAGCTGGTAACCAAGTAACCAAGCCCTTGCCTTAATTAAATAGCTGCCCGTTAAACACAATACACTTAAGTCCAAGACTTAGAGAGAAGCTGCGCCAAGCAGGAAGTGGTCGAAATCAAAGCAGTGGGCTTAAATAGCGCTTGCCTACTTTCGTTGTATCAATTTCACTGGGCCAACGGCCACGGCCTGTCACTCTGTCAGCCAGCCAGCCAGTCAGTCAGTCATTCGGGCAGTCAGTCAATCCGACTGTCAAAACGCACGCCCATTCATGAGCCGGGCCCGAGCATTAAAGGCTCAATTATGGCACACTTAATGAACTCATCACTCGGACAGCGCATCAAACAATAACTGCAGACTGTCAAAACAGAAACAGAGAGCCGGGCTGGCTCTCCACTCTCCACCAAATCAAATTGGAGCAGTGGCGTGGGCGGGACTTGATCTGGCCTTAAAGAAAGCAATTACCGACCACAATGAGCACTAGCATCTGGCCGGAATACCCGGCTGATGCCACAAGCCATTAGCTAAGGCGACACTAATCCAGCAATCGAAATGCTTTCGAATGGCCATCGATCGCCCCAGGGGGAAATTGGGGCTTTACGGCGTTATTTTTCTACGAAAAAATTATTGATAGACTACATTAGGCTTTACAACTTGCAATTATATTGCTGACCTTGTTCACCCGCCGAATAAAAGTCAAAAGTTTTCCAAGAAACTCCAGCTCAGTTGCAATTTAAAAGTTTGTGGTATCTATTTTATTTGGTTTTATATAAACGAAATTCAGGTAGCTCTCTCAAGAAGAAGGTATTTGTTTACGCAAATAAAATCAGTTAAATCAAATATAATTGTCTTTACTACGTTAGTTTCAAGGATATTTTCCCTAGCACACGCATATGCGTCCCCAACTTCCTGAGAGTTTGTGAGAAATTTGATATCTGAGAATTTTTCCACCGCACTGTCTCACCTTGATCTTGATGCATGACTGGAAGCACACCCATATTCCCGATCGACTGCCATGTGCATGGCATTACCGGTGTGTACCTATGGCATAGTATTAGCATTATCTGGTGCACAGAGTGCACACATGGATATGGATTTTACCGTTTTAGGCATTCAGTCTAATTGATTGTTTGCAGTTGCTGGCCGCCACCTACTGACCTTCACATTGAGCGGTGGCAGCGGACAGTATCCGCAAGTCGATCGACCGGACAAACGTCTCGGCGTCTAGCTCGTGCGCAGCCACAGCCACAGATACAGATATACAAGCTGCGGCTATGGCCCCAGATACAGATAGCGCATAGCTCGCGGATCGCATGAGGAACAAGAGATCCGATACGACCACACAATGGGCGCGTTAGATCGCTAATCGATTTGCTTCTCATTCGATTTTATTACGTATTCAAATTGGTGCAATTACCACTTGGAACTCGTATGGCACAGAAGTGGGTGTGGTCCGCAGCCAACATCGTTTTTGTTAGCTCTTTCTGATTTTTTGTTAAATTGTTTTGTGATAATTATAAATGCTGTTACAAAGTACACTTCAAAAGAAAAGCCTGTAATAGCACTTGGTAAAGTATTAATAGTGAAAATTAAAAGTTTATACCATATGCTGAGAGAGTTCAGATATCTTAACAGTTTTTCTAGCAGATTTTTTCTTGATTTTGAATATATAAATCACTTTATAAATCTATTTTCTTTGTGTTTTTCAATAAAACAAATAAAAATGTAGAGGCAACTTTTGTTTACAATAAATTTCCTTGATTTTGGACATATACGATCCGCGTTTTATTGTTCAGGTGGCTGACACTATCGTTGGCACTGTTGGGCATTAGAAATTTCTCCCGAGCTTGAATTACGTGCCGGATTTGGAGTGCGACAGTAACCTGCAACGGATCGCTGTCGGGGGTAACGCGAAACCTTCTTTCACAACGATTTTCATTCAGGTATTCAGCCAGCCAAGTCAGCCGGTCCTGGTATGCAGATATTCGCAACCGCAGTGGGCAAACACTTGCTGCCTGGTTGGCTACCAGGCCTTAGCCCCCTGCGAGACCCCTTTTTGGCCGCGTCTTGTTGCCAATCACTCAATCAAAACGTCACTTGGCGTGGCAGTTTTGCGTGGCGTTTGCTGGAAAATTGAAATAGAAACGTCAGAATTTCTGCTCTAATTATAAGGCGGTATGTTTTACGTACTACCCGAGTTTCTTGACTCTTGTCTGGCACTCTGCGCTTTTTTCTTCAATGAATATTTCTCTGTCTGTTTCGCCGTCTGCGCTTTGGCTTCCATCCGTCTGCCGCAGTATCTATATCTATATCTATATAGAAGTATATCTGCGGCCACGTCTCTGTCTCTGTATCGGTGTCTCTGTTGCAAGAGAGATTATGCTTTGATGCACTCACGTTAAGCTCACTTTACAGTTACAATTATTGTTTAATATCGTGTGGCCGCCGAGTACCCTACAGCCCAGACACTTGCCGCACTTTGTTGCAACCTGAAACGCTTCGGTTTCGATTCGGGTTTTCGTTTGCAATTATTATGCATTAATTGCGGGTGGGACAGTGGGGGCTCTCAGATGACTCCCGTTCCCCTGGAACCACAGCCACCACTGCACCCACTGACCAGTTGCCCAATCCAAGTGCTGAGACCACCATTAGTTTTCTTTTTACTGACATACACAAAACGCAAATTGTTTTAGATTGCCCAGAGCGGCGAATTATTTGGAGTATGTTGCCACGTTTTGTGTCGCCGCTGATTATATAAATCGCCAGCCAAGTCAGCGGCTGCCCCCGACCATTGGCTTTAATGGACGACACGTCGGTGGCAGCCGCTGGTCAATTGTGCGCTGCTGACCATTTGCCGGGCACGTGATTGCTTTCAGCTGGAAGCTGCCCCTGGGATTGTTAGTGTTGCACTTGGCATGTGAGTTTAAGCACTTCGTTAGTTGACCAAATATTTCAGATTCTGATTTACAATAATAATAATTTATACAATTTATTTTAAATTAGTTTCTTAATTTATAAGAATCACCTAAAGCTTGACTAAGGATGGAATTTCTTAAAAAAAAAAACATATATTTTCAGTTCAGTTCTGCTTTATTCTGCACTTATGCTTCGCCTTCGGAAAACGGATTAAACATGCATCAACCGGCTGCCAGACACAAATCAGCATTTAGTGCCGCTGTTGCTGTTGCACTTGCAGCGGTTGCTGCTGCTGCTGCTGCCTCTGGTTAAAATCAAAAAATTTTGCGCGCTTTGCAAGCGTGTCAAAAAATTGGTCATTGTTTGTAATTATGAAAATTGCTTAATTGTTGCCCAACTCCAGTGGCAGCAACACTTGCCGCCTGGCTGTTGCAGTTGCTAATGCGGCGGAATAAAAATTCGGACAGACATTTTTCAATGTTTTTCTTTTGTGTTTGTGTTGTTGTTGGCATCTGCCCAAGTGGCAATGCCTAATTGTTAATCACTGCTGTTATAATTCCAGCACTGGGTGCTAAATTGTATTGCCAAATTATTAATTGCAATAATATTTAGTTGCAATCTCTGCGGTGGATCTATATGTTTTTAATTTTCTGTTTCAGTTTCGCCTTGCTTGGCATACCGCGGGGCGAATTGCTGCGCCCAGTTTATTATTATTATTTTTTGTTGTGTTTCGGACGCCGTTTATTGCCGCTTGACTAAGCAAATTTATAAACTAAGCACCTACACCTATGTACATACATATGTGTATGTGCCAGTGTGTTTATAGCCCAGTTTCTTGTTTCTTGTTGTTTTATGGCCCAGTCAAACCAACAAACGAAACAAAAATGAGGCAAAAAATCGGTTTTTAATTATTATTATTGTTATTGTTATTACTGCTACCGATGTCGTTGTTGTTATTGTTTCGGTGGCTGCCACAGAGCTATTTCCGAGGAATGGCCCGTTCGTAATGAGCAATTCCAGCTGAAATTCTTGCGAGTGGAGTGGAGTGCCTTTTGTGACCGCTTTTGGCATGCAATTAAACGTTACTCATACGACCCTGTGGCCGCCCGCAAATTAAGCCAAATTAAGGCGGCTTATTAAGATAGCAGCCACAACTACACTCACACCCATACCGATACAGACTATGTATGCGGCAAAACAGGTAATTAAAATGCCCGCTCGCAGTTTGTCATATGATTTATAATAAGTTTTGCATAGATTTATTGACTTACTTTGGCTCCCCAAGCGGAGCAGGAAGAATGTGCGCGCAGGAAATGCCACTGCCAGATCGAGCCAGAGCACTGCAAATAGTTTCAAGCGAAGCAACATTAAGCGCTATAATTAATACAAATCAGCACACTTAACATATAAGTACACCCCGCACTAGTAACAAAAAACAGCGCCACTTTGTCATAGTGTAGCGCTCGGCACGCCCGGCACGCAGAGCGTTTTTAATTAGACATAAACGACCAGCCACATCCCGAGTGCTGCTTGTGGATGGGGAATGCCAATGGGATGCAATTGCGTCCGAAAGTGTTTAGTTGGCAATTACATAAAATAAGGAGCAGCTTCCAGCCAACGGTCCATACGGCATGTACATGGCTCCGTTTTCTCTCTTTTTATGCAACGCTCGAATTAACATGTTCCGCGGCCAAGCCAACGCACAAGTCGCTGTCATCGAACTCAGAGGCAGCCACACACTGGGCGAAAAATATCAAGTATATAACAAAAAATATATAATATAAATTGTATATAATTTGCTATGCCTTGTTGCTAATTTTGCAATATTTCTGTGAAAAATTTCTAAATTTGTTTACTACCTATTTTTTCCCCCATTGAAAGCTTTGCTTTCATTTTTCACTGTGTACACACTCAACTCCAATCTAAGCGTACCACAGACCTGCATACACTCCTCGGGCTAGTGTGTGTGCCTTGCCTTGCTCTGATTTCATCCGGCGACAACAGCAATCGCTGCCGCAGCAGCAGGTGCCTGCAACGCCCATTGCGTGCGTTGTCTTGTTGCTGTGTTTTGCGGCCGCTAGAAAAGCCAAGTCCCCCAGATAAGCTTCAGCATGGTACTGGCTGGATGACTTTGTTGGCTGGCTAGCTGGCAAGTGCGTGAGTAGACCCCTCCTATCAGCCAGAGGCGTGTCAAGGAGGGAGTGTCATACCAACGGATAGTGGATCATTTGATTGCAACACACAGGAAAAAAAGGTAATAAGACAAAGCTTCATTTTAAATTTATTTATGTTTATAATTCAAGCACTTGAAACCCCCTTCGTACCACTACTGTCTTGGCCTACTGCCTCTTATGGCGCCAAAAAGAAGCCACTGCCACAGCGACAACACAACGGTGGTGGCGCTAAATGGCTTTTGCCATATAAATGTCTTCATTGCGTATGAGTGATGAGGCAGCCATGGCCACGGCCACGTCCGTCTGAAGCCCCCGTCTGGTCCCCCTGATCTCCCTAAGGCCATCGCGAACCCCTTGCAACTCCGCCACACGCAGCTGGCGAGACGCCTGTTGACGCATTTGGGTGTTGATTTTTAATTTATGCGCTTTTAATGTGCGAGAAAACATGCATTTAAAGTGAATTTATTATGAATAAAAGTGTAGCATTAATTACAATCGGTTGTCGCGGCGGAGAAGCCTTCGATCTCGGGGGTAGGGTGTATATTGCTCAACATGATCTCGATCTGAATCCGAATCGGCAGGTAAGCCAATCCAGCATCCTGCTGAAGGGGAAACGATGTCTGACGTTGCAACACTTTGGCACGCATGCGCGGCATTTTAATGCGCAAAGTGCGCTGCCAACAACGAAACACGCAGCACGCCCACTTTTTGTGAATACCTGCGAATAAAAACACACACTCGCACACTTATCCGCGACACACACAGGCACAGGCACCAAAAGACTTGGTCGCGGAGATTTATTATTGTATAATGCGCCGTACGCAGTTTTATTTATTGCTCTGCACGCCAAAAACTTTAAAATCAATTGAAAAGCTATAAAAACGTTCGTTTATTTTTTATTGTTGTCGTTACTTGTGGATTTTGTTAAGTATTTCAACATTTCTTGCAGCTTGCTATGCTCCAAATTGCCAAAATGGTTGAGTTTTTTTTTTTCGTTCCTTGCCATTTTCCTTATGGGTTTCCCAATGGGTGGGTCCCTGTCTTTGAAAAGAGCGCTTTTGAGTTGGCAAGGTGCTTTATCTGTGTGTTAATATGTGGCAAGTTAGTACTAGGATTATTTATGAACTATAAAATCAGTGAGCCTTAAACGCAACCCCATGAAAATGTTTAAAGAAATTTGTGTACCAAGACCTTCCGATGTTGGAAGTCAAAAATTAAGAGAAATCGTTTGGTCTTAGTGAATGAATCTTTTCTAGAGTCTCAGATAGTTAAAGTGATAACAAAGCCAATCAAATGCTGATGAAACCAATATTCAGAGGTTCATTCATGACTTCTGTTTGACCAATTTCATTCACGATTTCTCCCCAAAAACCCACATAAAATGGTTAACGTATGCAGATCTCCGGCCGACAAGCCGAGAACAAGTCTCAGCTAATGCCTAATCCCCTAACAATGCCTAAGTCCCTTTTGTGGACCCTCTTCGCACAGCATTAAAGCTCTAAGATTCCTTTGAGGGAAAGAAAAAAGCGGAAATGCCCAGCCCCAGATCGTTTTTTGGCAACTTCTTGGGGGCTTACGTTTTACGATCATTTATTGATATTTTGGCTTAACCTCAGGTTAAGTGTCAACACTTTTTCATAGCTAACAGCCATTAGCCGGGCCTAAACGATGGGCCATAAAACGCAGACCGCCCGATCGTAAACCTCCCAAAAGGTGGCACAAAGTGTAAAGTCATAATTGTATGGGATGGCACTATGGTCCCGCTGATGTATGGCCCAGCATAAAAACCATTCACTTTTTGTGCGGCTCTTTTCGGAGGGCCCGGCACTCGGTGATCGCTGGTCCGTGATCAGTGATCAGAGGCCATAAATAGATATAAATAAATGTGATTAACGCATCTCTTTACGATGCATCGAAAGCACTGTTAGCCAGGCTCAAGCACTTTTTAGTTGTATTTTTTTATGTATTTTTTCCCCCGATTTTATATGGCCATTGTTGTGGGTTATTGCTCATGGCTTATTGTGTTTTTTATCTTGTTAAGTGGCCTGCTGCTGGCTCATAAATTGTGGGCAACTGTCAGGTGTATGACGAATAACTTGTCCATCGGCTGATTGATTTGCATGCGCCGCTGATTGACACATAGCATCGATATCCACATCGGCATCGACTTCAAGTGGCTTAATTTATGCAAATGCGCCACTCATACACAATCTCGAATAAATGAATGGCTCGCAGTCATTCTGGGAACTGCATTTAGCTCGGTTCGTTTGCTGGCCCATAATGGCTCCACAAATAATACCTATTCCAGTCGAACTCTGGCAATTAGGCCCCGCTATAAACGCCCTCTGACATCCACTGCGACATATTGGGCGTGCTCCGTTTTTGTGGCTCACAATATTTGCATAAACGACACCTCCAAATGTTGAACAATCCACGCATGAATGGAAATTGTGTGTGGGGTCTCCTGTGAGTCGTGTGATTTATGCCTGGGAGCCAGAGATCTAGCCTCCAGCCTCCAGAGCAAGGGGCTCTATTTGCTCTCCGCTTTGCATATGGGAAATTTATGGAGGTGGGAACCCCCGGGCTGGACCAATCTCAAGGCACCAAACGCATAATTCAATTAGGGAGAAAATGGAGCTGACAATGGGAACCGGAACGGGTCATCAGTGTGAGGGAACAAGGAAATAGGACTGAGTAAAATAGGTTTAAAAAGGGTCAAGGTATAGTTTAGTTTGTTGAACTTAAGGCATAAACAAAATGAGAAGCTAATTTCAAAGTTTTTAAAGTTTTTGCTCATTAACATCAATTGAAAATGTTTTCTGTGTTGGTTTTTATTATGTTTAAAGTTAAAAAAATAAAATAAAATTCCCATTCATGCTAAATGTTGAATCAAATGCACATATAAATATTAATAATATTATTTATATTAATAAAATAATTAAAATGTCTGAATTTGTAATGAACTTCTCTATTGTATATCTCAAAGACAAATCCTAAATCCATAAATAAAAATCTGACAGCTAAGAAAACACAAGCTTGGAATATATGACCTCTTTTTAGTGAATTTTTTTATTGGTAATATATTGAAATTAATTTGAGCCAAACCCAATATTTACTCTACAATTTTCGTAGTGAACCATACAGTGCGGAAGCCATATTTTTCGTACCAAGGACATGGCTCGCACAGCGAATTAACGGTTAATAAAGCAATCAGCAATTGGCCTGCAAATCAAATTGGCAACAGCAGTGCTAAAATCCAGCAAAATGCGCTAAATTAACTAATTTTTGTTTAGGCAATGGCAGTCGCAGCAGCAGCAGCCGCGTCAGTAAAAACAAAGCTCCAGCCGAGAGTGGGAAAATAAATTTGTTGCGCTAACAATGGCAAAACGCTGAAAAAAAAAGAAGAAAAAAGTCCGCAAAGCTGGCCTGCAATGACTGCAGATTGGCGGCTCTGGCTGGGTTTTGTGGGCGCAGCCCAGCCGAGCTGGGTTTCTGAGTCTCGCAGACTCTCGGGGCTCCTCAGCCCCCAGCTGACCGTGTATGCCATAACTATTTATGAACAGTTAGTTAACTTAAATGCTAGGTGGCAATTAAAGGGGCGTGGCTGCCGCTGGAGGAACACAGAAAGAGACACGGACTTGGACACGCGGAATCGGACTCATAACCTTGCCGAGAATCAATAAGAGCCTCGTCCGGAGACTCCGGACGGCCGAGACTCTACGGAGGGAAACGTACTCGGAAGCCATATAATTAGCATTTGTTTTTTAGCAAAGCCAGGGACTCGCCCTGGTCCACACCCCGAAAATGGGAGAATAGAGCCAAAGCAGACAATAACAGCCCGGTCAATTTGTGGTTTCTTTGTTTCCTGACTGGCTGACTGACTGACTGCGTCCCAAATGCCCCAATGCCCGTAATAGCCACGTTAGTTGGCCGCTAATTTGGGCACCATTTAAGCGCGGCTTTAATTAACAAAGGCCACACTCTAATTGATAAATTAAACAAGAGATTCAATTAAAAGAGGAACACCCCGTCCCCGAGGCACCCTACCCACCTACCCAGCGCAAAGGTGCCAAGTTGTTAACGTAAACATTGAACTTCGCAGCCGAAAATGAATGAATCCATTAATTTGCACCAGCGCCCCCAAATTGAAGTGCAAAGTTGAACCCTAGCCCCGAGCCGTTGTACTGCCTACATGTGGGCAGTGGTAGTCGTACTTCATCCAAGTCCAATGGACCGAGAGACAGAGGGGCAGAGGGACAACCGATAGACCAAGAAACTGAGAAACTGAGTCGAGGGAGCCATGGGTTGGACCTGGTCTCCTGGTCGCGGCCACAATCTTGATCGCATTTTTTACGGCACATAAATATATGCCAAAACACTACAATGAAAATATTGTGCCACGGCGGCGGCTGGGCAACGACGCGAAAACTGTGGCAAAATATGAAAACGTTTTCAATGAAAATTAATGGGCAAACGCTGCAAAATTTTGGGGTGCGCACTGCGCATGCTCAAAAATGTTAAAATCGTGACCAGAGTCTAGCTTTGGCATCCACTCCCCACCACCCCTAAGGTACCGCGAGCCCAAAACTCAACTCTCTTCCAAACTGGACGACGACTGGCATTGTCTTTGGGGGACTGTGTGGCGTGTGATTTGGCAAATACTTAGACCTTATATGGAGCGGCGGTGGAAACTATTTCCTGCGTTGCGAAAAGCCGCCGAAACGCCGCAGAAAAGCCTATAAATGGCCAAAAAGGCTGACCAACAGCAGTTCACATTTTGTGTCATCTGCGGGGCGGCGGCTCCATATTGATAATTCATAAAGCAAACGCCTGGCAGCCCAAAAATGGTGAGCCATTTAAAATTAACGCGCCAAACGGCGCAGCTCGAGCCGGAGCTGTTCAAATGTCAATTTTAATTTGCCGCGCCGCAAGCGATTTGACAGAGAGGTAGATTGCCTCAAAAAAAAAAAAAACTAACAGAAACTGCAACAACATTGGGGTATAAAAGTAAGGCTGCCAATCTTCGCTGCAACATGTTGGGGCAATTAAAAATGCGCATACGCCGCGTTGCCGCCGCATTTGCACGCAGTTAGCGACGCGTCGGCGGCACTGGCGATGGCGATGGCGGCATAGTTGAAAGCCAGCAATTTGGCAATACGGAAATCGAAATCAGTCATCAGCTGGCAGTGCAGAAATATTGCATCTCTCACACCACGAGATGCAATCGCAAGGAGGCCAACCCCCAGAAAAGAGCCGAAACTCAGTGTTGAAACTGAAATTGGCTTGGATTAGCCGAGGCTGTGATTCCAATTCCAATTCATTGGATGTTTTGATTGTGCTAAAAATTTTAATTACAAAAAATTACACGGATGGTAAGACACGTAAAGTGGGTGCATACTTTTGTTAATTACTCAATTCATATTTTTTTTTGGTTGGTTACTTCAGAGAAAAATGTAAATGAGGGTAAATAAAACATTTGCTTGTATACAAAGTGCACATTAGATACAAATTCGACGTGCCGAAATAATTTAAAGCACATATGCAGTTCGTTTTAGGCAAATGCCGTCTACTTTACACCGCCTAACGCCCACATGGTCGGGGAGTTGCAAAAAATTAGCCAACTGTTCGAGTGCAAATGCAGGCGAAAAAAAATCACTTTCGGCAAGTCACGCAAATCTTTTCGGCCCGCTCATTAGACTAATGTACTTCAGGCTCAATCTCGGATCCCATTCGCATTCATAATCGCGAATGGAGCTGGGAGACGTGAGCTTTATTATTCAACTCGCGTTCCGCTAGAGCAGATCCCGACCGAAACACGCACTTTATTAAGCCATTATATAAAGGTATTTATTAGCAACACTTTTGCTTTTAATTAGCCAGCAACAGCTCGTTTCCTTTGATTCAATCAATGTCGCTTTGCGTGCCGAATGCGACCCGCGACTGCAGCCAGTATCGATATTCGAATATTCAAATGTGTTTCTGTTAATTAGAGTTCGGTTAATTTCGGTGTTTATTAATGCCCTGGCCAGGTGTGAACAGAGCTTGGGTTGGGTTAGCAGTACCGCCACCATATTGGATATAATCAATCAGCGTCATTTGCTGCACTCGCGCTAGCCACATTCCCACACACGCCCCACAAAAAACTATATAGTAAAAAAAAAAAATAAAAAGAAAAAAGATTTAGCTTGGACTCTCTCGAAAAGTCAAACGACCCAAGCCGATGGCGTTAATAATGCCAATTGCATGTTTTATGTGCCGCAACGATGCCAATAACAATAATAAACTGCATATTATTAAGCGCTTTAAAATATTTGTAACAAGCATCGCCCAGTCGCAGAGTCTGGGCCAAAAGCAAGCCGGATCTGTGTCTGTGGACGACCTCTCGCGGGGGCACACACTCCAGCTTACAACTTATACACGGAGCGACACAGCGGGGCCTAAATTCTAAAATAAATTATTTATGATTGTTCCTGACATCGAATTGAATGAAATATAAAACAAATTGCACTGACTTGAAATTTTATATTTATTGATTTGCGATTTTAACTTGAATATAAATGCTGCTCTGCTTAATTTCAATACCTATTTCTCTCTGTGCTGCTATAAAGTGGACAAGTCAGGCCAGACACGACGACGTGGTCAGGTCTCGGAGTCGGACTCTAACTCTGACTCTGACTGTGAGTCGCAGTCGCAGCTTGCAGTCTCTAATCATTGCTCTCTTTTATATGGTTTATGGCATTTCCGTTGCTGTTTCTTTTGGGTGTCCAGCTATTGCCCAATTCATTGCGATTGCGATTGCATTCGCAGTTTAGTCTGGCTGGGGCGTTTTTTGTTTTAACCCGATTCGTTTTATTTTTGGCAACGCAATCGGAGAAATATATCTTGGCGTGGCTAATTGATTGATGAAGCTGTTGGCACCTTTGCGGGCCTTGGCTAATCACTAATCACCAATCAATTCATAAAATGAAATAATAATAGCAGCATTGGACAAACGCCTGCAACAAATCAATTAGCCGCTTAATTATGACACTAAGCCCGGCTGGCCAGAAACGGAATGAACAAATTACCACCGGCGACATTAGCATAATAAAGCGATGCAACCCCGGCCGTGTCTCATAAATTATGCATAGTTTCTTGGGGACAAAGGCCCGAAAACCGTTCCGTCGATCACAATAACAAAGGTATGGTGTTCGCTTTTCGGTTTTCGATACTCGGGAACCGGCACGGGGGAATCTCCGAGAAAGACTGGCGGCGGCTGATAACGGGCCAAAGTCTTTAGTTTGATTTTTTGCATATATGTATTTCATTAGTTGGCGAAAACTGCACGCCACTGCTGAGCTACGGCGGGGAGTGATCGGATCAGGAGGATCGGATCGGTGCTGCCAAGAACTGGTTCGCATTCGCATTCCACTTTCGCAGACACTCGATCCCGAGCCCAGACCGAATCCGGGGACAGGACAGGATGATGCAGCTGACGACGGCCACGATGATGATGGAAATCGTTATTGACAACGGAAGACGACGACGACGCCGAGGCGATTTCCATGCAAATGGCCATGAAACGGAATTTGCCCGATGCCAGCGAAGGAAACGGAACGTACTTGAACCAGAAAACCAGGCCGACACATTAATGCAGCCTGACACCGCAGCCTTGGCCGATCGGGCCGAAAGATATTGGATCGCTCGCTGGCCGGCTGGAGAGGAGCAAATGGACATGTCGGATATGGGAACATTTTGGGCGATTGCCCGGGTTTCAATTAAACTGCAACTAATTGCAACTGACAGCGCCGGCAAACACAAGCCAAAATAAATCATTTATTACCCGCCCCGCGCGAGATCCAAATTGCCGCAGGTTCGTTGCCTAAGTCTTTTGTGAGTGCAACTTTTGTGCGACGGCAATTTTCAAAAAAATATAATAATCATAAAATAAAAACCAGACATGAGCGCCGCGCAGCAGCAGCCGCACAGCAAACACGGCTCTCGAGCGATAAAAAAGAAATCTTTTATTTGATTTCGCAAGCGAAAAACGTTGAGAAAAAGTAGCAAAAGCCAGGCGAAGCCCGCACCGAAATCAAAGCAAAGCAGCCAAAACCGTAAAACTCCCCAGAGATTTTAATGACATTTTCGCAGGCTGGAGGAGCAGAACCGAGCTGGGCTCTGGGGACCGGACTGGGTGTGGGAGCGGGCAGAGGGTGCCCCGAGCTGGAGCTGGGACTGCTGGCTACATGGCAGCCGTCTGACAGACGCGTCACTACGTGAGCGACGTGTTTAAAACTTTAATGAGCCGCAAAATAATTGCAAATGCGACTCATGTCGCCCAAACGTATCGTGGTGAGAAAATACAGATCCAGCCCTCCGCGCCAACGGAAGACCCCCTGCTCCTGCCAGCACCGTCTTATCCCCCTTCTTACCCGCCTTCAAGGAGCAGCAGCACCTGTCCCGGTCCGCGGAGGCCACACAGTCTCGGCCAGAGACTCGGAGTTGCACCCGCTCGGTGTTGGGGCACTTAATTGCCAAAAGCGTGACTTAAATTTCAAAAATCATAAAAGCCACGAGACCAGCATCGCGCGATAAGCCGGCACAGCTCCAATGGCATTCTCGGGAAGAACTCGCCCGGAGAGAGATAGAGAGAGAGAGATTCCCTGCCGCTGTCGGTTGGTGCAGATGTTGGGCCATTTCGCAAATTAACGAGAGAGCCGAAGGCACCGGAGGCAGCTCCTCGATTAGTGGCACTTGGCTAGCGAGCAGCATGTGGCATGTGGCCAATTAGGAGCAGTTGCCGTCACTTAGTCTCGGCTCTTGGGCCGCCTTTGTCAACGGATGAGTCGGATGGGCAGGTGGCTGTGAGCGGCTAATGGCTCTGCTGCCTGTTTTTTTTTATTGGCTTTTAATTAGCAGCGGAGTTTTGAGCAAAAACAAAAAGGCCACTAAAAATCAATAAAACCTGGCGAATTTCTTCGAGTCAGGCTCTGAAATGTGGGAATTTCCGCGCGAAATCCGCTGCCAATATCATCGAAATCGAAAATCGAAAATCACTATGTGGGCGTAATTGCCTCAACACAACACGCACACACACACCGCACACCCACACGGCTGCATGCGTTAAATGCCTGCCAACGACAACAAAAAGTATCTAAATACGCATAAATCATTGGAGCAAGAGTGTCGCTTGGCTGACAACACGGCAATCGATTGCCAGATTCGGGTCCAGATTCGGACTCGGATTCAGATCCAGATCTGGAGCAGCAGATACGAGCAAGTACGAGTACGAGTATGAGGTATGAGTATGACTCCAGCCCACAAATATTCCATAAGCACTCTGCGATGGCGCGTTGATTGAACCCCAAGCGGATCGATCGATTTATCAACGTAGCGTTTTCGATTTCTAAACGTTTTAGCGCGTGCCCAGCGCCGTGTCAGCTTAGCGCTCTCTCTCTCCTTCTCCATCCGTCCATTTAGCCATCTATCTGCGTATCTTAATCCCCCGGCAAACGTTTTCATTACACTCCAGCTGAGTAATAACACCGTATTACTCTGTCGATGTCTGTAACCCACTAAGAGAAGTTCTTTCCCCGTTATGCTCTACATAAATTCCAGCTAAAGATGACGGCACAAATATTGGAGCACCATTAGAGTTTGGGTTTTCATCTTTAATAAAGAGTTCACGGGAAAATCTAATCGCTCTATTTGTATAAATCTTGCCTTAAAAGCCTCTAAAGCTTAAGTTGTAGTAACTGGTGAGCTAAAATTCTTTCAAATCAAAATTATATACAGGAAATATACAATTTATTCAGAACCTCCTCTTCTGCTCCGATAGGGTGTGCAGATTTCGGCTTTTATCTTAGGCCTGTGCTTATTTTTGTACGGATTGTGCGTATTTTTGGAGATTAGCGCATTATTGACATCTTTCTCGCTGTCTTGGCCCAGCAGGTGATGTGCTAACGAAGCGGGCGGAATCCGCTTGGCCCGATCGATCAGATCGGCGTAATCAAGTGGTGGGACCGGAGCTAGTTTTTTGATTTATTTGCTGGGCTCTTTAATGACTCCCCCGCCAGCTGCTGCTGCCGTTGCTGCTGGAGCCTGAAAACGAAGCACACTGTGCCTTTTTTTTTTTTGTGTTTCATTAAACAATCATTGACTTCTAGACGCGACTTTATATGACCGTCATATAAACATGCATAAAAATTCATCAGCAGTGGACTGTTGTTTCTCCTTAGCTATCTGCTCGATTTTATGGCCTTACATTTCTGGTCTTTGCTCGCTGTATCGGTGGATCGGTGGATCGGTGTATCGCTGTCTTGGTGTTCATTTTATTGGCCCAATTTGTAAATATAGCGCAAAAGTGTCGAGCATAACAATGAGAATCCAGACACGAGGTGGAGGGAATGGGCAGCGAGTGGGTGGACGGAGGACAGCAGGGGAAGGCTTCTTGGTGGGGCCATCAAGTTCGTTGCCTTAGTCATTCGTTTCGAGTCGGTTTCGTGCCGCATGATTTGTTGTTTATTTGTCATTCGCAATCGGAGGCAAATCAAACACGCACCTCCGAGTCAAAAGTGTGTAGAAATGTTTATGTCTTACAACAAATCTGAAATGCACCCCAAAAAATTGATAGAAGAAAAAAGCCAAGCGAGGCAATCAAAATTTATGCATCAATTGCGGTTGGCTTTTCTGGGTATTAATTTTTTGTTTTTTTCGCTAGTTGATTTCTGCAATACTCACGCATTATTTATGATTGCAAGGCATGTAATTCGTATGCTAATTGATAAGTATCGCGAAATTTATTAACCGGCCAGCCAACAACAAATGCGTGCTAGCCGTGCGGCGTCAATTTTCAAGTACACAAAACAACACACACACTAAGGCCTCTAATGCAAAATCGAAATCTTGATATATATAAGGCAGCCCAGGCAGCTCCACTGTGTTTGTTGCTGTTGTTGCTCCCAGCTGGTTCTCACGCACGGGCGCAGCTGCATTTGGTCAGCGGGTTGTACTTGACCCCGCCCCCCCCGCTGACCCCCTCGCAGCGGGCCGTGGCCCGTGACTTTAGTCATGCCGCCGCCACAGCCGCTGCCGTCGATTCAAAATCAAAATCAAGTTCAAATGCACACAGTATGTGCGAGAGATTCGATTTGCAAGGCAAATTGAGAGTCGCGGCTGCTCCGTTTTTAATAGCGCAAATATTTGTGTGTAACATAAAACCGTCAGCAAGTGCGGCCAACGCCGAAATCGAAATTGAAATCGAAATCCAAGTCGAAGTCGAGCAACTTTGTAGCAATATCTGAAATATCCACAACATCCACGGCAAACAAACAGGCCGGCCACCAGCACTTCGCGTATCAGCAACATTAATTATAACAGCCACAACACAACACAACACAGCAAGCAATATAAGGCGGTGAAAAAATGCGTTTATTTTAAATTGAAAATAAATTTCCAGCGCACTGAAAATAATACCTGGCGATGTAAATGTAGATTGTATGAAAATATAACAAGGAAAAGCCACAGAAATATATTATTTTACTACTAAAACTATTGAAAAGTGTGGTTTATGGTGAAAGCCAATTGAAATTAGGGTTTTTTTCTAGCTTTATTGTTTAAGCACCAAAGTTTAGATGGTTGGCTGTGTGTATTTCCAAAGGATGATTGATGTGTGGGCCATTCAATTTGCCTTGTCGCAGCATGATGTAATAATTCTCGTTAACTCCAACGTCGTGCTGTCTGCGGCGAGAGATCCGCGGAATCGCGGCCACTGCAGTGCACTGGCAGGGATCCCAGGCAGGGGCTGCGAGGCCCATATCTACGGCACTGCGTGTCGATCACTAAAAACAAACAACTAGCGGCGAACAACAACAACACGCACGCGCTCTCGGCAGTGCGACATTTTTGTTGATTCTCGCCTTGATCTAGAATTTTGTTCCTATTAATTGATCTCATAATGACAGACACTTCAAAAGCGACATCACGACGTTTATTAATTAATGCAGGCCAGTCAGCCTCCTGCGTATGTAAAGTGCGTGCCATAAACGTATGCTGAACAAATGCCGGCAGCTTAATTAGCATTCTAGATTACACACGGTCGAGGTGCGTACCAAGAACTGAGGCAATAATAAATGTAGGGGGTTACTCCGAAGGTTAAAATATACTCAGATGTGTGTAGTTCTGACTCCGAGTCTGATTCTGGCTAATAATGGGTTAGGGTTCGGTTCGGTTCGGGACAAGTCAAGTGGTCCCCGGGCCGGTCATTAGCGAGCAATGCTAAACGGAGGCAAATTGCTGTCAGAGCGTTTCCCGCTTGCCAATATCTCAATCAGTGGCTAAAGTTTGTTGGCATCAAGTGCATAAATTAATGAAATTATCAATTAGCTGCTAAGAAACTCTCCCAGCAGCAAGTCTAGGTGCTGCTGCTGCTACTGGTGGTGGTGGTGGTGCTGCTGCTGCTGCTTCCCATGGATGTTGCTGCTGCTGCTGCTGACTATCGGGAAAATCATTGCGCAAATGCACGCAGTTCATGTCGAAACTCAATTGCAATTAAAACCTTAAAGCCAACAAAGCCAACCGAGCCACAGCCAAGGAAGTCCCGGGCCTGTCCCAACCCGTTAGTCGAGTGGAAAATGCTTTAATAGAAATTGCCGGGCTGGCAAAATGTTTGCAATTGTTGTCTGCCTGCAGAGTGCCCAAATTGACATTATCAATGGCTTGGCAAATGCGTTATTTATTTAATGCCACATCCAGCAGCTTCTCGATTGGGAAATCCGCTTGGTACCGTGGATAAAAGTCGATATGTGGCAATGATTCTTTCAGGGAGGAGCTTTTTTCCATAATTTGTTTTGTTTTTTTTGGACTCAATTAACAAAAGTTATATTGCATTTCAAACTGCAATAGATATGACATTTTTTAAGGAATGAGAGAGATAATCTACAGATTTTGCAAAATATATACAGAAATAAAGAAGATTTTAAACTAAATTAGTTGAGAAATATATAAATTAATTAAGTGCCGTATTTGAGGCTGCGATTAACTGTATTATCCCAAATCAAATTGAAATTTGATCAGCTGCCAAAGTCCCACCAATGTTTATCTATTTTTATAGGGTATACTTTTGGTTGATTGGCCATTTGGCCTCTGTTTGTGTTGTGGCTTTGTTTTGGTTTCGTTTCGTTTCTGATTTCATGCAAATGTTTGCAAATTTCTCAAATTAACGCGTAGGCGAGCCGAATCAAGCCGAAAGCGCTGGAAGTGTCGCCGTCTCAGCACCAGCGACTCCACCAGCTCCACCGCAGCCGCCTCATCCCACGACGCCCCCACCGCAAGTTCATTGAACCACCTACGAGGAATATGCAAATCGCAGATATGGATGCAGGGGAAAATAAATCAAACGGAATAGACTAGCAGAAACAAAAGGAAAACTAATTTCGATCCGATCGGGCGGCCTTTGTCTGGGGCTGCTTGTAAAACCCAGCAAAACGAAAGGAAGGCAATAATTGGTATGCTCGCATTGCCTTTTCACTACGATCTTAGTTGCAATCCCATTAAAGTGAAATTAATGGCCGTCGCCTGCTGCGGAATTTCGGCCAGAGCTGTCGCGAAGATTAATGCGAGTTGCGCTTCCTCACACGAGGCTCCGGGCATTGGACATCCGATATTGCGTTTTCTTAATTAATAGCTCAGAGATCTTTATTGCCGCAGATCTTTGTCAAATCAATATTTATAAATTATTTATAAATTAAGAGCCGTGCCGGGCCAGCCTCCAGGCCCCAGCCCTAACATGTGGCTAATTAAAATGATGAATGCGAAGCGTTTCAGTTCGAAAATGAATTAAGCAAATTATCCATTTAAATAAACATAGAATGTGCCGCTCGCCTGCTCGATGGCTTTGCGCTGATAAAGTCTCAGCCGCAGAGACAGCGACATAAAAGAGAAAAATTGTCGATCTGGGGATGCCAGCGGAATTCGACGGACGAGTTCGCAGCTTCCAATTAGGAGAAGTCGCAGACGGCAACCGAAAACGCATTTTTAATTGCAATTAATTAGTGCTGTCAGTTTTCCCCATTGTTCGCAACGATTGACAGACAATTTGCCAAAATTGTTTTGGGGTTGTCTATATTTTATGACCTCATTCCGAGCAGACATCATTAGCGATTAATATGCATCCAAATTCAAATGGAGTTTGATTTTTCCCCAAACCCAAAGCTAGACCAAAATAAAACGATCACGCCCAGTTTTCTGCTCGATTAAAAAAATTCATTAGGCTCGTTGGAAATTTCTCAGTTGATTACAGACCAAAACCGATTTCAAAGGGCTGCCTGCCCTGCCTCATGCGGCGTAATTAAATTTCCTTTGTTGCTTGGGAATTCGCTACGATTTTAATTGTGGTGGCCCACGGCGCTTTTCTGCCTATATGTCTAACTATATTTCCCCTAATATCTCTAGATTGAGGCATGCCCCTGATGGGCCGCGGCTCTGTCTGGGTCTGGGCCCTTCATTCGCATAATTAGCAATTTCATGCGTCTTTGTGTCCGGTTGCTTGTCGGTCTGGGGCTCTGAAGCTTCGTGGGCTTTATTCCATTTCGATTCGATTTTTTTTTTCTGTTGTAATGTGTGAAATTGATTTTCGTTTGGCAATTGGGCTTGTAATAGCCAAAACAGTTTTCCCACCCCGCGGAGGTCTCGACAATTAACCAGATAAATACATGGGAATGTGCGGCGGGAGCTTATTTCCTTCAATTTCCTACCGTTCAAGTTGAACTTGTGAGCTGAACGACCCGAAGGTTAGCCACTGTTAACTGGGTCAGTTTTCGAAGGGTTATCCTCTCTCTGTGTAACACCCGATGGCTTAGCCTTCTTAGGAACCCTGCTTGTGGCCAGCAATGAGTTGGCTAGACAAGTGCCTGAGCGGCTCTATCAAAGACCGTTGCTGCGGCGATTTATGGAAGTGGGGACACCTTCCAGCACCTGACAGCATCTTCACCTGGCGTTGCAAGGCACTCGTAACATTTGCAACATTCGCATTCAAATGACACTAACGGCTTTGTCATGTACTGGGCCACATGTAACTGTACGGACTCCAGCTGGATATGCAGATGGAAATGGAGATGGAGACGGAGATGGAGCCAAAGCTGGAGCCTCTCCTGGAGAGTCCGTAATCATGCTCTAACGACACAAACAAACACGTATATAATTTGTATATACACACTGCTCTGGCGCTGTGGTGAATCGTCAGCGGGTTCATATAGAAATCTTGTAATCTGATAGGCATGACAAGAAATATTTTGCTTGTCATTAAATTTACTTTTATTTATGCAGCACTGTCTATCATTGTTGATGTTGTTGCTGCCGGCGCTGGGGCCGGTGCTGTTCGATTCGCGTGTTTTGTTTCGGCGGCAGCTTGAAATTAGTGAAAACTCTTCACATTTGTGGCATCGAGGCATCGAGAAGACTAAGACTAAGCCCGACTGTGTATGAAGAAAACTTCAAAATGTATGCATGCATAAGTTGGCGCCTTATAGTCATCGATTTTCGACCATTGTTCGTGCTGCTTTGCGGCTGTTTGCTTGGCTGCTTTAGGGGGGGTTGAGTAATAGGCGAAATATTTGCGCATGCCTCATTACGGTTGCTTTTTGGGTTGCGGTAATCGATGGCAGTGTGCGCCAAAAATGCGAGGGAGTGGCGAAACAAAAGACTTGGGCAACGAACTTCATCCCCCATCGGCTGGCGATCTAGCTGGCAATCGTTCTGGCAACAGCAAGTTCGTTGCCCAAGTCTTTCGTTTCGTTCTCACCGGGATGCGTGACATTTGCCAAAGTGATGACATCACATCGCTGCAATCAAATGTCAGCCAAGTGCGTCATCGATTGCAATCAATTGGCGACGGACAAAGGGCATCAAGTGTTGGCTGGTGGCTAAACGGCAGCCAACTAGATTGACAGCTTCAGTGACTAAACGACAGACAAACAGACAGCCAGACTGGCACACAGACAGTTAGACAGACATTCCGTCTAGACAACATGTGTAATGACGCGTACATCGGGTAAAAACCTCAATAGCAGCAACAACAATGGCCCGGGCATAATGAGCACAATTACTGGCCAAGCAAATCAAATGCAACGCGCTACCAGCGCTTTGAATCAGTCACATTAATTGCAGCAGTCGGCCCGCAAAAAAGTTCATAAATTACAGCAGCCAGCAGTGGCGGAAAAAAGTATTAATTAAAAAAAGGAGGAAAAAGCTGCAACGGTAACAACAGCTATTAAGAAAATTTCTTGTTGACTCATCCGAGTCCACAATTAACAACTCGCAGACTACCAAGAATCGCTGCGGCTCGGCATTTCTTGGACTCATTTGTCGCGTTTTGTCTCAGCCACTTGGCGATTTCTTTGTCAGAGCTCGGCAATTATACAATTGTTGTTATCGTTGCTCTTTTTTGTTGTGTCTGCCGCAGCTGTTGTCGTCGTCATCATTGCAGGCCATAAATTTTATTTAATTCGCCGCGTACCCCTCCCCGTTCCCAGGAGAAGCACACGCCCTGCTGGCTGGGGATCTCGTGACTTGCGCTTCGCAATTGTGAGAATCGAGAATTAAATAATTCCTTGCATATTTATTTATAAACATTATCGCCGTCTCTTTTTCGTTCTCAAGTGGCAATTTCCTTAAAGCTGATTAGGCCTTTTGAATTGAGTTCTGTTCGGTTTTGTTGAAAAACATTAAAGTTAATACTCTACCCGGTTTTAGTGTATTCACGATAGGTAAAGAAAATCGGGTTTTTTTGATGTTTTAAGATTTGGCAGTAAATAAAATAATCGCTTAATCATACTTAAATATTTTCCAACCGTTTTAATGGGCACATAAAAATAGTTGTTAATATTAAGCATCGTTTAACTGTTTGATAAATCATTAAATGCCCCATCATTTGCCAAACATCAGCACTAACCAACTTCCCCAGTTTCTGTGAAACTGCAGCACTAATGCCTCATGCCATTGTAATTATCCATATAAAATGAAACAAACAGAAAAACTCAGTATGCTTACAGCTGTATTTCCTCTTAATTGAGCAGGAGGAAAGAAAAATAACAAAAACACTTTTCCAATAAATTGCATCACAAGCCTCTCAACAATCGCACTGACAGTGTGGACGCGTCAATTGTTAAAGTGTTGAAGTGTTTTTATTTAAATTGCTCAACTGAACTTGTAATTATGGCTCGCACTGATTATTGCTATTGCTATTGCTGTTGTTGTTGCACTCCGGGCTGGATTTAGCATAAGCCAAAGCCAGAGATAAATTATCTTTAGAGCCATGCTGGTATTTTCACTCCGGCAGTGTGTGCGTTTCTCACTTTGAACCATAGCAATTAATTGTAGTTAAAAATGCTTTAACTAACGGTTTTATGGCCAAAGCAACAAAACGTCCAAATAGCCGAGCAACAAAGCAACTAAAGCGGCAGCTGACTTGTCAGTTAATTGTATTTGAAATCGCTGCCTCTGCTAATTGATAAATCTCTTTGGCCACAGCAACAGCAAGAGCGCCAGGAGCCAGGCCAGGCGCTTGATGGGCGGCAGTTGCACATAAAATGCAATTACAAGCGCGTAAAACCAAGGCAAACGGTCTGACTCCCGGTTAAACCTCAGCCACAGGTACAGCTTCCTCTACCACTTCCACCATCAACTCACCTGCGGCAGGGCAAAACGCAAACCCAAACGCTTTTGACGGCTGCTCCGAATCGGAATCTCCGCAGAATCTCTTTAGTAAGGCACACACACACGCGCACGCGCACGCGCACTTGCACAGTTAACACACGGCCGTATTGGCCAGGCTCAGCTCAATCTATGAAACGCGGATGTGGTTGGCAGCAAAAACTGGCAAGTGAAATATTTATGTAAATTTATTTCAGCTTCTTTTTTCGTTGTTATGCAGTGTGCCCGTGCTGGTGAAATGCATTTGAAGACATTAAGCGGCACACTTGGCAATTGTCGTTGGGGCAGCGATTTGATTGAAGTTGCAGTGGAAGCTGTTCCCCCAGTGGGGCAGGCGATGTCAGACGAGGTCCGGCGGGGTCCCACAGTCCGGCAATCCGACAATCCGACAGTCCGAGTGGCAGGCGAAACGTTGTTTAACAATTGTTGTATATATTTTTTCTTGTGGCGTTTGCGTTTACGTTTACGTAGTTTGGCAGGATTTGAGTTGTCAATTAGTTTGTTACGGCCACTATCACTTGGCAATTCGGAGGCGCCCGAAGCGCCGTTATCTGCTGCAAACAAATGACACCACAAAATGGCAGCGAGTTCGTTGCCTAAGTCTTTTGTTATTTCTTCTCTTTTCAGACCGACGCTATCGCGGACGCGACCGAAGATTGAACTGGACCTGCCGCGGCTAAGTCAGAGCCTCCGTATTTAATTTGTGTGTCGTTAAGACGGCTTTATTGCAACATGTTTTTCTATATACAATATAATTAATTTACTGATACAAATATTTTATTGCACGCTCTTTATGTGATCTTTTGGCCAGCGAGTAATTAAAAATGAATTTAATTTAATTTGCCTTTTTATTTATATTCGTATGTTTGTAGTCGATCGAAACGAGTTTGGTCTTTTGTTAATATTACTTTTTATATGTATGCTTGGCCTGGCCTGGCTTGGACAGTCTTGGCTTGGCATAGGGCAGCTACCAGCCCCACATGCACGTATGTGTTTTGATTTGATTTTATAGTCGCACTGAATGGCTTTTTACTGTTGGCCGACTTTTACGAGCACTATTTTTTAGGTAGCCGCACAGTAACAGATTAAGTTTGAGTGCCAGCTGCAGGCGGGATTTTCATTTTCCTTTTCATTGGCCCCCCAAAAAAATGAATTTCCATTTCGATATCGATATCGGCATCGGCATTGGCATCAGCTCGGTATCGGCATAGAAGCGCCGCCCGCAGTTCATTGGCCAGACGCAAAAAACACACAAAACGAAAAAATCCGAGAGCGACGAAAATCGCACGCAAAACGCCCTGGAAACGCGCACACGCGACTGTGAAAAACGCGCACGCGATTCGCCAGCGACAAAGGAAAATACAGCTCACAGAAATCGCGAACTTTTCGCGAGTTTGCTTTCCTGCGCAGTCGCAACCAGCTCAAACAGTCCCGCCAGAAAGTCGCACAGAAACTGCAAGAGGATAAAAATTGCAATCGGCTCGCAGGCCGAGTGCAGCCGCAGCAGCAGCAACAACGACGCAGTCGCAGCAGCAGCAGCAGCAGCAACACATTGCAGTTGCCGGTGCAGCAGCAGCGGCAGGAGAGGCAGCAGTGCAAAAAAAGGAAAAAAAAAAAACAGAAATCTCTTGGCAAAAACTGGCAGCGAAATAGCAACAACCTCTCAAAGACCGACTGACCGAGTAATACAGTCCAGTACCCCAGCAACAACAACAGGTAGTACTGGGAGTACAACAACCACGGGCTGAGCACTCGGCTCAGGCACGAAACCTGGAGCAACGAGCAACGGAACCGCTAAAACCTGTTGCGCTGCCAGCGTCGTTCGTTGCTTCGTGCTCGTCGCCAGTCCGACTCTCTTAGCCAAGCTTGGAGCCGCTCTTCTGGCTGGGCTTCCAGTGGAGAGAGCGCCTCGTAGCGGTTCATTTCCAGTTGGCTGCAATATCAGTTGCCGATCAGCTTTTGACCAATAAAAAAGGGGTTCCAAGCCAGGGGTCTGGAACGATGCTGACTGCGACGCCGCCGTAGCCACTGGCAGCGGCCTCTCTTCGGGTTAAGAGCGCCGCATCACTCTTTCCAGCCACTTGCTTAGGGCCAATTCGGACTGATAAGAAATTGAATAAAATTATATGAATTTCATTAAGCCGCAGCCAAAGCGAACATATTTCCTGCCGGGCAACGCCTGGACATTAAAACTATCTGAGCTCATTTATCGGGGCAAAAAGGAAGCGAAAACGGCCTGTGAGAATGTTTTTCCCATTTTAAACGGCGATTTAAATCATAATTGAAAGGTGGACAGCGAAAGGATGGGTAGTCTTCGGTGGGGGAAGTGGCAGGATGAGCTGACAGGCGACACTTGCCACACGTCCAAAGGTTGCGGCTTTGACAATTTAATTGTCACACGCCCGCCACTTTTGGCCAGCTTCCCAGTCGGCGGCACGAACTGGCCGCCTCGAACTCTATTAACGAAGCCAATTGACGGACACTTGAATGGGGAGCCGCTGTCAGGAGGGGATGGGAGACGAGCCGGGGACCGGGCACGGCATTAACATAAACAAGTGTTGCAGGAGTCCCGCGCTGCGAAAGGGTAACAGAAACATCCCGAACATTGTCATAAATAACGCGACAATGACAACTTGTTTGCGCGGAATCGGAATTGGAGCTGAAGTGGCCATCGGGATTGGTGGGGGTAATGGCAGCAACGGAGCCAGGGCTATCGGAATCGCGGCCTAATGCAGCAATTGACGTGCGGCGTTTGCACCTAGCGAGTATTTGATGCCTCCGCCGGTCGGTCCCCAAAGAGGCGGAGGCCACCACATAAAAGTGGCGCGGCAATTGCCAACTTTGGTCACTGCCGGCGACAAGTGTAAAACGACTGTCTCCAGGAGCTGGAGCCGGGATCTTGGGCGCTCCGAGCACCTAGAGCTCCTCCTGCTGCTGGCACAGATCGCAACAGTGGGGCTGTGTGTTTATGGCAGCTGCCGTTTGATACTCATTCAAGTGCCGCCTAACATGATTTCGGTGTCATCTGCTTTTCAGCTTTAATATCGCCTGTTTAATGTGACATTTGCTGTTGCTGTGGCTGTGGCTGTTGCTATTGCTGCTGCATTATTTATGAGGACCGGGATCGGATTCGGATTCGGACTTGTACTCGAACTCGGATTCGATCCCCACATTCACCTCTCCCATTCGGTGTCACCGCATCGCCTCCCCGCCCGAATGGCATCTTAAACGTTTCCCATTTTTAATTTAGTGATGATTGATGTCTTGTCCACGTTGCCTTGACAACGACACACTTGACTCTCCACTGGATCCGATCCCCTCGGATTGGTGGCTGGGACTCGGATTTGGATTCGCATTTGGCTCGCCTGTGGGGATACGCAGCTGTGTCTTTGGCACAAAAGTCAATTAAGCGGCGATTTAAATGCTGCCAGGGTCAGGTCTTGGGAAAGGAGTGCCCATCCATGGGAAGCTGGCACCAGGATTATTGGGCCTTGTCTTGCTCTTGGTTGTGGTCTGGTCTCAAGTGGCCGCGGCTACGTGCGGCTGCCTGGCCCCGAAATGGAGCCCAGTGAGCGCCATTTGACCTGATTTTATTTGCACTATTTTACTTTTATTACTCACTGTTCAGTGTGCACCGTGAGAAACTTTAGTATTTAATTCTGCATAAAAGAACTTTATAGAATTTAAAATTATAATATTTCTTTCCATTTATGATTAAACAAAATGTTGAAAAGAAAAGGAATAGTACGACATTATAAAATATTATTTTCTAAGATCAGAAAATTGTTTAGAAAAATATATATTATTTTTTTTAAGTGCCCAGATCAGGCAGGAATGAATTGAAGGCTATTTTCTAACTTTGCCCGGTGCCCGGCAATGATGCGGAACAGAATACAAAATGAAATTGCATCCACAAATTGCCAGGGCGACGGCCGTCGACAATTTCATTTCTTTTCCACTGCCTGGCCTCGGATGCTGGAGCTGCTTCCATTTGGAAGCCGTTGAGCGGTTCAAAAGGTTTGCCAAATTATAAATTAAAAGTAAATCGAATCGAATGCTTAGCCATTTGTCTCTGAACTTGAAAGTGCTGGCGATGTGAAAGCCGGCTTAGGGGTCAGGCCACAGCCACAGCCGCTGCCACATCCATATCCACATCCCCGTCCAGAGCTCGATCCGAGTTAAGAGCGCTGCAGGTGCATGCCAAATCCGTTTGTCAGCGTCGGCATCTCGGTCGTGTGTTTTTCCAGCTTGTTCTCATTTGCATGCAAACGGATCTGCAGCCGGAGCAGACTCCGCTCTGGACCGGACTGTTCCGACCTGCCACAAGCCATGACGAACTACTTGACACCTGGACACTGGCCGTGCCATAAAGCTTTTATCGCTTTGCGGGGGCGTTCCATTTGATCGCGACTCTCGGTCTAGACCATGGCCAAATCCCGTTCCGGCTGCTCCATTCCGATCGACATTTCCATTGCCATTCCCATATCAATTGATATTGATGGGCCAGCCAGGAGGCCAGCGGGCAGGTTCCCGGCTAATTGCAATTGTCCCGAGGACCGGAGACGACATATCTCTTTTGGCTGATTTACGGCCGGGCATCGCCGCTTGATGAGCCTGCTGTCAGCTTTTAGTGCGTGCATCACTCATTGTTACAGTTAGAGAGCAGGCAGCTCTAATTTAATTTAAATGCAGCAGAGCAGCCACCCGCCGCTGTCGCTCGTATGTCTGCCTGAAGCGGCTTCAGTTACCACCAGTCCGCGGCAGTGCAGCCAGGTTTTCCTTTCTCTAGAGATCTGGATGTTTTTGAAAAGGAATTTTTAGAATTTTTAAAAATAATTTTGTTGGTATCTTCCTCAGAACTATTTAAACACAGAAATTTAAGTTTCATATTTATCTTTCATTTATCTAATAAATTGTTCAAATTTCGTTTGAACTTAACTTAATTTTTACCTTTAAGTTGTATAATTATTAAAATTATCTTTATGTCTAGCAAGATTTAGGTTGTTTTTGAAAATCAGCTGGCTGCCAACACTGTTCCACATCCAAATACAACCACATCCACTTCCACGTCCACTTGGCTGCAGGTTTTCGAGTGTGTTTGCCTTAGTGGAGGTGAAATTTCGCCCAGTTGGCGTGGGCGGCTGGTTGCCTGGCTGAAATGCCTTCAGCCGGTCTTTATGGCCGCCGTTTCAATGCGCTTTAATTTCTATGGCCCCGGCCAAGATTGCAATTCATTTCCCTGCCATTTGGCGTGCCGCGCTGACATTCAATTATTCCCACTCTCCGGTGACTTTCGGGGGCTCATTAAGCCAGCCTTTTGCAGCTAGGCAAACAAACTCTCCCAGTCGTCATCATAACTCGTCCGGGGGATTATCAATTGTCATCGCCGGATCGCAGATCACAGATAGCGGTTGTCATCGGGCCGGGCTTATTGCCGCTAATTCATTCTGCCCGCTCTTATCAACAGCGCCATCAGCGCAAAAGCGAACATTTGTTAAACACTAAATGCACTTATTTGTTTTGCGGCAGCGGCAGCCCCAAGAATGCAATCAACATTGGCCACACAGCAACTTGCAACTTGCAACTAGCAACTGCGGCACCAGCAGCAGCACCTAGCTGACTGACAGTGGCTTCAGCCAGGCTGCTCAGTGGGGAAGCTACTAAAATGAGGCAGTCGGGCTCCAGACCCAGCTTTTGACTCCCACGTTTGTAATGGTGCATTGCACAAATTGCATTATTTGCACGCCGCGCAGTTGCACTCGCTGCAGCAGGAACAACAACAGTGGGTAACATACACTGTGGAAAATTTTAATAATATATTTTTTATACTAAAAAGGCTCTATGAACTTATAGTAGATTTCTATATTCAATGTAGCCACTATGTCTATCCGAGGTATTTAACTTTAATTTAAAACTTCTTCAACAAAAGTTGTATTATAGGAATTTTAAACTTTCCTTTAATTTTCTTTGAGTGTGTTTACTGACTGTTGTTGTTAGTATTATCATCAACATTGTTCTTGTTTTTTCTTCGTTTTTGGACTTTTCTTCCAACTCGGCAACTGCGGCACTTGACGCCACGAGAACATAAAAATGCTTTTCAGCACTCGAAATGATGATGACTGCGACTCGGCGGCGAACCGACGGACCCCGCCCCCCGCCTTGTTCGGCTAAACTACTCCAGTCAAAATAGCATTTTAATAGACGCAACAGCAACAGCAACAGCAACTACAACAGCACAGCAACTGCAACTGCAACAATAACAGCTCGACACGACGACCCAAAGCAAAAGCCAAAGTTGCAGCCAAGCCAGTGAACATGTGAAAATACTTTGGCTCCGGCGGAGATGAAGCGACGAAGGAATTGCCAGCACACGCTTTTCTAATTTAAGAACCTTTCGCTGCATGTCCAGAAATTTGACATCAACTTGCCGTTGCCGCTGCTTTGGCCAAATGTTATCTAAGCCGCAAAACGGAATCCAGTTAGCTGCGTCGTCAGTCGGAAGAGCAAACAAAGGCGGCCCAGAAGGGGGGATCTACTTGAGCACTTGACTTGCCCCATTTGCTGGCGGGGTGGGTGTTGCTGCTGCTGCTGCTGCTACTCTTGATGTTGCTGGTGTAATGAGCAACCACTGCAACTGTTGCTGCTGTGGCTGCTGGCAAGTCAAGTGCCCATCATGACAGCTGCGAAAACGCGGCTAGACGAAGATGATTTATAATTGTCATAGACTTCCTGGTTTTGTTGTTTGAACGGGGGATGAGTGAGAAGCCGAGCACTGGCAACCTGCCAGACAGCACGATCATATTCATATCCATGGCAGATACATTTCAGCACCTGCTCCATCTGATGATCCTCAGCAACGCAGACGAGCCTTTGGTGAAGGAGAATTCGCACCTCTAACATGATGGCGTTTGATAGGTTCAGTTATCAGTGGGAAAAGTATTACTTAAGTTATATATTCCCACATTTTATTGGTTTGAACACAGAAAACAAGCATTGCGTCCATTGTTAAATAAATGATGCTCATAAAAACAGTTTATAAAATCCATTATAAGTAATTAATCAGATAATGCGCTTAGCTTACTTACCTTTCAATAAAAGCTCTAGTCATTTTTGTGTGACCTGCACTGGGTGAGTGTTAATGCAAGTGACTCACAGTGCGACAGTATACTCTAATTATTTTTTAATGATATATTTTATAAACTGTACATGAATCGCCATCACACCAGAGGTGCAATCAAACCCATTTGTAGCTTGTTCCCGGATTCATGCGAATCCGGACCCAAATAAGCACAGAAAGCTCAGTGGCTCCTTTGCCTGGGAGCCGCAGTTCCGCATCCAACAATAGCCACAGCAAATGGCCAAGAGAGGCAGCCGACTTATGCAACTCAAGTCGGCCAGGCAATGGCGGGCAATTAATTTAATTGCAAACGGCATGAGAGCTCGCCACGCCCTGAATTTATTTTAATTAGCCCGATATTCGCTTCATTATATTTACATACATCAACTGCAGCTCCGGCGAGTCAGCGGAGCGAAGCGCTGCCCAGAAATAGTTCGGTCTAATAAGTGGCAT
The DNA here is from genome assembly GCF_030179895.1 of Drosophila kikkawai. Lineage (NCBI taxonomy): Eukaryota > Metazoa > Arthropoda > Insecta > Diptera > Drosophilidae > Drosophila > Drosophila kikkawai. Next base: position 28,618,700 of record NC_091731.1, on the reverse strand, counting down.
TTATAATTTTATTGACTGCCAGGCCAACCCAGCGAAAAATATAAATAAGAAAAAAATAGTAAAGCGAGTCAACGGCGACAGCTCAGCGGAGGAAAAAAGATAGTGGAGCGATCCGATCGATGACGGCGAGTTCTGAGATTCGGTTTTGAAATCCACTGCAGCAGAAGAGCCGCGGGCTGTGAAAAATTTGGACATATGCAAGCCTTGCTTTTTTAGCCGGGGTCGATACTAAATTTTTCGACATTAGTTGGCAATTTTTGTGTATTTTTTTTTTTTTTGTATGTGCCCAAAGCTGTCACGCCGACAGAAGGACAGAGAAAAATAGAGAAATGTGATAAATTTTGTTTGTGATAAAGAACTTTAAATGCACTTACTTTAAAATATATTACAAGAGGTGAAATTGTCGGTACTATTTGGATCTGTGATGCTCCTTTCTAAAATATTAAATATAAAAAAAGAAAAACAATATTTTCAATTTTATATATATTTTTTTAATAGTTCTCGTTTAATTTTTCTTGTATTTATATTTAATTTACTCGAAATTAGTGCTCGTTTTTATTAAGCTAATAATTATAAATTTATCTAATGTCATAACGCTTGCTAGAACCTAAGAAGAGACTCATTTTTCCTGGAATTTAAATCAAAACCCAACAAGATTTGAACTGACCCTAGGAGATAGAGTATAAACACCCGAGAGCCCCAACACATTTGCCACATTTTGACTTCTCGTCGTCTGAGGGCGCTGTTTGTTCCGCTGGCCGAGCAATGTTTGCTAAACAGGCACACTTCGAGCCGGATCGGATCTGGGGTGGCCTGGCCAGCCGGATCGGATCGGATCGGACTGGGGCTGGAATGGCCCCAGACCCTGACATATTCCTCGTTGACGGCGCACGACTTGGTCCTAGGACGACGGACTATTTCCCGGAGCTGATCCGAGGCGGATCGAGGGCATCATTATGATGTGGCTGTGACGGGTGACGGGCTCTCGGGAGGGGCTGCGCTTGCCACCAGCATTTGCAACATTTTCATTTTCGTTGACTGTCATGTGGCACATTTATCGGAAAGTGCCCACTGACATTTGGCCAGCCACTTGAACTGGGTTAGCCGGAGCTGCAGCTCCACGCTCATTAAGTGTATTTGTTGCGAAAAAAAAAAATAGGGAAAAATTGTGGCTCGCCCCCGGGGCATCTTTTGGAGTTCGTAATCCGGATTTCTCAATACGCAATTCCGTGGGAGATTTCCCCGATTGGATTGGGCAATGGATCGGAATCGGATCAATCAGAATGGGCAATTACAGGCCGATCGAGTCGCAGGGCGGTCCGGGCCCTAATGAGCGCCGGCCGCTAATTATGTTTTTAATGAGCTGGCAAATCAATTAGCGCCCGCAGCCGGCTAACAAATGGGGCTACAAATGAGCCCGGCCCAGACCAAATCGCTTTGGTTTTGACAATTGCAGCCGAACTACGCCCAAACGCGGACCCCAATCTCTGATGTAATCTGGCCAATTGGCGTCGTTGGCCTGAAATATGTTTTATCGCATTTATTATCAGCTGCACCAAATCGTCTATAATTGAAAAACTGTTAACTAGATTAGCTGCCATTAGATCGGGCGTTGGGGGCCAGCCAGGCCAGACCTGCGTCGCTCCGGATCCAGATTCATATCCAGTTTGTGGCCATTTAGCCGGTCCGCGGTGGGAGATAAGTCCCGCCATTCCGCCGACCAGGCCGTAATCGACTTGGCCAAAATGGCGCTGACCAGGTTCATAAATAAACTGCGGCTGCCCCAAAGGGACATGCCATCCATTCTCCGTTTTCGAATTTTGTTTATTTATTTAAGTGCCTCCAAATCAGCCTTTTGCTGGCTGCTCTTTGAAATCTAATTAAGTTGTTTAAGTGGAATTTGTGGCCATAAAATTATGCAAATCTCTGTGCGCCACCGCACTTCACCCCACTGCCACTCGATAGACACTTTGCGGATGCATATTTGCATTGGTAATTTGCACGCCAAAAGCCCACAAGGCCTCGGGGGCCCGCGACTCTGGGCTCGTAAATCATAAGTGGGTGAGTTACGGTCCGTGGCTTTTGTTTAGCTAAGCACCGTACAAAATTGAGAACTATTTCGGATAAGGATTTTGATTTTCATTAAATATACTATGCAGACATATCCTTGTATGTTTCGAGATTTTTTTTTTTTTTAATATTAAAAACAAAGTTAGCTTTATTTCTAAATAAATACTACTGCTTATGAGCCACAAAATGGGTTTTTATTTCTTTCTTAGGCCTAGCTTCTCTATATCATTTCTAAAGAGTGAGAAAGTTTGACTGCAGACAAGTTCTCAGGCTTGTGGAAAGCCCTGAAATGTGGTCATCAAATTCGTTTTTTATTTGCCACTCCACATGGCTGCTCGGGCATCGTTTGGTGCCCACACAGGCGCATAAAGATGTCAACGCTTAACTTATCAAGCGCACAAACACGAGGCCCAAACGCCAACGGCTCGGATGAGTGCGACATCGTTGTTAATACAATAAAACCACTGTAATTTCTGCCTCGGTCTGGGGTTTATTTTCGTGTCTCACAGAATACAAGTAGCGCCCACCGCTGACCGTTTATCAAACAACAATAAACTGTAATTTATGAAAAATGCCTGTAAAATGACGATAAAACAAGTGCCACGACCACGACGACACCGCCGAAATGAAAATGATAATGATGATGATGATGACATGGACATGGCTGCCAGTCTTGTGCGGAGCCAGCAAGTGCCGGTGTGCAGTGCATTTGAGCATCTGCCGCATCTGCAGTGGGTGTGCTCAGTGCGCAGCGAAGTGGCCAAGAGACACAACAATTCATTTGACCGGCATGCCAGTCGGGGGTCGTGGGGGGTGAGGGTTCGCGGGTTCCCGGGTTCGCCGATCCCCAGCTGCATCTTCACATTTGGCCCGGGCACCTGACCATTGTCAACACGCTGGTTGCTTGTTTGGATCGCCAGCAATTGCATTTGCATTCAGCAGATTCACCGACATTGGGGTATATTGGTTGACAGGATTTTATTTATAAGCTGAAGATATCATAGGTTTATGTCAAACTAATACATTAGATCTAAAAATAAATTATTACATGATCGAAAATTTAAATAACATTCTCTCCAAGTCCTGAATTTAATACAGGATACCAGATGGTCGAGAACCCTCCACTGCCAGCATTCTCATGTGTTTATTTGGGTCACTCTGGCGACAGGTCAGACATGCCACTACTTTGTGCGTCGCAACTTTTGCTTTCCAGCGTTGGCGCGAGCTCCTTTGTATTGTGCTCTGTGTTTGCATTTAAAATGAGGGCCCGAAAGGGTTCTGCAAGTCAGCCCTTAAAAGCGCTGACACTTCCAAAATTGCCCGCAACAAAGAAGGCCAAGCCTTAAAAGCTGGGCCCAACCCTTCCACGGGCCACTAGTGTGCTATTCAAACATGTGGCAGCAAGTGGAGTTGGCAGAGACCCCGAATTGGGCAGGAGCTATAGCTCTCCAGCGCTTTTGGACGCACCTGAGGACTGAGCTCCAGTTACGGACCTTGCTTTACTACCGCTTAAACTCCTGTGAATGTTGGTTCGATAGACTTCTAGGAAGTGATAACTATACCGCATTATTGTGGAATGATCAGGAATACCCACACTTCCTGAGGCCCCGACAGGACTTGGATATATTGGGAGTGGCTTGCCTGAAAGCATCACAGCACAAGGAAGTTCTGAGCGCCTTGAGCCTAATGCTTGACCAAATTCGCAGCATGCCCGTGGTCTTACAGCTCTGTGAAGAAGAAGATGACCCAAGTCCGGATCTGGGTCCTGCAGGGTTAATATTCCGGCTAAGTGTGGAGCTTCAGCTGTTAAATGTGTTGCTGCTACCCTGGAACTTTTTTAGGTCGAGAGCATTTTACGCCTACGAACTATTTCCAAAAGTTGAAATTATAAAACACATTTATGATAAACATCTCACTTTATTTCCCTTTAAACTGGGAGACCTCAAAGGACATGCCATACAAACAACGCCAGATAACTCCGAGCCGCATACCATAGTGGAAAAAGCCCTGAATGGGACATTTATCATATCCGGACCCGTGTGGCAGTTTTTGCAGGAATTTGTGCGACATATAAATGGCAGCCTGCACCTTTCAAGTGAGCCTGTTATAGGACAGACTCTGCGATATACCCAGGTACTGGACTTGGTGCGCAACGGTACTGTGGAAATCGCTGCCAGCTTGAGACCCCACGTTCGCTTGCAGAGCGATAACATGCATGTATTTAGCTATCCCTTGGTGTTGGGCGATTGGTGTACGATGCTGCCCATGGAAAGGGTCTTGAGCACTAACGAAGCCCTCACGCGACTGATGCAATCACCAATTACGTGGCTTTACCTGGTGCTGCTTTACGCCGTGCACTGCCTTGTGTCCCGAATAGAGTACCTCTGGCATCGGCTGTTTCACCTTAAGAAGCTCCTGATCCACCTGGCGCTGATCTGCTTTCTGCAAGCCCAACTTTCATCGTTCTTCATCGGTCCCCAGCAGGAGAATCACATTACCGACATGAAACAGCTTGAAAAGTCTGGCCTGCGCATCATGGGTCTCCGCCGGGAGTTTTATGACTATCCCATAGATATGCGGAGCAGGTACGCATCCTCGTTCCTGCTGCAGGATGTATTCATTGACATGGCCAAGCACAGGAATAAATTCAACAGCACCTATGGGTACACAGTGACTTCTGTCAAGTGGCAATTGTACAGTGAGGCCCAGAAGCACTTCCGGCGACCTCTGTTCCGATACTCCCAGGACATTTGCGTGCAGAAGCTGTCCCTCTTTTCGCTAATTTTAAAGAATAATTGCCTGTACCGCTACCAGATGAAGGCATTTATACTGCGCTTACACGAGGCAGGGCTTGTACACTACTGGTACGTCCGCTCCTTCTACGTTATGGTCAAGGCTGGTCGTCTTCACTTCGAGGACCTGAGCACTTCCCGGCAGGTCCAACCGATACGGTGGTCGGAATGGCAGTACATGCTGGCTCTGTATGGAGCGGGACTCATGGTTTCGTTTGTGGTCATCGTTATTGAGCTCACCATTCACTATGTCAATGTTTGGCTACACAACCTGTGAGCACATGCGTATTAATTAGACAAATTCCTAGTACAAATAATGTTCAAACTAAGCTAGGAAAATAAAATACAAAATGATATATTATCCCTATGAGAACTTATGAACATTGTCAGTCTGCTGAAATGTCACCACGCAGCAGTAGTCTGCATACGAACCTTGTAGGACTAATAAGTCGTAATCATGATTTGACCAGCGTTTTCTTTTTCGCACCGTTACTGGAAAAATGTCGTCTAGAAGAGACACTCTCATCGGCTTTTCTGCAACTGCCTTGGGTGATATGGCGCTCGGAAAGTACTCTTATCCTAAATGAAATCCTCGGCGAAGGACTATTGGTGCTGGCCTGCCTTCCAGGACAACGCTGGAGAAATGCTTTGAGTAACCTCTCCCAAAATATGAGGTTTCTACGACAGGCTAGACTACTAATTGAACTAGATGTTGGAACAAACGACCTTTTAGCTCATCAGGTACTTGAATTTTGTCAAAGCCAAGACATGATTAATACCATTGCCATTTTTGATGATTTTGCGGAGACCCAAACAGTGTTCAGCTTTGAGTCCTTTCCAAAGTTCGAAATGCTAAGAAACTTCTTTACGGAAAACACTCAAGTTACAAGTCTTTACCCATACAAGATGTTGAACCTACACGGCTCCAAGATTCGCACCATGCCAGACTACTCCGAACCGAATACCATTTTATACAAGGATAAACAAGGTAATAAGAAGATCTTGGGATATTTGTGGGACATGCTAGAGGCCTATGCCCGCAAATATAATGCACAACTTCAAATCGTCAATAAGGGCGTTGATGAAAGGCCTCTTAACTTGAAAGAGGCTTTCGATTTTGCAAAAAATGGTATTATAGATGTCGGTGCCAGTATCCAACCAATGGTGATGGGTCGACAGAACCGTTTCCGCGAGCTTTCCTATCCGGTGGACTTGTCTAGTTGGTGCACCATGCTGCCTGTGGAAAGGGACCTTCAGGTATCCGAACTACTTGCGAGGCTGTTGCCTCTACCAACACTTTTGCTACTGGCGGTTTTGTGGATCTGCTACGAGGCGCTACGAGGAAGGTGGCGCCATCATAAAAGGCTTCAAAATATTGGGTGGCTCCTTATGGTTACGGTGCTTAGCTCTAACTACTTGGGAAAACTACTCAGCCTCTTAGCAGACCCTCCATCCGTGGCACCCATAGACAGCCTGGCAGTTATGATTGAGTCCCCGATTCGCATATACTTTGTAAGCGCCGAATACACTGATCTGGATTTTACCAAGCGCACAAAATACTCTGCTGCATTCCGGCTCACGACGACTTCCAAGGATATAATAGAAATGCGAAACTCGCTGAACACATCCTTTGCATATTCCGTCACCAGCGCCAAGTGGAAGCTATACGAGGAGCAGCAGAAGCGCAGCTCGAGACCACTGTTTCGGTACTCCACCTCTCCGGATCTGTGCTTCTATGAAATGTTTCCCTTCGGTCTGGTCATTCCGGAGAACTCTGTCCACCGAGCCCCCCTGCATCACACCACCCTGCAGCTGTGGCAGTCAGGACTATATAATTTGTGGATGTCAAGGAGCTTCTTTTATATGGTGAAGGCAGGGAAGATAAGCTTTTCCAACTTGAGGGGCCTTTATCAGGCCAACACCTTAAGTGTAATGGATTTGCGGAAAATATTTTTGATGTACGGTGCAGGAATGCTTTGTAGCCTGACTTTATTTATCAGCGAGGTGATTGTCGGCTGTGTGAAGCTCTGGCTGGGATTTTACTAACTCTTAGTGTTTTTCCATAAATATATATGTATCGCTAAGCCACCTTAAAATAAAAGAGAAAACATTGGTTAAAACTATATTTTTTTTAAATATAATATATAATAGCATAATGTATGTTTCACTTTATACCGTTGTTAAAGTACTGCATTAATAAGTATTTTCGGCACTCACAATATATTATTTATTCACGATACTATCATCTAATGCAATGTCGCCTAAGTATTCCGTTTGCTCGCAGGAAGGGTATTCCCTTTCAAAGGATATCTCACCATTCCCGTCCGGCTCACTGACATAAATGTTGATTTTTGGGTGGGACGTCAATGAGCTCTTTGTATAGTGTCCCTTTTAGCGTCACATTTTATGAGCCGGTCAAACCTGTCACAGAAGTAAATAAAAACCATGACAAAAGTCCATTTCCGGAAACTTCAAGAAAGGTTTTTGTTTGGCTAATAAAGTTGAGTGCGTGGAAAGGCAAAATAAAGCTAATAGAACGTCAAATTTAGTATTGAGTCATCATCATACTGAACTGCGACGTTGTCAGTCCACTAAAATGTCTCAATTCAGTATACACACTGATCTGGTGTCGCGGATAAGTCGCGGTCAAGATCTTAACAGTATTTTCTTTTACTCACCCACGGAAGGAAAATGCCTTCTCGAAGGCACACTCTCGGTTGCAACCTCGGGACTACCACTAGTGACATGGTACTCGGAAATGACTTTGGTCCTGAATGGATTCCTTGGCGAGGGAACATTGGTCTTAGCCTGTCTGCCAGGACTTCGATGGCGCGATTTACTGAGCAGTCTTTCTAAAAGCCTGAAGTATCTCAGACAGGTCAAAATACTTATTGAACTGGAAGGAGATAGAGACGATATACTTGTTCGTCAGGTGCTTGAATTTTGTCAGAGCCAAGACATGATCAATGTCAATGTTATTTTCGGTGATTTTATCATAACTCAAGCGGTATACTCCTTCGAGGCCTACCCAGAATTCGAAATGGTGAGCCAGATTTTCGCAGAAGACTCTCAAGTATTTAGTCTTTACCCGGACAAGATGTCTGACCTCCGCGGTGGTCCCATCCGCACCATGCCGGACTACTCCGAGCCAAATACCATTCTCTACGAAGACAAGCAGGGCAACAGACAGATCCTAGGCTACCTATGGGACGTAATGGAGGCGTATGCCCGTAAACACAATGCCCGATTGCAGGTGGTCAATAAGTATGCGGATGACAGGTCCCTAAACTTTATCGAGGTCTTGGACGTGGGTCGAAGCGGCATTGTCGATGTGGCCGCCAGCATTCAGCCAATGTCAATGGGCGTACAGGACCGCTACCACGAGATGTCCTACCCGGTAGACTTGACCAGCTGGTGCACCATGCTGCCAGTGGAGCGCGACCTCGATGTGTCAGAGTTGCTCTCCAGGGTGATGCCGTACCGCACCTTTGGCTTTCTGGTATTGCTATGGATTTGCTACGAAGTACTGCGTGGACGTTGGAGACGGCATCAGAGGCTCCAGAAGATCGGCTGGCTGGTGTTGGCCACGATGCTAAGCTCCAACTACTTGGGCAGACTGTTCACCTTTCTCTCCAATCCTCCCTCCGTGCCTCCGATCGACAGTTTGGCGGCCCTGATCGAGTCCCCGGTGCGCATCTTCTCCATTCGCACTGAGTACTCCTCTATCGAGTTCACCAAGCGCACCAAGTACTCAGCGGCATTTCGACTGACCTATAAACAATCTGACCTCATAGCGAAGCGTAACTCAATGAACACCTCCTTTGGCTACACCATCACCAACACAAAGTGGAAACTCTTTGAGGAGCAGCAGAAGCGCAGCTCAAGGCCTCTCTTTAGGTACTCTACGTCGCAGGACCTGTGCTTCTACGAGATGGTGCCCTTTGGCTTTGTCATTCCGGAGAACAGTCCCCATCGCACCACCATGCATCACTTTTCCCTGCAGCTGCGGGAGTCGGGATTGTTCGATCTATGGGTATCTCGGGGCTTTTCCTATATGGTAAGGGCGGGAAAGATGCACTTTGCCGACCTGAGGATGCGATACCGGGCCGAGACCTTGAATATAACGGATTTAAGAAATGTATTTATGGTATTCGGCGTTGGTGCTGTGGTCAGCATAACTCTCTTTGCCTGTGAACTGATTGCCAACTGGATAAAGTTATGGCTGGGTTTTTAATTTTTAAGTTAAATAAATCTATAAATATACTGTTAAAAGGACACATGAAGAAAATAAAATCCACTTTAGTGTTATGGTATTGGGGTGCTAATTAGCATGTGTTTGTTTGCCTTTGAACTGTCTGTCAGCTGTGTGCCGTTATGGCTGGGTATTAATTGTCCTTGCAGCAATTACGGCGATGGTGTTCGATAAAACCACCCCGTTCCAGTAAACACATCGTGGGAGTCCCCCAGCAAATAGAGACAAGCCGGGACAAACGAATAGAAACTTTGGTTTTTACTTCGTGACGGTGACTACGGTTCCAGTGTTCCCGATTCGGAATGCGAGATAGAAGTTAACAATGCTGTTGAATGGGCGCCTACCGTCTTACACCTTCGAGTTTGATTATTTGCCCTGCGAGAGCAAATAAAATAAATGCAAATTGCCTCCTACGAATAGTTACCGCAGAGGCACGACAGGCACCTCGAAATGAGACCCCAATCGAGGGGAGATGAACCACTCCACCGACAACCGCAGCAGATCCGGCAAATTATTTAAGAGCCTTGGCAGCAAACACCAGCAAATTGTGGCCTAGTGGCTGAGTTGGGGAATTACGGGGGAATTCTATGTTAGACATCTGCTTCTTGCCTGTTGGTAGGACAACGCAAAATCTGTCTGAGTCTGAGTTGCTGGCCTGTTTTGATTAACATAAGCGAATAATAGACTTCGACTGCCAGCAACGTGAACAAATTTGAATTCACGATTTTGCACTATTTACCCAAAGAAGCCAACACCTGCAACTGCAACATGGGCAACCTTTTTTGGTTTTGTCATTTTGACAGCTGAAGATGCATTTGCACTTCGTTTCGGCTGCTTTCAATGATGTGTTGCAACATTACACATCTCAATTTCAAATGAAGTCTTGTTAGGGGCTCAGCCACAAATGAATCGGCTGATTGGGAAAACCATTGGGTAAATGAATTGGCCCAGTTAGCTCTCATTTATTTTTGGGATTTTCCTGCACCAGCCGTTGAAAATCGATGTCTAGATTTGGGTCTTGGGTTGCGACAATTGGCACGCTGAGAGCAATTTATGACACACAAGAAGCGCCACGATTTGGTTGACAAATTTCCCCAAACACGAAGCTCGGAGAATGAATTATGTGGCCGTGATCGACTGGAAAACAAAGCCAGAACCGCCGATCGCGAGGGCCAAGACCCCCACGATATGTGAGAGAATTTCCCGAGACAATTCGTGCCCGGGTAAGTGCCGCCAGCAGTTGACCCGAGAGTTGGCAATCCGAGTCGCGGGAGGCTGCCTATAATATGCTGCAAATTATTAAACGATCTGTCCCACCGAAGGTCAGCCAAGTAGAAAACACGCGTGCGCGGCCGCAAAACTTTCTCCGCAAGACGGATGCGAGGGTGTTGTCAGCTGCCATGAAGGATCAGGCTTAAGTCAGCCTCGACCATAAAACCCGATGGCTGGCCAAAGAAACGCCGCCTTAACTTTGAATGGCAGCCGAAACAAGTCGGGAGCCGCTAGCGTCAGCACCGAGCAGTGTAGACCCTTTCAGGCAGATCTCCATTGGGGAAAAATGTTTTCATAATTTATAATTTTTACTTACAGAACTAAGTAAATAAATGTTAATAATGTGGAATAATTGATGTTACCGATATAGTAATTTTTACCCCTAAGAAATATAGTATTTCAGCAGAGCAAACTTCCCTTTGGCAGGGCAAACATATGAAGTCAAAAATATTTCGGCTTAAAAATTCTACAGCTGCAGCTGGCCCTCTGGGTTTGGCCTGTCGTATTTTCTCTCTGTTTCTCTGGTTTTATTTCGCTGCATTTTGTTTTGTTTTTGCCTGCATTGCGGTTGCCTTGCCCACAAGTTAAAAGGTCAGGAATTTATGGATTTTACATGGCTGCAGAGACATTTCCAGATACGACCAGTCGTAACTTTGGCAAACTGCGACTTGCCATGAACCCTTACTGTTCCGTTGGGAGCTCATATGCGTCGCTCTGATAATAGGTCAGTAAGCTTTTGATTTTCGCCTCGCAATTGTTCCGCGTAATTACGTGCGATAAGCTCTGATAGGCGCTTTAATTTCCAAAGCAAACACTGCTGGACGGGGAAATGCTAGCAGTCCTGGGGCGATTCCATCAGTCCTTCAGTCATGTTGGCCAACTTCAGTCTGGTTCCCGCTCCCGAGCTGTTCGACCTGTACGGCCTGGTCCTGCCGTTTTTGGTGCCTTCGGAGACCACAGTGTTTTACTTTAATCCCTCGAGTCCCAGCTGCCGTTGGGAGCTACTTCAGAGAAGTCAGTTATATGACCATCCTCAAATGGTCTGGCAGAGAGCGGAAGTCTATTCGAATCTGTACAGCCGGCACAATAGCCACATCTTTGTGTTGGCCTGTCTCTCCAGGACCTTCTACGAATGGCAGTTAAAGAGTCTGGCGACCACTTTGACCCGGATGAGGTCGGTGAGAGTCCTCATCGAGATGGAGGGCGAAGAAAGCTTCTTTTTGGCCTCACAAGTCCTGTCACTCTGCCTGCAGCACAGCATGCTGAATGTAGGGCTTTACTTTCGCTCTTTCAGTGTATTCAGCTACCGGGTTTTTCCGTACTTTAAGCTGATCAAGCAACGTATTTCCGAAGAAACCCAACCTCTAATATTCACCAACCAGCTTGTGGATCTCGGGGGCTATCAGCTGCGCGTTCAACCGGATTTGGCGCCTCCTAACTCCATTCTCTACCGCGATTTGCGGGGCGAGAATCGGATATCCGGCTTTTTGTGGCAGTTTATACTTACCTTCGCTGAAAACTTGGGGGCCGGCATCGAGATCCTATATCCTCCATGGTCAAAACCGAAGGTCTCGACCAACGAATATATGATAGAGTTAACACGGAATGGCAGCTCGGATTTCGGAGTGACCCCCGGCAATATTATGTTCAAGCACGCGGAGAGGTTTCGCGACCATAGCTACCCTTTTATGTACTCCAACTGGTGCACCATGTTGCCGATGGAGAAGCCCCTAGGCACCAACTCTCTCTTCACTCATATTCTGAGCTGCGGATCGGCTACTCTTCTGGCTGCGATGTATCTTGTGTGTTTCCTGGTTCGTCCTGCCCTAATCAGATTGCTGAAAATTATTATCTGCAACAGATTGATGCGCCTCTTCTCGAGGCTTTTTTTTTTGGCTATGGTCTGCGGTTGCTCTGCCCAATTGCTCTCCCTACTGATTTCTCCGCCGATCCGGTCCCGCATCCATAGCTTTGACGACCTCCTGGGCTCCAGCTTAAAGATCTTCGGAATGCGCAACGAGTTCTACTTCCAGGAAGGTGACTTCCGGGCAAAGTACGCGGCGGCTTTCCACCTCACGGACAGTCCCGACGATCTGTTGGACCACCGGAACTACTTCAACACCAGCTGGGCCTATACTATCACCTCTATCAAGTGGCTGGTTATCGAGGCCCAGCAGCGGCACTTCGCCCATCCGGTGTTTCGGTTTTCGGAGGATCTGTGCTTCAGATGGGGCTCTCCCTACAGCCTGCTGATCGCCCAAGAGTCTATCTACCGGGAGCGTCTCCACCATTACATCATTACATGATGGTACACCAGTCCGGGTTGATCGAACATTGGATAACCCGGAGCTTTTACGATATGGTGAAGGCCGGCCGCATAACCATCAAGGACTACAGTCTACCGAGGAGAGTGCAACCGATCCAGCTGCAGGACCTACGGCTGTGCTGGCGAGTCCTTGGAACGCTGCTGCTCATCTCTTTTGCTGCATTCGCCTTGGAGCTGCTGCTGTTCTACACCAACGTGTTTCTCAATAGCTTGTAGTGCTTGGCTTTGGCTGTGTCATTTTCCCCGGCAAATAAAGTAAATGCAAATTGCTCACCAGGAAGACACCGCAGAGACACGACCGTAGCCACGAAATAAGACTCCAAATGCGATGCAAGAAACAAGCCAGAAACCGCAGCAGATCCACCAAATTATGTAAAATCCAGCGCCGAAGAAGTAACACCAACGATTTGTGGGGGAAGGTGTTGTTGTCTGTCTTGCCTTTTGATAGGACAACGCAAAATCCGTCTAAGTCTGAGACCGAGTCAGAGTCTGGGACTGAGTCTGAGGCTGAGCTGCTGGCCCGCTTTGATTAACATAAAGCGAATAATAGACATCGACTGGCAGCAGCGTGAACAAATTTGATTTCACGATTTTGCACTATTTACCCAAAAGAAGCCAACCAACACCTGCAACATTGGCACCAACAAGCTGCACTTTGTATTTTTGACAGCCATAGATGTCTTTTCGCTGCTGTCAATGATGTGTTGCAATATTGCACATCTCAATTACAAATAGTTTTCAGTCATGAAGCTTGCACAAATTTAAATAAACATGTTAATGCGACCCCATGACTTTTTCAAAAATTACTTGATTTACGGGGCTATGAAAGCTTTGAATAAATTTAGATTGGCTTTATCTCTTGCTAGGCAAGCACAAATTGCAAGTTTTTAAGAACATCCTGATTTACACATTTTCCTAACCATTTTTAGTGGTCAGTTTTTAATGTGATTTATGAAGGATTTATATTTGATTTCATTTCTGTTTTTTAATTTAATTTCATTTATTTTAAGTCAATAAATTTGCGGGCTTGGTTATTTATGGTTTGCCAGAACCAATTTGGCATAGTTGAAAATCATTTTACCTTTACCTTGGCCCCGTCTTATGAGTCATAAGCAGTGCCACAATCGCGGCAGAGACTGACCAGGTGTTCAATTAAGCACCGACGTTGACCTTAATACGCAGGCCACCGAAAACGGATTGAAAAAGTGCCAGAATTTCTGACAAATTGTCGCCGAATGTGCGCAGACATCAAGTTTATGGTCAATGCACCGTCGCTGCAACGGCGAAGGATGTCAAAAAATTCTTGGCTTAGAAAGTTGGTAGCATTAAAATGCCGAGAAAATCGTCGATCGTCGATGGTTCCATAGCAATTCCGAGGTGTTAAAATATGCATTAAAATTGCTGATGAAGCGGCGTGTTCGCTGGCAGGATTACCAAATATTTGCGGCTGCCAAAAGTCAAAAGAAATCAATCAAAATGCCACAATCAACAACGACCACAGCAAGGCGCCAAAAGGCACCAAAACGACAGCCAAAGAGAAGAAGTAAGGCGTCAGCGAATTGTTTCGACCGTTTAATACCCACTATTAAGGTAATATATTTTAGGCGTACGTACTCCTTAGTTAACGTTGGATTTGAGTTGGAATATAGTTTCTTTGTAATTAATTTGATTCATAAAACTAATATACCTTTGAAGGTTGTTGTTGATAATCGGTATCAAAACAGTGAAAGACGCCGACAGAAGCGACAGCCTGACGTGTGCCCAAGACGCTTAGTGGCTGCTGCAAACACCAAACTTTTGCCGTAGCAGCCATTGCAACTGCAACTGTTGCATCCAGCATCCAGCTTCAACCAAGCAGCATCCCGGGGCAGACGGACGGCCCCATGTCTCTAAGTGGACAACAAAACGCCTCCAACACTTTTGGGGCGCGAAAAATGTGTTTGCCAAGCCGGATCGGAGTTGCAACTGCAGTTTCCTAGCCAAGTGCTTGCCAGCCGGGGCAAGAGTGCTTGGCTGAATGCCTAATGCTGCAGGGGCGTGCACTCAGGTACACAGATGTATTCGCAAGTGTACATAAAAATAAAATAAATAAGCCAGCGCTGATCTTCATTTGTTGTTGTCGCGCAGTTGACATGAGGACTCAGCATCGGCATCGGCTTTGGCATGGCGTCGTCAGCGTCAGCGTCAGCGTCATCGTCGTCGTCATCTCCATCTCCATGACATATATTTGCATAGTTTTGTCGAGAACAAAATGGCAGCAGGAAAACAAAAAGAAATCCGTTGACAAGTGTCTGTCAGGGACATCGTGCCGCTCAAATTTGCATGTGGTCGCATCTCACGCTTTAGACACGGTCCAAAATAAATTCTGAAGAAAGATGTTTGGGAAGGAAGGAACGCATACAGGGCCGACACATCGAGTACCCTTTAAGATCCAAGACAAGAATTTTATAAAGTGGACTTAGATATGACTGACCTGCTACTTAATTAAACTTATCAAACTCATCATCAACTCATCAAGAATATATATAATTAAAACCATAATATGTGAATATTCTTCAATATTTCCCAGAAAAGATACTGCTCTGGTAAATCGCATAATTTTGGTTATTTCAAATACCTTCTTCAAGGGTATATCGGCAAGCAAAGATCCGACTTGGCTTATATATTTGTGGTAAAGTTGTTGTTGCCGTTTCCTTGTCTTTATTTTTTCCGTCTTGTGTTTTGTGTGTCGATCTCCAGCGCACCTTTATGGTCTATTATACTAACGGGAATGCCCCGAGAGCAACGACAATAATAAGCAAATTGATTGAAATATGCGATATCATGGTAACCGCAGAGCAAACGGAAACGCGCCGGCCGCTCTGGCCGCTCCCTCCCCCACAGCGCCCCTGCACCCCCGCCACTTGCAATTGTGTGGTAGCGCATTAAATGTCGATTTCAGTTTGCACCCGCGGCGCAGATACGCAGCCAGCGATACGGGAAGTACGCAGTGGTGCCGGTGGTGCCGAGTGCCGAATGCTGGGTCACTGCCAATGCCACGCAGAAGGGGTGCGGCCCCGAAAGCCAAGTCCACATCCAGCGACGCCGCCCACCCAGCCGGGCCAGTGGGCAATCTCGGACTCTCGGCCTTTTCCCTCGCTCGTCGGCCGAAGAGTGCTGAATGCCGAATTCCGATACCGATTCCGATGTTAATGTGCTTTAAATAAATCATTAGCGCATTGTTTGGGGCAAAACTATACGGCAATAAAGAGGAATGAGGATTTTGGCCACTGAGATAGCAAGTGTTGCAACCCAGACAGCACTTGTGGGCAGAGCTGCGAGAAAACCAATTTGAACTGAAAATACCTCAAACAAGAAAGAAAGCTAACTTTGGGTAGCGGAAGTTTCTATAACCTTGCAGTTTGCAATTGGATCAGGGAACCGACTTTGAAATCGAACATAGCAAGAGATAATCATTTCTGTGTGGAGTTTTTAAAGAGTTTACAAATTACTGTATTGTAAACTTGCAAAATAAAAACGTTTTAAAATATCTAGGAGAGTACCAAAATAAACTGTCTAGAAACGTAATATGGGTACTTTTACCAACAAAAATATCATATTCCTTAAGCCTAGATCTCAATCAACCAAGAGAGACACGCACTCGGCATGTCAGGGGCCAACAAGCTAAACGCTGCCAAATTGCAGTTGCCACTTGGAGACATGCTCGTAATTAGCATGTGGTAGTCCTCCACCCCGAACTCCGGATCCAGTTGAAAACTGGGTGCGGCTGCCTCATCTCGAGCGATCTCATAAAACAAGTCGATGTGTTTCTGGCCCGAATGATAACTCTTTGGCTCGTGTGCGCGTTCGTCTGGCGATTTTTATTGACTTTTCATTGATTGCCGTCAAACAGCAGAAATAAAAAACAAGCACAAAAAAATAAGCACAGAATTATTTTTGAGTTACCCGCCTGTTTTCTGGCGAATTCGCGTAATTAAAACGCTGTAAAAAGTGGCAAAATGTGTTAACCAGTTTAGGCCGATTTTTTTTTTAGTTTTGTGTTCCCTTGCCGAGCGCCACAATTCACAATTTTTTATTTGTGTGTCAGACCAGCGGTGATGCAATGCCTTTTAATGTCTCCACAGTGTTTTTTTTTAAATTCCTTTTCGCCATATATCTCACTGCCGAGTGCAGCCTAATAGATACTTTCCATTCAGCACATGCAAATGTATGATTTCCTGCCAAGAGCCGAGAAACGCTGGCCACGCCATAAATAGGCAATTTGGCGCTCTGGCCGTTTAACGCCAACGAGCTCGCAACGAATCGAATCGAATCGATTATCGTGCACTTAACACCAACAGCTCTTAACCCGCAACAAGCCAGTACCCTTAAAGGTTTTTCTGCAGCAATTTTTGGAAAATCTCCTCGATCGGAGGCACCAGCACCAGCACCGCTACCAGGCGCAATCAAGGCCAACTCCAGCTCCAGCTCCCAGCCAGGTGATCATCATTGCCGTGGAGCTCCAACTTCGCTCCGTGCTGATTATCAACATGTGCACTGGCTGCTCGGCTCGGCAGCGCCGCATGTGCTTTTGCCCTCGATCCATAGATCAAGATCATAAATAGCAATAAGCCAGCCAGACAATGTCTGCTAACTGTTTCAGGCAATCAATCAATCCATCTGCCGCTGCAGCCAGAGCAGCGTCAGCAGCGGCGCAGCATTTGCGGCGAGTGCTGCCCGTTTGGAAAGTTCATTCAGTTGCGCCGCGGATGCCTCCAGAAAGGGTATATTGGCACCTGGAATGGGTGTCCCTGGAAGCGATAACAGGGTAGCAGCCAGTCCGGCCTGCAATGGCAAGCGGCGGAGCTGCCGCGGAGTCAAAACGTGATCGATTGATTTGCGCGATCGCTGCAACGGCAGAGGCAAGTTCAACGAGCCCGATTGACTGACTGACTGACTGCTGACTAGATAATTGTGGCGTTCTGCGGCTGATGCCACTTTTTGCACTAAACAGCCGGGGCAATGCAGACCGCATTGCTGCATTCCGGCCCGGGCCGGGATCTGTGGGCCAAACTCGCTCGCAAACCAGCTGAAAGCGGCAATCTGTCAGCCTGACAGTTGGCCCAGTCGCAGAACTCTGCCGCTCAGCCGCTCGGCCGCTGTCGGCGCTGCATTTGATGATTGATGATTGTTGAAACGCGAACGAAATTATGATTAAATAAGTAATTGTGGCTAAACAAAAAGCAGCATCGATGAAGACCACGATCGGCTAAATGCTAAGCCGCATGGCAGTTGGTTTTTTTTTTCGGCATTGGCCAAGTGCAGTTAGCCAAGCTCGAAGATGGTGAGTCTACGCCGGCCGCATCGTCGATCTTGGCCGTTTCTTTGGCTTTTCGCTCGGCTCAATTGCTTGGGCATTGGCAAGCGTCAAAGTCAAAGTCGGCGGGCCAAACTTTTGGACTTTGTTGACAAGGTCTAGTTCAAAGCCACCTAGGTGGTCGTTCCTCCGGCGGCTAAGGTCAAAAGCCAATCACAATCTGGGCCACACACACTTAATACACTCGCTTTTTTTTTCTCTTTGAAGCGTTAAATATTGGTGCTGGCAGGTCCAACTTAGCACTCGTAATAAATTCAAAAGCGTTCGGCAATTAAATCGTAAATTTTTACAACTACAAATTTACAGTTATTAAAAACATAATTTGTTGTTGTTGTCCGCCGTTATTAATTACTACAACAGTCGGGTGTCACGCTGTAAAACAACGGGCGGCAGGTGGCCGCTTGGCGGGGTGAGCGGAGCCCAAACGAAAGACTTAGGCAACGAACTTGAGTTCAATCAACATTTTCAATTAAAAGGCATTTGTTGTTGCTGCTGCTGCTGCCGCTTGGCAAGTCATGGGTGTATTGGCACGTTTTTATGTGCATTATGCTGCAGCCAGGTGCGAGGGCCGCCACACAAGTTGCTGAAAAGCACCGAGCAGCCTCCGTGCAGGTAGCGGCCACTCAAGCCACCCACCCACCGTCGCCGTGCAGGGAGCACGTGTTCGTGCGCTCCACTCTCGGCCCTGCCGCTAATCGTCCATATTTGCCAATGTCGTTCGATCGCTGGCTCGCTCAGCCATTTGGCCGATCGATGATTATCGCCAAATGTGTTGAGTGTGCAGGCATAACAGAATCACATGGCAAAAGGCACAACAAAGCCAAAAACGAAACCGAACAGATGAAGAAAAAATTAATTAGAACAAAATGCACATTGAAAAGTTATTTACAAACAATGGGCGTGTCGCGTCGGGGCAAAACATTTGCAGCTCGGATTCGTATTTGTTTTGGCCGAAACAACAATTGGCCAACAATTTGTGGCGGTCCGCAAGTCACAATTGCAGGCACAATCGCAGCCACAATGGCAGGGCCTATCGCGATTTATGTTCGTATGAATTATTGGCTAAATTGGCTGGCCAACAATTGACGAAAAGGTTTTCCATCTGCACGGACAGACCGGTTCAGTCCAGAGACGCCAAGACGGACAGACAGACGGGCGGCCAGACAATTTCCAACTAATTAGGCGTGGTGGCTTTTAATCAAAACGATTAAAATGCTTTCGGACAATATTTTTCCACGCCTAATCAAAGACTTTATGCCATTTTTGCCTGACAGCTGCGGTGGCCAGCAGAGTTGGACCCGGCGACGCTGGAAAGGAGTCGGAAATGGGTGGCCACCGGGGTGGCCGAGGGGCCGATGTGGCTGGCCTGGGATGCGGGGCGTGGCCATATCAAATTGTGGTACAATTTATTAAAAACGAAATATGTGTGAGCCGGGCTAAGTCGGGCCAAGTCGAGTCGGACAGCCCGCGGACGATAACAAGTTGTCGAACCAGATGTCAAAGCGATTTGCAAATATTTGACAAGCGCAAAGCACCAAAGCCGGCAAGGAGAAGCCAAAGCCAACCCGTTTTGGGAAGTCGGGATGGAGTAAGAGTGCTACTGGTGGGAAGATGAGTTTTTCACGAAATTGTGTCGAGTTTCGGGAAGTCAATCGACGCTGACTGAATTAGGGGTCTTCCATTTCCTTTGGCTTGGTTTGTAATTAATAATCCAGGAATATATATTATTATTGTAATCAGGGGTTTCAAAATACTAAAAAGAAAACCAAAGCTACTTAATATATTACTAGGTAGAACACAATAGAAACAAATTTACACTATCAGATCCTAGCAATCAAATATTTAAGAAACACACTAAAATGAAATACCATACATATGCTAATGCCAATAAAGACATAAACCAAATTCCCATCCCAACTTGGCCCATTAAGATCGAAATCCCACCGCCGAATGCATTTCGTCCGCTTATCGGGGTCGAGCATCTTTCTCCGAGACCCTCAACTCCGGGAAGACAGCGTCAAAATAATAATAACATAAAACTTTATTTTATTTTTATTTTCAATTTAATTTTATTGAAAATCATCGCGAAACAAAATCAGCTCGACAAAACAAAAATAACAAAACAAAAGGCACCGAAAGCAAGAAAACCATATTAAATATCCAGTCGCGTGGCCGGAGAGGGGTCATAAAAAACGAAAAGAAAATTTAATACAACAAGCGGCAGCAGCGCACGCATTAAACCGCAACACCCTGCCCCCTGTCATTCACCTTCACGGCCATTGCCATCGGCCGGAGATGGAGATGGGAGCCTGGGCCCCGGCTCTGGCCACTTTTCGGCCATTGTCAGCTTCGAAAAATCTGATAAGTCGCATTATAAGAACATAAAAACACCCAAAACCAAAAACCTGAAAACAAACGCGAAAACGAAACATGCACGAGGGAGAGAAAATAATTTCAGTCGAACATTGCATCGATCCCAGGAGGAGCGGAGGCGCGGCAGAGAGCAGGATGAGCAGGGCAGGGCAGGATCACCGGCAGCCGCAGCAGCAACAACAAGGCCAAGCCAAAATATGCAACATGCATGTTTTTGCGGCCAATGTTGTTGTTGCTGCTGCGGTCGCCCAACAAAACCAAAGGGGAGAAAATGCATTCGAGTTAATTTTGGCCACTACGAAATTTGTATATCCTTGCTAAGGAAAAATATATAAGAACTACTTATTGCTCTGGACTGGTATTAAAAATACAAGCCCATTCAAAGATCTACAAACCATAGTTTGTATTTATTTTAGTTTAATACTTGTGCTTCCAAAATTTAAAATATATCTTGCAATCAATAGAGTTACATCTGACAATATTCCCATACCCTTTTGCAGGGCATTCAATGGAAAAAAAAGAAAAAAGTCAGAAACGAAGCGAAAATATTTGGGGGCCATGCAACGAAATGAAGTTGCAACAAGATACTTTACTTTACTTAAGGGCAAGTAGATGCACAGCTGATACACGGACATGGGAGAGACTGAGACTTGATTTCGGCCCATTCCCACTCCCGTAGTTGCGGGTTTAATTTCTTGTGCAAACTTCGGGCCACTTGATGTGGGGCGTGTTAAGGCGGCATTGCATGCAGCATCGTCCCATCGTCCCAGCATCTCGGCCGTCGTCTCGGCCAGCATCTGCCCCCATTTGGCCCAAGTGGGGCTCAGGGAGGAGGCACAGGAGGTGGACATGGGCCTGGACAAGGGATAACTGGTGCGGGGTATTGGCATTGTTTTCCGTTTTTGTTTTTATTTTACGGCCTCATTTGAGTCGTTAAGCTACGTTACGTGCGCATCATTTTGAGGTGTTCAATTAAAGTTTTGCAGTCCCCGGCTCGTGCTTGCTCTCTGCTTTGCTTTTAATTACTCCGGTCGGGCTATGGGATGGAATCGGATCGAATGGGATGGACTGGCCTGGGATCCATCCATCCCGGCCTGGTGTGGCAATCAAGGCCCTGCCCAGCCAACAAATTTAATTGTAAATAACAATTCCGAAAAGTACGGACAGCGAGGAAGATACTTTGCCAGGGGGTCCCATTCCCATTTCCAAGGCAAAGTAACCAAAGGGTTAGTGGGTTTCTTTATCTTCTTATATCGCATTTATAGCTCTGAGCATTCGAGTCTGATGATAGAGTACCCACAGTTCGGTGCTCTGGCCACCGCTTCATCTTGATTCTCTGGGGCACTCGTTTTGTGGCTCATTCACTTGACTCTTTGGCTATTTATAGCCGATTTCATTTGGTGAAACTGTAAAACGCCTTTGGCCTTGCCGCGGCCAGCTCTACGCCAACTGATTGATGGCGTCGACGTAGCATCGCATTTGTTAGATTTATTTTCGGCTTATTTATTATTACCAGTACGCGCTCCCCGCGTGCCGCTTTGATTGCACGGCGATCTCCGCATGATGAGGCAGTTTGAAGTGCATTTTCGGGTCTAGTCGCTTGGCATTTCATCGCGGCGAGGAGTACTCTCCTGTGAGTGTTTCTCCGCGGCCACTTGGGGCGGCGGCTCGGAGTCTATCGTAGGCCTAATAAGCGGCATGCGGAACCGCGAGCCTGCCCAAATTATTTGCCAGCAGACTAATTACTTTGGCACTCGCTCGGCGAGCTTTCATCTCGTGTGGCATGCAACGACAGCGGCTCTGGAGTCTGATCTGGCCTGGCCCGGCACTGCCGCTCTGTGGGTCAGGCCGGACCGGAGGATTAGGATTGCTGGCTGGCCACCGGTCAACTCAACCTACTTACCGCCAAAGTCAAAGCCACAAAAGGTGATGATGGGGTTGATTACTCCGGCGACTTTCCTTCCAGCTCCGAATTCAACTGTACAAATAATCAAAAACTGTTTGGCGCATTTAATTTGATCGCCAGCACGTTTCGACCCATTCGGCTGCGACTTTAATTGAAAACGATTTTCGGGGCGCCTTTTCCAGATCACTCGACTCCTGACTCCGAATGTTTTCCATTCCGATCCCGAGTGTCAAAATCGGTGCACGTTTTCGAGCGGCTTTCACCCATTTCGGTGGGCGTTGGCGTTGGCAAGGGCAAGACTCCATTGGATTTCCCCTCATTTTGTTGGGGGATTTTGCTGCGGCTGCCGGAGTTGATGACCAACTCGAGCCGGCATTAGATGGGCCAAATTGCCATCGTATTCCGCTCGACTCAATTACTGATAAACAACAAGACTTTAGGTTAGGATCGAGTACTAGTGTTCGATAAAATTAAGGGCAAGGCTGGGGAAGACAAAGTGTTTGACAATGGGCCAATATCGGAGATTGATCATCAGCTTTAAATCGAGTTGCCGGGCCAAGCTTAGAACTGGATGGACAGGAAATGAAACCTGATCCACGCAGATCATAATTTTAGCAAAAACTCCATGCCTTAATATTCCGCTCTAACTTTGGTGAACTTTTTAACGAGTAAGACCCTCATAAAAATCGGTGTGAAATCAACTTTTGAGCACGCGCCCCAACCATAAACTCCGCTGCCTCGGCCAGCGTCTCAGCCAGCACTTGACCCAATGCCTAGACAATGGATTTAATTTCCATTTGTCCGATCCGCCGATTCGTCGGTTCGCCGCCATGCGGGTGTGGCGCATCTCCGTCTATGTCTTCTCTCGTTTTTGATCTCCGCGCCTCGATTAGGGCGACTCAGCGCCAACTCCAACCACAAAGGGTAATAATAGAAACGGAAAACAGAAACCCGGCAAACAAATTGACTGATGCCAGACCCGCCACCAAATCTGGACCTCAGTCGCCCCAATGAACGATGCCCTCCCATGGGATGCCCTTTCATTCCATTTTATGCCCTTAAATAAAGTATTTCCGTGATCACGAGCACTTTGTGTAAATGAATATCAAGAAAGAAATTATTAAAAACAAATAATAATAATAAAACTCTGTTTAAAATTCATTAAAAAATTGTAGTTACCTTAGAAAATGTGCTGTTTAGATATCCTAACAATTTTAAATGCATATAATACATTGCTTTATTAACAACAAATAAATTAAGTTTTCAGTAAAATGAGCTTTCTTAATACTTAAAATAATATATTTTACCTATACATGAACTCAATAGGGTACAACTCTCTCTCACATTGCCCAGGCTCTGGCGTACATGGATTTGATTGTTTTCCTCTTTTATTTTCTGGTTACTTTTGATTCAGTTTTCGTTTTCATTTAAGGAGAGGTCAGCGTTTGGGGCGTCTTGACCCGGCTTAAATGAAAAGCCATATTTCTGCTGATGCCTGGCCCCAGTTTCTGACGTGCGATCGATTGCGCCTGTCCGAGCGCTGAGCCCTCGCAAATTTGTAGCTGTCTCTGGCCGGGACTCACGGGCCGTGGCCAAGACTCCACTTTGGATTCGGATTCGAGTTGGCCTGATTTCGGTTTCCGATTTTCGGGGTTAGGCAGCAAAAGTCATGCACTTGCCGCGTCCGATGGTCGTTGGGCGATGAGAGCAGTTGCCATTGCCCGAATCGAGCTGAACTGAACGAAATCGGAATCGGAATTGTCTTCTAATTAAGTGCATTTCGCTTAATTAATTTAAACTAACTGTAAATTGAGAGTTTGACTGCGAGTTTGGGCGCGGTGGCGTCGTCTGCAAATGCCCGAAAGAGCCAGAAGAGCTCGGGCCCAAGCTCAGGCCCAGTCTTAGTACCACTACCAGCACTTGAGCTTGTTAAGGCTGCCGACCGGAGACGACCAAGTTTATTAGTTCGTGCCTTCATTTCGTAATTACTTCAATTGATTTTGCGCTGCTGATGGCAACGGGACTGCGGCTGCGACTGCAACTTGGGTCTTAGGACCAGGACAGCGAATTGAACGGAACGGAACTAAGCCTGACTCAAACCGAGCATTTGCTGCAGCAGTTTGCGCGCTTCGTTGCCTTTGATTGTAAATCAGTTTACTTTGCCATTTAGAAGCCTTTGTATTGTTGCTGTGGCTCTCTTTTTTGGTAGTCGCCTTGGCCAGGCACCGGCCCTGGGTGCTGGGTGCTGGGTGCTGGGTACTGGCTCTGGGTAATGGTACAAAAGGTGAAATCACGATTTTCAAGTGCATCGCCATCGATATACAACGAGTCTACTTCGTCTCGCCTGGGCCATTGCAAATTGTAACTCTAACTGTACAACAGGTTCAAAGTATCTCCTAACAGGTACGCCTGCCCCGAAAAGGAGATCGGACTGGAGCCGATCTGCGGAGTCGAAGTCTTTAATTATCGCCGAGGTATGCCAGCGATTCGCCCCAGGAGAACTAAGCAAATAAACATAGTTGCTGGCTCTCCGCTCGGCTGGGCTAAAAAGTTAATTAGGCTTTCCTTATTTTCCCATTCGGCATTCCAGAAATCACTCAATTAGAGGCGAAAGGCCACCAAATTGCCAAACGGCCAGAGAACCATAAACCAGAGCCATTCCGGCTCACGTGATAATAATCATGTGAAGAGTTTGATTTAATAAAGTAGCCGACTGGCAGCTGGCCCTGCCGGGCAACTATAACAATAACTTTGCGGCCTTAATCGCGCCTAAACGACGGAGGAGGATCCCGATCCCGAGCCCGGTATGGTGGCCAGGAGGTCTAGCCGGTCGAGAGCGGGGTCATCGGTCGGGGGAAGCTAGGAGGCTGGGAGGCTGTGAGGCTGGGACTTCAACACCTCGGCCGGCTGTGACCCATGGCCGGCTAATTGACAGTATCGTGACTAAAATCAATTTGTTGTGTGCAGGCACAGCAACAAATTTCACGTTGTTTGCCGGACGGGATGGGATCCGGTGGGCTGGAGCGGAGCGCGGCACCTGGATGGCCAACTGCTCCCTCTATGAATGATTTACGATGCGTCGTTGCCGCGCTGACCCCGGAGTTCGACGTTGTTGAAACATCAAAAACACAGAAACAAAGACCCGGCGACCATCAGCGACGCCCGCTCATAATCAGCAGCACATAAACAACATTTCGCCGATCCAAGATCGCCGATCGCTGGAGATTTCCCCTCGAAGCTAGACCCCAGCCCGACTCCATTCCTAGATCCCATCCTATACAGACGTCGGCCAGACGAACATAATCAGCCGGGGCAGTGGGTGTCCAGCGGAGAGCCGTCTCTGGGGGCTCCGATCCCGAACCGATCAGCATCTTCAACATGATCATTACGTTTGTTTATTGGCGAAAATTTAGAAATTTATTGCTCATTCGTTACGAGCCCGAAATGTGCGTTCGTTGGGCCGCTCGTTCGGCTTTATGGAAAGCCAAATCTGTTCTCACACTTCGGGACAGGCCACTGACAGGTAAATAGTTATAACTAGCCACACTTTTTCTCTCTTTGTTAAATGTGCATTTAGACAACATTATCGTCAATCAACGGGTGGCTCTCTTTGGGCAAGATTAAGCCGAATTAGGGGCCCCGCCGGAGGGGCTGGCGGGAAATTGGGGTTTCAACCTCGGTGTGTCTGGTGATTGCAGCCAAAAATAGCCACACAATTGTGGCCAGGGGTCGAATGTTAATTGCCCCAAATCACCGATCAGTGGGGGAAGTGTTTGCATCACATAACCGAAGCATATTTTTGGCCAACGCAAAACAATAAAAGATTATGGGTCAAGTGCCGCACCGCCGAAGCGGTTAAGTCTCCTAATTAACTGATTAGGCGGCCATAAAATCGAACTTAATTCATTCCGCAAACCTGATGACCACCGATCAGAAATCTGTTTCGACGAATTTGAATACCCCACAAGTTGAGTTCCGTGTCGATTCTCCGCCTCGGCTTTCCCATAAATCGAAAATTTATCGCCTGTTAGCCGCCGAGCCTTCAAAATGTTCCGCAACTGGAGATGGAGCTGGGGCAGCCACCCTGCAATGACGTGATAAAGCCGCGTAATTAAAATATGAACAGCGTTCATCCGTTGGCCCCAACATGGCCGCTGCCCCCGGTGGCTCTGCTCCATTTTAAATAAATGTTTTATGGCAACAGAAAGCACACAGAGCCAAGAAAAATGCTATTCGCATTAGCCGAACCGAACTGAACCTCAAGGATAGAAAACCGGGCACGAAGAGCGGCTCTCACGGATGTGAATTTGTGTGTGGTGTGTTGCCAAGAGGCCAACACATGGCCGAGATGGAGCTGCAGTTTTCGGCCGGAGCTAAAGCTGAAGCTGGAGCTGTAGCTGGAGCTGGAGCTGGAGCTGCGGGAGCTAATAAATTTCTCGACGTCTGCCTGCCAGCTTGCCTGCCGTTTGACGCTATTGATCGTTAAGTAAATTGTCTGCAATTATGCCAAAAGGGAAAATAATAGAAATTATAACGAAAAGGCTCTGCGGCGGCTGTTGACTTTGTGTGGAGTCGCGTGGTGGGAAGTGGGATTCGGAGTCTGAGTCTGAGGCGCAGTCAAAGTCGAAGTCGGATTTGGAGTCGGAATCTGTGACAGCCGCGTTTGCGCATAAGTTGTGCCGCCTTATCGGGCCCAGAAAATGCTGGCGATCATAATTCTTGCTTAGGTGGCAAATTGCTGGCAGTTGCCAATTGCATGTGGGTCAGAGCACTCACGAATCCGCATCGGAGTCCGCATCCAGATCCCGCTCCAGACGACCCGACATTTATATTTATAACTCGTGCAGCGCCCGTTAATTGTTTCGCTCTTGATAAGTGAAATTTACCGACTCCCGGAGTCGCCTAGCTCTGACGTCGGAGTGAAGCCAGTGGGGCACTTCTTGGATTTGGCTGGGTCTTGGCCTAGCTTGGCCAGCTTGGCTGACCAGCTGACTGACAACTGACTGACTGGCCAACTAACCGGGCTGCGACTGCGACTCCGGCCTGTGTCAGTTGGCTATCGCAATGTTACATCCGTGCGTGCTGTCAATTAACATGGCCGAATCGAACAACCGAATCAATTAAGCATTGGCCGGCGATGCTAATAAGGACCACGCCCCGAGCTCCAGGCCTGTCATAAGTCGAATGCAAATCTGCATTCCGAGGGCAACTCCAACAGTAGCCACTGAACTAGCTCGAAAAATTCGGTTTGCGATCTGGCCTGTCCTCCGTGCCATTTGATTGATGCTTGTTGGGGTCCCGCAGACAAACTGTTTAATTGGTCAAAAACCGAGTTGGCCGAATCTGCATTGTTGATTACATAAGCGCCGCTGGGTTGACAAATGTTTAGGCAGGACTCTGATCCTGTTTTCACACATTGTGCAACACGCCTGGGCCACGACAGTTGAGCTATGTTTTTCGGTTGACTTTTTTTGGTATTTTGGTTTTTGGGTTTTGTGATTTTGTGCTTTTCTGGGTTGGTTTTCTGGCCCCGCCCGCGCATTGGCACTTTCGGCCGAATGTTCGATTTCAATTGGAAATCGCAGCAACGTGTAAAAATATTTGTGCAACTGACTGCGTTTTTCTTTTTGGCAGTTTCTGTGTCTGTAACTGTTACTGTTTCTGTTTCTGTTTCTGATTGCTGCCTTTGATGCATTTCAAATGAGTTGATTTATGGCGAGTTTTTGGCTGGCTTTTGAATGACTGAATGACTGGCTGCCTGACTGACGGACTGCCAGACTGACGGACCGACAGACCTGTGCTAACTGGCTGGCTTGTGGCTGTCGCAGAGCATGAATGAAGGCTTGTTGATGTTGTGACAGCTCCAAAAACTGGACGGGCTCACAGACATGTTAAACTGCTTTAATTACTCCGGCCAGGCCAGCATGTGTATGCACCTATCTACATATGTACGCTGCTGATTTTCGGTCCATAGATTTATGAGAATTTATGCCGCACCCAGTTGCAGTCGCAGTCAGAGTCACAGTCACAGTCGCAGATACAGATAACTGTTCGCGTTCCAGTTTCGAGAGCTGCCCTTAGCCAAAAGGAAAGTTTGACGGGGAGCCTATCCCGGCTGACCCGCAAATAGTTCCATTTCGAGCGGGGAAACAGCATTTGACGCCCACGCGAACACGAGCCACAACAACTGGCCCACATGCTAAATGCCCACCCTTCCTTCCTGTCCAGCCTCCGCCCTCGCTCTGGCTCCTCCTCGGCTGCAGGGGGACTTTGATAAATTCCGCACAAACACACGGGTAATTTGAATAATGAGGCGGGGGCCGCGGCCAAGTTAGGGGGCATCAATCTGTCAACGCCGCGACGTCGCATTCTGTTGCATGCGCATGCGCACAGTTTGAGTTCGATGGGTTGCCTGCCACTGCCACTGGCGGCGGCGTCCAGGTCCGCATCCAAGACAACCGGCCATCGCGTGCCGTCGGCTTAAGCTGCGGCTCCTGGTCCCGCTCCCGCTCCTGCTGCTCCCCAGCCTGGCAGCCGCAGTTGTTCGCCGCGTGGGTCGTCCCAGTCTATCAATTAAACAAAGCGGCGTGGCGGCAGCAACAGCAACATCAAATGCAAGGCCGGCACGGCTGCCAGGTACCCCAATAGGACAACTCGAGGTAGGAGACTTCAGGCCCAGTCCCACTCCCGGCTGGACCCGATCCGTCCCGATCCGGCCACCCAAAACGCTGCTCCAGTTGCCATTTGAGCAGCGCTTCCGCGCTGTCGGCCAGGGCAACCAGTTTATATCTGCTGTTTGCCGGTACTGAGAAAAATGTCGTTAAATAATGCCAATTAACTAAGCACATTTTATGTTTCTATAAATTATATCATGAATAAAATTGAATTTGTTTTGATTCCATATAAGAAATTCTTCAGTTTAACCAATATAATTTGTTTCCTGCTATCCGTAGATCAATTTAAGTCTTGTTATTTTTTTTCACTGCAGCCGCTTTGTTTGACTTTGTCTGGTTTCATTTCGTTTTGTGTGTTTCGCGGGTCTCGTGCAGGACAAACATGGAGCATTATTTAACGACACAATTCGTGCAACTCCCACGCATGCAAACGGCAACTCCAAGGAAAACAAAGCCCCCCGAAAAACGAGGCGAAAAGCTGCAATAAAAAAACCAAACTGAAAGCGAAAAATGCGAATTGAGGGTCTGAGGTCTCCAGTCTGATGGCTGATGGCTGGGCTCTTAACTGATGGCCCAGCGACCGAAATTGGCACAAAAATGTCACCGGCCTGCCATGGAGATCGGGATGGGGCTGGGTCTGGGGCTGGAGAGGATTACGGGGGATCTCGTGAATCCATCGATCATCGGCGGGAAAATGTCAAATTGGTTTATCAGCCCACAGGAAAGGCGGCTTTAATGTCAGTTTAGCAATTTGACAAATGACTTGCGATAATAAAAATGCTAAAAATGTGGCACGTCGCGAGGTGCATGCGCGTTCATTGAACCCTGGCTCTAAGCCCGGCTAAAACCGATCAGCGGCTGTTATCGATAAGACCGCGCTTGTTGGTAGCTTGTTAGATCACATGTAAGCGTGGCTCGAGCCCGAAGATTGACGATCGCAACGACGACGATCGTGGCCATCGCCGGACATGGACATTCATAAATCGGCTGTATCGCATTTCAGTAACCACTGCCACAAATTACACGCAGCCCGGCGACAAGGGGCATTAATAATTGCCCAGCTAAATGCAATATCGAAGCCCCGAGAGCAGGCTTATCAATAAAACTGTTCGCCGGCCACGCCCGCACACACGCACTGCCAAAAGTGCGGCGGCTCCTCGGGCTTCGGCTCCGGCTCCCTCCTCCCTCGGCGACTGCAACAGCGCCAGCGATACCGATTCCGATTCAGATTCCGATTCCAGGATGACAAATTGCGCAAATCCATGAGATAGTTTTTGGCTCTTAGCATTTGCACGATCGCCGGCCGGCCGGCCGTTGCATAATGTGCCGCTTAGATTTGTATCTGCTGCATGCACCATGTTGTTGACTCAAAACGCTGTCAAAATGGCCAGCCAGAAATGATTCGTGCGATAAAGAGTCAAAAAAGACAACGGCAGGCAAACAAATGCAACAAATTCAGCGACTTACGAGCTGTGGATTGGGCTAGGCCTGCGCCTGCTCTGGCTTCTGCTCCTGCTTCAGCTTCTGCTCTGGCTCTTGCTTCTGCTCCACTGACCACTGGCCGGGCATGGACATTTAATAAACATTTTTGCACCATTTTTCAGCCGCCCGTCCGGCTGCTGCGACTGCCGCTGTCACTTCGGCTAATGGCCGTCGTTAGCTGTTCATCTGCGCCGGGCTTATCAATTTATCAGGCCCGGCCCCACCGGCATTTAGCCAGTCTAAGCGTCTAATTAAGTTGCGCCAGCACGAGCAGATACAAATGCTGATCGATGGCAGAACCATCGCAGGCTTAGCGGTTACAGATGGACGAGGATGCAGACGTGGAGGTGAGTGAGGAAAGATGGCGATATTCAAGAACATGGTCTGATCGGGAACTATATTCAAGAAGTTCAGGCCAAATTTTTTACATTTTTAAGTGTTGCGAGCTAACGAACTTTTATAAAGTAGTTAACAAGGATTAACAGTAAATATACATTTAACACAAATAAATATACAAACAAATAAAACGAAAGGCGGACTAGAATTCAGTTCGGTGGCTATTTGTCTGTCTGACCTCCCGAAACAGTTGCTCAAAGAACCGGCACTCCTGCTCCGACAGAGTCAGCACTAGCGTGTCCGTCTGCAGGCCCAGTTCACCCGAGTCTGAATCTGCCTCGGCAGAGAGGGCATAAAGAGGATGTGGAATAGAGGGCTGAAAGTCCGTTCGGAAGTCACGCCGGCAGAGCGGACATCGAGAGTCCTGGCCCAGCTTGAGATATCGCTCGAAGCACTCCGCGCAAAAGGAGTGGCCACAGGAGATGCGACGTGGCGCTCGCTGTTCATCCAAGCAGAATATGCATGGACTGGAGGTCATGGTCGGGTTGCAGTTGCTTCTCTGGCTTTCGCTTTGCTTACCAACGGCCTTGAAATACAAAATATACAGATTTCCTTGTATGGTGAATGCTGAAATTCTGAATTCCAACTTCGCTTGAATGACATTTCTCTCCGGCCTGCTTTGCCACTGGCTTGTGGTATTACTCGATTAGGGTTGCTTGGGTGAAATTAACATTTTTAGAACTGCTAAAATAAACCCTTAAAATCTAAGCTTAAATATTTTAAATACTTTCATATAACACTCTAGATATTGGAACTGAAAAGGTCTATTGGTGAGACTTAATACAAGGCTTAAATTCGATCAAGAGTCGTGATTTTAATGATGCGAGGCCCAAGACTTGGTGCAGACATGTATCGATAACAGAGCTGGCCTGGTAACACCTCTCAACTTCATCCCAGCTGCACCCAGCTCAGTTCTTGATGAAGTTCTCATTCAGATCGTGTT
Source organism: Drosophila kikkawai (assembly GCF_030179895.1). Taxonomy (NCBI): domain Eukaryota; kingdom Metazoa; phylum Arthropoda; class Insecta; order Diptera; family Drosophilidae; genus Drosophila; species Drosophila kikkawai. The sequence goes on along the minus strand of NC_091731.1, from coordinate 28,586,858 downwards.
CGGATCGCCGCGACTCGTTCCCAGGCAGCTCTTTTGCATAATTCCATTTAATCTCGGCCAGAGTTGAGGGCAATTTTCAATTTGCCGTGCCGGCGACGCTCCTGTGGCTGTTATTGTTAATATTGCCATTGTTGTTGCCGGCACAGCCGCCGTTGTGTTGTTGCCATTCAAATTGCATTCAAATCAATTACATTCGAACTAAACATAATTCATGTGGTATGGGTTAATACAACAAATTACAACTGACATTTAAGCAGAAACATGAAACGGACAATTTAACATGAGCGCGGGATGAAGGCAGAAAGAGCCCAGGCAAAGGAGAGATATACGGCGAGCTCGGGCTCAGCAGCGGCAACTACTTCTGGGGCTGGCTGACTGGCTGGCTGGCTGGCAGGCATCAGGCATCATATGCTGCGGCCGAAAAAAGGCCAAAAATATATGTACGAAATTCGAATATACAAAATCCGAAAACAGAATTCGACTTGACTGGAGCCCCACACCAAATCGCAGCCACTCGGCCCGAGCTGGGCCGGCCAGCAGTGAGCAATCAAGGCAGGGTGACCTTCAGTATCCGCAAAAATGAAAATAAACAAAAAGCCAGAAACGACACGAAAAAAGTGCAGCCCCACACACAGGCGAAACAACAATAAAATTCTTTTCTCACGATTGTTGACTTTAACACTTGCAGGAAAAAACCAAAAGCCTTACAAAAATACGGACAAAAACATACAAAACAAAAAGTTAAGAGTGCGAGTGGCGTTCGAGAATTCACTGTCATTGCCTGCGAGTCTGAAATTAAGCCCCACAATGAACACAATGAAAATGAGCTACTGCCGCTGGGAAGTGGCTGCCGGTTCCGCCGGCGACAAATTTCCGAGCTGCGATCTCGAGGCGGAAGAAGACTCTCCAGCTCCGGGGCTGGCCCAAAGTGCCCTGCTCCACATGCATTTCAATGGAAGCGAAATCGAAGCGGAGATAAATGTTCTGGCCGGCTCTTGTTTTACTTAATTTTATGTGCTTTGCATATTTTCGCAGGGCCGGACATTAAGCATTTAGCCTGCGTGCCGAGCTCATTTATTTGCTGCAGTTTCTGTTTATCGATTGAATGCATTCTGGTTTTGCCTTCTGCAATTAAGTGAAATTTATGTTACTGCTGGTTCGTCGCTTAAGTCTTTTGTTTGTGGCCCGCGCGCCAAGGCACGTAAATTGCCGAAAAAGCCGCAGAAAAATGCGTTTCCTACTTAGCGTGGGCAGACAGTAAGCCGGCTGAAGCCCCCGCGACCTTCCCCCGCTTCCCTGACGACCCTCCCCTGCGCCACCACTATCCCGCTCCGACAGGCCAAGCTCTTGGCTATCCTGCTAGCCAGCTCCTCATTTTAATCCGCCGCGTTGGTGGCGTGCATACATAATGCATAATTACCGGTTTCACTTTTCTCTCCGCTGGATGGCTGCGATTATCTTGGCATGCCTTGGCGTTTTTATTCCACCGAACAGATATTGTATTTTACAGGCACTGCGGTTTTATTGCCTCGCTCGTATGGTTTCTTAATTTTTAATTTTTATGATGTGTTAATGGATATTTCTGTGACATGACCTCCTGGCGTGCCGTTGTCGTTCGTCAAGCCTGTCCGCCGTCCCGTATTAAATTCAAAGCCAGAAGAAGGGGAAACAGGAGCTCTACGAGGGGGAGCCGAGTTCGAGTCCGGCATTATGCAATCTGCGACTGTAATTGAAGCTATTTAAAGCTCGTTACACGGCAAGGACACGGCTGCGGATTCGCAATCAGTCAGGCAAGGGCGTTCATCCCGAGGGGCTGTCAATCAAGACTGAGGCCGGGCTTAGTGCTGCATCGGGTGGTGTGGTATCCCTAGGTGGCGCCCTCCGCTAGCCACTCGGCCATTTGGCCAATCATCGCAGTTAAGTGCGCTTCACGCAACCGAATGTGACCCAGTTCCGGCTCGAAGCGGGAATCGACTTGTCGCTCAAATTACACGCACAGAGCCAGGTCTTCGGCCGGGGAATGATTACAGGGCCCAGGGCGTGCAATTTGCATCAATAAAACTGCGAACAGAGAACTGGTATCTGGAATCTGTGCTCCGCAATCTGGGATCTGGAATCTGGACTCTCTGCTGCTGTAGGTCAGTTTGCAAAGGCAGTCCGGACGGCGTTGATATGCTGCCTGCTTCTGCATTCTGCATCTGCATTCTGGGTCTTCAATCAAGTGACGATGGGCGCAAACGAGCCGCCACATGACCGCAGATGGATTCCAGGGCTGTCCAGCCCATCAGACGCCCCTCGGCCACTTTCATCTCGGCCGCGATTTATCCCCAGCTCCGCTTATCGAAGACGAGCCGCGGATTTGACGGGTGTCGGAGCCACCAATTGACCGGCCAATAATTACTTTCTCTGCGAGTGGGCAACGACTGTTATTGATTTCGGCTGATTGCCGCCATAATTTTATTATGCATCATTAAGATAAAGCTGCCCTCCCCGGCCATTTGCAAATTGTTTACGGCTTATGGAAGCATCTTGAAAATGCTCAAATCTTCAAATCTCCACCCATTTCATCTTGCGCCGAATCTGAGACCTTTTTCACAGGCTCCAGAAGCCAGACTTTCCAAAACAAAAAGCCCAAACATTATGATGTGCAAATGTGAAAGGGCCAGCTGAGAATATCGGAGGGAAATAAAATTATACATTATTGATAACCCAAAGCAAGGGATTTCCATTTGAATAGGAGGCCCCCAAGCCGCAGAATGATTCATTAGCTTAATTTTAGCAAGTTATATTGCCTAGTTATTACAAGCCACCGGTGAGGTGAGGTAGGGTTCTTGAACCCTTCGGTCAAGCTCCCAGCTTCGTCAGAAACAATCAGGCATGAAGGTTATAATTTTGAAAAATTAAGACGGCTCTTTATCTGGAACTCGTTAAAGCAACCATGAAGGATAAGCGTGCACAAATTGAGCATCAACTTGAACTGACTTTACCCATTACCTTTCCGCCGAAATAAGACGAGAATCCCAATAAATCGGGCCTATTCGAACTGAAAAATCTCTAATCAGAGCGCCTGCTTCAGAGCCTTACAAAGGGATAATAAAGAACCAAAGGGCCCTTGCCCTTTTATAAACACTGGCGCATCAAGTAGAAGTTTTTACATTATTGTGCAACTCTTTTTTGTGCCAGTTGAAGTCCGCTAAATTAACTTCACTTCACATCAAAAAGCCACCAAAATAATATAAATTCACAGAGCCCGGCGAGCCGGGAGGGGAAGCTGCAGCGTCTCCGCAGACTTCAAGTGTTATTCTCTGACAGTTCGGACGTCAACTTTAAAGTGAGATCTGTCATAAAAGAGCCTGCGCCGCTTTTGATTTTGATATTTTTGGCGGCTCTTCGCGAAAAAAGCGATCAGAGATATATATGGGGGAAAAGGCTGAGAGCCGAGATCTGAGAGCTGCGAGACATGCAACTGCCCAAAAATGTATGCAGATTTTTAATTAAAGCGCGTTATCAACAGAGCCGGGCCAGCAGCGAAACGGCCAAAATAAAAACAACGCAAACCGGTTGACCCGATAGCCAATTTGGTCGGGACTTGGGGCTTGATCGTTTTGATCGCTGCGTCGTCTTGGAGTGGCACTTCCTTAATTGGAGCAAGCATAACAACAAGTGCAAGCGCTAATTTATTATGTTATTTAATAAATATAATTAATTAGGAAGAAATACCAGAGAAGGCCTGGAAAACCAGCTTCAGCAACCGCATAAAAATTACTTAATAATTTCCCTCAGAAATAATTAATATCAATATTATTCAGCCTCTCCGCCCGAGGGCCGCATCATCATCGAGTCGGGCATGTCAGCGGCAACGGCGTGTTAAGCATTATTTCGGCTGGCCCTTAACCCCCTCCTTCCACCCGGTCGCGACATAAAAATGCTTATTACCTACAACAGAACATGTACCACGCCCCGAGGCGACTCACAATTATATATATACTCTCTTAAATATTGTTGCCCCAACGAGTATATAGTAAGGGCTCTCGAGGTAACTTAAATCAATTGCGGCATATAGCGGCAGGGCTCAAGCTGCGACCGAAGTCTGAGGAAGATCTCCGGCCCGTTCGCAACGCTTGAGTAATTTTGAATTTTGCGGCTTTTGTCCTTAGTGGCAAATGACTTGGACTTGGAGTTGGCTCGGATGCTGCCGGCTCCTGGCCAGCGCTTTATGGCATTTTATGCTACTTACGCTGCTTCTGTCCCCGGCCAGGCCCGCTCTCGCCGCCGTCCCCGAATGACCGTAATTAATCAATTTGGCCAAAATGGCAGCGGAGGCCTTACAGATTGGTCAACGGCAACGTCCGTGTAATAACAATGAAACCAGCGTGTGTGCTGCCGACTCTCGGCCAGGCTTGTACTCATGCATATCCGCACACCATAAATTATGTTCGCACAGGGTTAAGCGCATTATTTAGGCATTCATCACGCGCTCTCCCCAATCCCGACCCCGAGCCCGAGCCCGAGCCCGATTGCGATCCTTAACCCGATCCCGTTTCCAGTCCCAGGTCCCGGTCCGAGCCCGAACCCCAGTCTCTCGGCCACTGTGCCGTGTAATAATTTTTGAAATTTATGTAAACAGTGTTGATTATGGATGAGTTATGTAGCATGTTCTACCTTTTGTTTTGTTCGCACTGCCGGCGCAGTTAATTTTAAGCTTGTTTTGCAACTTCGTTTATCAGCTCCCTGCCTCCAGATCTCCCGGCGAAAACCCACCTGAGTCATCGTCCAATTGATGTCTTTATTAGGCCTCGGTCGCTGTCGCCACTTGGCTGTCAAATGTTGAAGACTGGCTTTTGGTTTTTAAAGAATATTTTAATAGAAAGTTGCATCCATAAGATATAAGTTTTTTATTAATATCGCTTGTATAAATATATTTTATTTATTTGCTATAGTTTTCGCTGGCAGATGTTTCCTTTAACGTCAACTCCGAGGAGCTTGGTCAGACCACGTTCATGCATCGTTCGCGTGCTTGATCAGCACATTAAAAATTACACGAAAAATAGCTGGGCCCGGCTGACAAACGTTTCTCGGGGGCAGCGCGGGAATTATGACCTGCGGGCCGGGCCAAGTGGCTGCAGCCATTTGGGTGGCGCCTTTGTCTCTCGCTGGCGAAACGTGCCACAGTCGGAGTCGCAGTCGAAGTCGAAGTCAGAGTCACAAATAGTGCCACATGCGGCGCTGGTTGCCTGCAACGTTTCATGCGCGAATAATATTTTAATTCTGTCGATCAGCCGGCACGTTTCGTCGAAGCCAATCACAGAGCCATCGACATGTCCCCGTGCGCCGAGAGCGACGCATGTCACCCGCCTGCAGTTGTGGGTGCTCGACTCGGGCTAATGGAGCTCTTAAGCATGCGAGCTGATAAAAGCGACAAAACATTTAACAAGTAATTAAACATAAAGCGCGCCCCACATGACTGCTGGCTGGTTCTGCCGCGCGGCCATAACTGTAACTGCAATTGGTCCAGAAAGTGGGTTAAGGACGCTGCACAGCACTCAGCGCCGGAGCTGCACCGCTGCACTCCACCCCCTGGGACAGCCCCCGCCTTTGGCAGCCAACATTCATTTCGATCTCGCTCGCGTTCCTATTTATTTTTTGCTGGGTTTCTCAGATTTTTTTTCGGGTGAGTTGTAATAGAGTTGCTGAAATTTGGCATTGTATTTATGGCCCAGGCATCTGACCCACACCCACATTTCATTAGATATCCACCCTGGGCGCGGTGATAAATGCGATAATAAATATTCGAGTTGTTTCCCTGCGAGTGTTATAATTTAGTGTTGATTAGTTTGCGCAAATAAGAGTTATTGATTCAATTTCAATTAAAAGGATATGAATGTTTCGCCTAGGCGCCGGCTCCCCGCCGGAGCACTCACCCAAGTCCACTTGCGGCTCGCCCACGAACAAAAGACTGAGGCAACGAACTTGTTTCGCAGAGTGTGTGTTTGTTCGGCTCTTTTGGCACCTCTCTTCAGGCACCAGGGCATTGATACGGCCCGGTTATTAATGATGCCTAATGAGTGGGTTGGACCCAAAACCGCGCAGCCGCAACTGCAACTGCCACTGCTACCTGGCAGCGAGCGGGGCAATTATGTGTCATTTGTACGAAATCCCAGGGACATGCAATTTGGGTGTATGCTCAAGACTCGAACTAAAGCGTTTATTAACTTATTTTCGTAGGGGTGCCAGTAGCTCGCTCGCAAGTGTCAAAATAGTCGGGTAACTCTACAAGGGCACCGAGAGCTGCCAGCGCAGGCGATTGGGATTCCCGGGGAACTGATAGCCAGAACTGGAGCTGTGTATCGAGGAGGGGGAGGCTGAAAGGGAAAAACAGACCCTCAAGAATTGTCATCCTGACAAATACAAGTGAAACTCACATATAACAATGACGCTTATGAGCTATGCCAACACATGGGACAAAACACTGCGTTAGGAGGCCTGATCGGAATGGTTGTGGGACAGTTGACGCATGGTAAAGGTGGTTTCTGCTGGTGAAAACGGGACAAAACACATGGTAACAGCACATACTCAGTGGAAAGTGCTCCACGGCCTACCTGGGGTGCGGAAGCCCTCCTGGATCTTATAGATCTCGTTCAGCTCCCGAGCACTGCACAGGGGCGTATCCACCTGGGTGGTCTCGTTGAAGCGACCGTAGTCGATCTCGTAGGCCTGCAGGTCCTTGTTGTACAGCACCACCGGGTCGAAGCGGTGGCCCCACAGGATCTCAGTGTTGATGTAGCTGGACCTGGCCTGGGTGCTCTGGCCGGTGGACTCCACGGTGCCCTCCAGTATGACAACAATTTCGAATTTGTCCTGCAGCATGTCGGTGGCGTTCAGGTTGTACAGCGGCGAGTTCTCGTCAATCTTGTGCTCAATGACCATCGGCCAGATGAAGAACAGATCCGAGCCGGAGTCATCGGTGCCAATCTCCAGCTCCGTGAAGTACTGAGTCATCACCTCGCCCTCCTTGGTGCTCTTGGTGCGAATCAGCTGAGCCCTCACCCCAGCTCCGATGATGTGGGACTTGCGCATGTCTCCCACCCTAAACATCAGCGACAGGCAGCCGTCCCGCTGGCAAATGACCGCGTGCTTTGAGAAGAGCAGCGTCTGAGCCCGTTGCTTGGCCCGCGTCATCTTGGCGAACACTATTCCGGCCATGAATGCAGAGGACATTACGCCGTAGATGGACTGGAAGCACATCATGAAGATGGCCTCGGGACACTCGGGCGAGGTGGTGCGCACTCCGTAGCCGATTGTATGTTGCGTCTCGATGGAGAACAGGAAGCAGGAGGTGAAGCCGTCAATGGCGGAGACACAGGGCGCCCAGCCAGACTCCTCTGGAGAAGTACAAATAATCAAAAGGCTTACCATTACTTAATGCTATCTTCCTTACCCTGGTTATCCGGCAGATGAAGCTCCTCCAGATCGCCGTGTGTGTAAATGATCAGCCACCAGATGAGCGCGAAGAAGAGCCAAGACAGAATAAAGCTCAGGGCGAAGGCCAGCAATGTCCATCGCCATTGCCAGTCCACCATGGTGGTGTACATGTCCTGCAGGAAGCGCACGCGACGCCTTTGGAGGTGCTTCTGCACCACGTTGCAGTCGCCATTCTTGAACACAGCACGTCTGCGCACTCGACGCATGCTGCCAGGCCGGAAATTGCGAGATCTGTGGAAAAATAAATTGCATTTAAGATGAATGCCTAAAAGTGTGCTATGAAATCCTGTTGGCATGGCTGTGGCTTCTGTAGGCAATATTATTTTTGGAAAATTATAAGTGCTGGATTAATAAATAAGAGATAAGTAAAAAGATAACGAGAAACGGAATCTGAAGTTTGTATACCCAGCAGAGTGCCATAGGATCATGGCATTGAATCAAAAATAGATCATAACTAAGCAAAAAATGCAATGCACAAAGTTTTCTAGGTTACTTTTTAGATATATATAATATGACCTCCTCTGAAAAACCTTTTATAAGTAGACTTATTTTAAGATACAATTAACGAGACGTTAGTGTAACCTTCAACATTCCTCTGCTGTTATCATTTCATTGCCATGTAATTTCTATGATTTATGCAAGCGTCAGCTGCAATTGGATGTCTCGACATCGTGTTTTTTAATTTGCTTGAATTAACTGTGCGCTCAGACACTCGTTCTTTTTGGCCAGGCCACACGAGAAGTGCATCTAATTAACAGAGCCAGCAGGCGGACTTTAGACGAAATCAGAGCAATCGCATCCCGACTTATGGGACTTAATTGCAGCTCACCCACCGATCTTTTGATTTATTACCCCGACCTGTCACAGCTCGCTGCGGTTTAATGGGGCTGGATCGGGACACCCACATGGGGACTGAGCTCAATCATCGCCGGACTGGCAGTCGGTCACCTTAACCCCGCATTGACACCCGACACTTGCAGCGCGAGCAGAAGTCGATTAATTGGCATTGTGCCGATTGCATTAATGCCCGCTAATCAAATTTAGTGCCTAACTGGCTATATATACGCCATGTGATTCATCTTGCCGCCTCGCAGTGTGTCTCACTTAATTCTTCATTGTTTTCACTCAGTTGAGCGGCCCACGCATTAGTCAAAAATAGGGAAGAATCTCTGAAGCTGCCGTCGCTAAACGGAGAAGGAAGAGGAAGCTACATATCTCCGGTGGGAAACCTTCTGCCCAACCGTTTAGCGGCTGACAGGTGTGGGAACGAGTGGGAACACGATTCGGGAGGCAGCACAGCCTAATGAATCGCACTCGTAACGCGCCCCTAAATCAAGCGACCTGCACTGCAATCTGCAGTCACTAAACAAACCCCTGCCGTGGGCGTAGCCATATAAATTACAACCGCAAACGGCGGGCGGCGTTCCGCTAATCAGCTAGACAAAAAGCCAGCAAAGAAGATGCGACAACGTGACACTGACGGACGCACTGACGCACAGCCGCCTGCCGATGATTGAGCGGCTGTCGGCAAGTTCAAGTTGAATGTCAAGCCCCTTGACGAGCTAATTACCGCGCGGAAACTCTGGGCCATTGGCTAATTGCTGAGCGGAGCTCCTATTTCTACTCAAATTTGGGATGCCTCACGGGGAGGAAAAGCCCATGGGGTTATGTTCCGGTTTCTAAAAGGAAGTATTTGCCTAGATACAATGGATAAAATAAATAATAAATAAATATTAACTGTTTGCATTCTAGAGCCTTTTGAATTTTAAAAAGTGTACTTGAAAATTTCTAAATATGAAAAATTATGTTCATAATTCATTTCTAACTATAATTATTATCCTTTTCATATTAAACTTTGGAAAGTCGTTTAGTTTGTAGAACCTCGTAAAATATTAATACCAAAATGAGGAAAAATTATACTTTTAGAAAAAAAAACTCCTATATCTCTCTGCTATACTCCCTAGAAATGCGCACCCCTTGGCCAGCGAATGGCTAGATCCTTTGAGCGCCTCGTAGTAGACTCCCGCCTGCGAGGGCGTGTGCGAGATGCCGCGCATGTACTGTCGCTTCCACTCCTTCATGTGGGCAAATGTCTCCTCCTTGTCGCCGGCGCCGCCGCCGTTCAACGTCTCGGCATCGGCGGGGTCCTGCAGGACCTGGACATCGCTGAGCGGAACCTGCATCTCGCTAGACGTTCTAACTTCGCGCTTTCAAATCAAACTGAAGCTCCTCGCCCAGCCATTACGCCCAGGCCAACGTCAGAGAGCCCCGAATTTGCCCAGCCAATTAGAGACGCTCTAACTAATGGCCCAATTATTGACCCAGTCACTTAGCCACTTGATCGGGTAAACAGACTACCTGGGAAACTCACCTGCAGCTCGGCTGCCGCTGGAACCCCTTGCCATTTGCGGAGAGGCCGTAGAAGCTGGTCGGCCGATTGGGCACTATGGTGATGGGGTAGGAGTGCGGGTTGCTGATCACGCTGTCCAGCGAGTCGGGATCCGCCTCGATGGCCTTCTTCAGGGGCTGGGCTGCCTTGTCGCCACCATTGGCCTGCGTAGTGGTCGTCGCCGTCGAGGTGGGCGCCGCCGAGTGGCTGGAGAAATTGAAACGCATCTGTGGGAGGTCGGTGTGATAGCCTTTTCAATTAAATTGCTTGGACGAGGTCGGGTGAGTGCCGCCTCGAGTGGGCAAACAGAAACTTGCGATAAGTGCAACCCAGGTGCGATAAATCTATTTTACTATCGTCGGCATCAGCGTCAGCTGATTTGCCCAGATTTCTGCGAAGCAAACTGATCTGCTATCAGACTGATGGAGTCACGGGTAAGTTATTTTATTTTATTTGCATTATATATAGTGTAAAAATTAATTCGGGCAGCTCCCGAAGTTACAGCAGCACTTCCTCAACCCGTATGATTTTTCACACCCTCTCAGCACTTTTCACAAGATTCGAGGCGAGCACTTGGGCCTATAGCGAACCCATTTGGAAAATCTGCGCACGCACCGTGAATTCTTTGATTGAATTTCGCCCGTTCGGCACGTTTCAGCTTAAGTAGTTTTAGCACCTTCTTATGAGCCGTCAAAATGTTCAATTGATTGACACTTTTGAACCGATCAGTTGTGGATGGCCATATTGTTGTACCAAAGAGTTTCAATCGCTGTGGGTTGACACCAAAATATTGTAACTATTTTGACGAGCTATTCCGCTTCATGGGTCGGCGCGTGTCGGGACTGGAATGAGACGACTGGAGGCCGCGAGATCACAGGGCACTCGACTCCGAGCCCACAGAAGCCGCAGCCACAAAGCTACTGGATCGGCGAGAGCTACGGATCCGCAAGTCTGCCCAATGGATTAAATGACGGCCGACTGAAAGAACATTTTTCAAACTAAACAAAAGTTGTGAGCAGAAAGCGAAGCGCTGTAAATGAGCTGCTGGCACACACACCCGCGCAGGAAGAGAGAATTACACACACCGCACACACACCGCCCAGAGTCGGGTCGACACTTCTCACACTGCAGATTGGCGATGCTCTCACAGATACAGTTACCGAAAGATACAAGTTGTGGCTTGCCGCGGAATAAGTTCAATTGGAATGATTCGTAAATTGAAAACGAAGCGGAAGATAAGCGCGATAAGCTCATCTTATCTCGCGGCGGAGGAGAGAAATCAGCGGCCAGACACTTCTCAATGCAGGCGACCTTGGGCCTCCGTGAGCAAGGGGTGGCGTATGCGTAATATTCTGTGCCCCCCTCAAGTGTCGCAATATCGATCGGCCAGGGCCCGGAAAGCTCTGATTTATCTGAGATGGGTTGGGATGGGAGAAGTTTCTGAAATCTCTATTTGCATAGACGGTGCACACAATGGCCCTCGTTCGCATCTTCATTTAATTTTGAGTACAAGGTGGCGTATACGTAATATTCGTGTGTTTACCCGCCACTCACGCGCAAATCGGCTGCATTGTGCAAACACAAACAGTGGTGACGTTAATGGCAGAGATATATCCCAGCAGCGTTATGTCCGCCGAGGTATTGCTGGGGGGCAGTCATCGGGAAAGTCACGCGTAGTTTCTTTTTATGGCTTCCAACCAATTATAACCGATCACCAACGCCGTAAATCACTGGCCATTGTGACGACTACAAAGCCGAATTTAACACCGGACAACTTTAAAAGAACAACTTATAATTTAGAGTTATGAAGTCTAGATCCACTCTACAGTCCTTAGTGAATCCATAGCTTCTCCACCCTGAAAATATTTAGTGAAACTATGGTTTATACCGGACTGCTGACTAGACCAGCTTGTCGTTGTGTTTGGCTTTTAATTGGTAAACAATTAAGAAAATTCGCTTAAAATCGGTGAGGAAATGTTCAAAATTACTAGGAAAATATTAGAAAAACCCCATCTGTGTGTGTGGCTTGAGCTGATTCTAGGTGTGTGACCTGCTGATCTCCCCTGGGGCACCCAGTCCAATGCAGACACCTCAATGCTCTTCCGTCATTCCTGTCGCATCACAATTTATGATCCACTAAATCCACTAAACGCGGATGAAGAGCGCCCAAACAGCTGGGATAATTGAATAATCAGCTTGGTGGCTCAGTGTGTGTGCGACCCCCGGAGAAATATATATGCGAGTGACCAGAGCCGCCGTCTCCGAAGCCCCCTTTTCCACATTCCCACCCCATTAGGGGTGGCTTAACTTGCGCCAAGTGCAAATTTGTAGTCAATCATGGTGCCACTCCGGTGTCCAGGGGTGTTAATTAGCGTTTAGGTCCGCACAGAGCCTCCAGCGGGGCGGCTATTTCTGTAATGGTCAACAAATCGATTCGGTTGACTTTCCCAATTAACCCCCCTCCGACAGATTTATATATTTATTGCTAAAATTATGCGAAAAGCTGCGTTTGGCGGGATGGGGCTTTAAAATGGTTCACGTTTGCATTATGCAAGAGCGATGCGGCTTTGCTAGATTTTATTAAACTATTTTGATTCGTTTGGAAGTGAAATAATGAGCTAGAGGGAGGCCTTTCGAAGAAGATAAACGAAGAATTTTTTAAAGATTAAATTACAATAGTTTAAACGAAAATTGCATGGTAACCTTAACACTTGTACCTACAACTACCTACTATTTTAAACTTAATATACAAAAAATATATTATATTAGAAACATAACATTCCAGGTGGTCGTTTTAAACACTCTTATTTGTTTCGTTAAAGTGCACATATCTAAGAAAACTTTGACTGTGAAATGAAATTAATTTGCGCCCTGTGCTTTATAGACCTGCGAAATAAATTAAAGAAATTTGGTTTTTAAAATCTACGTTTTATTTTCACAGTGTAATGTAAGCAGTTTTACCAAGCAGTTTGTTAGCACCAAGCAGTTCGGTCAAGCAATGTTATCGAGACCAGCACTGTTGAAACCCCAACTAAAAAGAATAGCAAGTGCTACAACCAAGATTTTTGAACTGCTTTCCGAACTGCTTGCTTTACACTGGGAAAATAAAACGTAGATTTTTAAAACCAAAAATAAAAATTATTTTTTTCTCTTTCCTTCAATCTCAGTCTTTGTTTATTAATCAGTCTTAGACCGCTCCAATGCCTTTATAGACTCGGTAAAAATGTCCCTATAGAATTTCTGTATTTCTAGGTTGGGACATTGCCAGATCATTCCTTTAGAACCAAGAAAAAGCATTCAAATAATAAAATATTTCTTTTAATTTACAAAAACATCGTGTGCCAGTGGATGGCGATAGACTGTGACTATTTACACTTTAAGGAAAGAAAGAAAGAAGTCCTGACTTTAGGCATGGGTGTATACAGTGTGTGTGTGTGTGTATGGTGAGTGTAGTTGGGAGGGGAGGGGGGATAAATGCTGGAACTCTTACAGACTAGGTGCTAAAAATATAGCTAATCGTATAGCTAACGATTCCTACGAACTACGAAAATTGTACAATGAAATTTGCATTTAAATATTCTGGGTTTCGCGCGATCTTTCACAAAATGGCAATACGAAATGTGTGCTTGTGGCGTGAATGTGTGATGTAAGTGTGATGTAAGTGTGTGTGTGAGTGTGGTGTGTGAATTGTGGTGTGTTTACATGGCAGCACCGTTGTAGTGCTGATACATCTCGTCCCAGAACCTCTGGCGCTCCGGCTCCGGATTCGTCTTCATGGCCAGATTGGCGGAGATGTCCATGTAGTTGAGACTGTTCATCACGTTGGTGGGGTCAATGGGCGCCCACTTGGTGGTCAGGTAGGGGTCCTCCGTGTCTGGCGTGGGAGTGCTGTAATAGAAACCTTTTTAGTCGATCGAGATCTAGGGATTCGGCGAGATTTCTTACCCGTATTTGGCAAAGTTCGTCCACATGCGCACCATGCGGTTCTTGACCTGCACCTCCATTGACTTGGGGTCCAGGCTCAGGTTGAAGAAGCCGAACTTGAAAAGGTAGCCCAGCTCGTCGCCGTGACAGACTCCGGGTCTCGGAATGCCCAGCATCCGCTTGTACAGCCCCAGGGCGCCGTCGAAGGAGAACCTGTACATGTACACCGGCGCATTGCCGTACTTGGCGTGGTTTCTAGCCGTGCGACGGATGCCCTGCAGGAACATGAGATCGGTGAGGAGCTAAGGAACGGGGGAGATGGTTTTAATAAGCTTTTGGATGTTCAAAGCTCTTCAGTGGAGTACACACCGCTATCATCTCGTCCACGGACTCAATGCCCACGTGCTTGTTGCCCAAGTAGAAGGATCTTATCTCGCGCGTAACGCGATCATGGACATGCGTCACATTCAAGTCCTGCGGCACCAAGCGCCCAAAGTCGTTCTCAATGATGCTCAGCAGTTGCGGATTCTTTCGCAGTCCTGGTGGGGAAATAATAAAGAAGGATGTAATATTCAGTCCCTAAAGCTAATCCCAGCTTATTCCTTCCACCTTTCACTCACGTCTTATAAACAACATCGCCTCGTGCGTGTTGTAGCCCGTCATGTAGGCCACGTCGCTGTTGAAGTTCTGTGTCTGGTACATGTCGCTGGGGTGCTGGGTGAGGAAGGGCTGCTCGTAGAACTGCTCCTCCTGCGAGTCCTGGTTCCAGTATCCCTCCACCACGGGCACAAATGGCAGACCGATGTTGTTGCGCTGATCCTCGGCTGTGATCGTCGTAGGCGCCGCCTCCACTAGCTTCATGGCGGGCACACGGCGGAGGAAGTCGAGAATTTCCTCTGTCTTATTGGCACCCACGTAGCCCAAATTGGCGGCCAACCGGGCAGCTCGCTGGCTGGAGCTGGCCGACATGGACCAGGGGTTCAGGGCTGAGCCGCTCTGGGAAATGGCGCGGTGGAACAGGCCCTTGGACAGGGGCGAGAGGAGCAGCAGCTGCACGGAAGAGGCTCCCGCTGACTCTCCGAAAACGGTCACCTGATTGGGATCCCCTCCGAAAGCAGCGATGTTATCTCGCACCCACTTAAGCGCCAGCACCTGGTCCTTGAGTCCCTGGTTTCCAGGTGCATCGGGACCGGCTGTAAGGAAGCCCAGGGGACCCAGTCTATAGTTCAGTGTAACGAGGACTATATCCTCGGTCACCAGGTAGTCGGGGCCATAGAGGAAGGAGTTGCCGGAGCCAAAGGAGAATCCTCCGCCATGGAGCCACACCATCACAGGCAGCTTGGGCTGCTCCCCGGAGTCCTCCTCCTTGGGCATTCGTGTGGTGAAAACGTTGACGAACAGGCAATCTTCGTCGCCCTTGAAGGTGTCCAGAATCATGTTCTTGTGCGGACAGCTCTGGCCTTCCCGGGAGGCATCGCGAATGCCGGACCACGGCTTCTCGGGTTCAGCAGCTCGGAATCTGGGAATAGGAATAAAATCGTTAATCTTGTAATTTGGAAATTAGATATGTTATCTTACCTTCTGGCTCCTGTCGGCGCTGCGCCGTAGCGCATGCCCTTGAAGCTGTAGTAGCCTCCACGCTCTCCCGATCGGTATTTCTGGTAGCGACCCCGAACCTTGCCCAAAGTCGTGGTGGCCACGATCTCTCGCTCTTTCTGTAAACGAAAATAAAATGTAAAGATTATCCCGTATCAAAGCTGAAGGTTCTTGCCACTGTTAGTTTACTTATTTATTCGAGAAATCCTACTTTGCAATATCTTCTTGTGAGTATTTGCTAAATTTTGCTAATTTGCTAACCGGCTTCTGCATTTCAAGATTCTACCGACCATTTGTCATTGAAAATGGTTAAGCAAATTAAACATTTAAACTTTTAAGCATCTTTGCTTATTTTGGCCTCTAAATCTATTAGTTTATGGTCTATTGGTCAGTTTAGGGTGCTGGCTCATAAGAGGTTCTAAGTGAATATTACGCCAAGCAAACATAATTTGCTGCACCAATGACCACTATGTAAAAAAGCGAATCCACTCTAATGCCCACTAATTTGTCTACCACTTGTGAATGCCGAAAGATCCGAGTT
The DNA here is from genome assembly GCF_030179895.1 of Drosophila kikkawai. NCBI lineage: Eukaryota > Metazoa > Arthropoda > Insecta > Diptera > Drosophilidae > Drosophila > Drosophila kikkawai. Next base: position 28,570,926 of record NC_091731.1, on the reverse strand, counting down.
GCGCAACCAATTTGCATCGGAGTGCGAAATTCTACTCTGGGCGAGTAGAACCGGCGCAGAGAAGTATGCCATGTGCCATGTGCAGTGCAAGAGTTTCGCAACCAAGTCGGTCAATGGCCAACGGCCAATGGTAAATGGCCAAAAAACCAAAAAGCCAGTTCTCGGCATCGATCAACTCGATTGCCCGGTTTGGGGGGCGGACAATTGTCAGCTCTTTCTCTGGTATTGAGCACCGCGACCTCAGCCCCGAGCGGCAGTGGCACCTGCATCCACATCCATGTTTGGCCAGCTGGCTGGCCACGTTCAAGTTGAGAATTGATTGGCCACTTGGCCTAAAGAGGCTCTAACCGCTGGCATTTGTCGTGCCCGTAGTTCAAGGACGTGGCCTGAGATTGAGACTCACCCGCAGAGATCGCACCACCTCCTGGACCACTCGCATGGCTCGCGACGGCAGCAGCTGGACGAGCGAGTTGGGATGTGAGGTCAGGGTCTTCCAGGCTGTAGTCTCCTGCAAGAACACGTAAGAAAAATGGTTAGTAATGGGGAAAATTTTAGAGAAAGCATACAAAATATGTTTGGATATAAAATAGTTATAATTATTGAAGGTCTTTTAGAAATCTGGGAGTGCTCAATTATTATAGAAGATAATTTAAACAGAATATACTTATGCAAAGAATTCAAAGTATTTATTTTAAGGGTCTCATTAACTTCTGTGCAACTTGAAATAAAACAAGATCAAAGAAGATAAATAGCCGCAATTAAAAGTTGAGGATCAACTGCAATCATTCTGTTTTTTTGCCCTGCGTTTAACAGCCATTTACAAAACATGCTGCGGCGCCTTGTGCAAAAGCTCATGTCCAGTTTGATCCAATGCCCGATGACAATTTCGGGGCTGTCCGATTTGTAAAGCGGCGTTAACTGTTAACGGGCAGGGCAACCTTCACCGACTGCGCCGCGTCGCTTAATTGAAATGCCATTTGCATAACTCGAGTGCTCGGCTGGCGGCAATTAGGCGGGAACGTCGGCGGCCGTCTGTCTGTCTGCCTTCGTCCGCGAAATTGGCCACAATGGCAGTCACGTGCTGCCGGAGGAAACGCCAATCTCGGGTTCCCAGGCGCCCACGGGGCGTGTGTCCCCAACCGAAATGTATCTGTATCTGTAAGTGATTCCGTATCTGGCGGTGAATCATGACACAGTTAGACGACGACGAATGCTGCTGCTGCTGTGGAGCACCGATTCAAGTTCACCTTATACGACTGTTGTTATGCTAATTACGCCTGCCGCACACTCTGCCCAGAGTAAATATTCGCAGAGCGACCGAAATCGAGCTCAATTGCTGCAAGGTATTCGGGCTTCGTCTTGCCGGCCCAGACTCTGTCCACGTCCGTATGCTAATGTGGGTGTAGCTGGTTTATAACAGTTTTCCATTAAGCCCCGTTCCGATCGATGTTGGCTTTAATTATAACTGCTTAATGCGCTTGTTGGCGATAACAAGACACGCAGTTCGGCTCAAGAAGTGGGTCATTGTTCAAGGCGTAGGAAAATAATTAAGGCTTAAAGATCTGTCAATCAATCTGGCTGCCAGCCAAATTCCAAAGCCAATCCTAGGATCGGAGCTGCTCGAATATGCAAATGGAGGAGGGCTAGCCGAACGCCAGTTGCATTGCGAGTCTCGCATAAAATTTTGCCACTTACAATGCAACCATTATGCAATGGGGCGCGCTTTCACGCCACGCTCGAAAGCCAAAAATAAATGCGAAATGAAATGCATGTAAAAGGCAGGTATAGAAAGCTTCGATGCAACAATGCATCGGCCGCCGAATTGAAAGGTTGCATAAGAACCAAATGGAATACGAACCGTGGTAGAACGGCCCGCTTGGAGGATTTGGCGCATGTCCAGTGACCCGGAAGAGTTTTCGCTTTTTTCCCCATTTCCCGGCGATATTGTTGTGGATCCAGCCACTGGCGATGGCGTTGTCGATGTGGTCGTAGTGGTCGTAGTGGCGATTAACAAAAGCGCTTCGGCTGGTAAATCTTGCAAATCACTGCTCAGAGACCCCCAGCCCAGCCCAGAGCCCGATCCCGAGCCCGAACCCTCCTCCACCTCGGACTTTCTCTTCGCTGTGACTGTGATCCACTGGCCAAATTCATTCGGTCGCTGCACACAAATTGCCAAGACAATTAGACCGGTGGCCAGCACAAGAGCCGCGATCGCCGCGGTCGCAAAATTCCGGGGACAGGCCATCGTGGCTTCGATCGTTCACAGGCTGTTGGCTGTGCTTTTGTTTTATGCAACCGTTTGACAACCGCACAAATTCGCAATGCACGGCACTGTGGAGCCGTAAACTTTGATTTATTGAACTCGCGTCGACGGAGCAGTGACAGACGGAGTGACACTGGGAAGCTGTCACGGCTGAGACTCTGGGCACCAGGGATCAACGCGTTTGCTCTTCCGCTAACAACTTGCAACTTGCGCTTTCAGCCGTCTGAAGCCTTTTGAGCCGAGCTCTCTAGCTGCGCTGTGAATTAAATTCCACTTGCTCCTCGATTTTCCTCGATTTTCGCTTTGGCATGGCAGTCATTAAAGTACCTTAGGTTTTACAAATTGAAAACGGGGTATGTCTAGCTGGGAACAGGTTGTGAATGAGAACTATAATAATTTAAATATAATATATATAAATTCCCTCAAAGATAACATTATTATTTATAATTAGCATTATTCATATGGGCAGTTTCAGTTTAAATTCATTACATTTCCTGGGTATCTAGTTGTCGTATCGCCTGCTAAACTGAAAATTTGCCATCTTGCTAGAGCTGCACTTGTTATAGTCTGTCCGTCGGTTGTTCAAAGTTTTAAATACATTTTTTGGCTGTGTTTTGTTTATTTTTCAGTGCTTGTAATCATTGTTTTTATGGCCGGGTTATGTAAGGCACGCAATGGCTTAGCACAGAGCGAACATTTGGCCATTGTGCTTTCGTGGTCGTGCATTCTCTACAACCAGTTGTTGGCCAGGCTCGGTGCCGATGTCGGCCGTTTATCAGTCAATGTTATCCGACCGGCAAACGGAAATGTTTCAGTTTTTAATTGCCATATTTATTCAGTTATGGCCTCATTATGGACATAATGTGCTGATTGAGGGCGATGGAAATAGTTTAGTTTTCGGTTTTGGATCGAAAAAAGATAATTCTGTCCACGTGATTATGGGTGCTATAAATGGGCGGTGCGCTGCATCTGAGTTGATTTAGCTATTGGCAAGCGGCAGCATTGGATCATAAAGGCCGTTCTTAACCACCAATATTCATTCAATATGTGGGCCAAGTGTATTGCCAAGTCGTTTTGGGTCTTTGCACTCGGCTAATATATTCGTAATGTCATCAACTGCATTGGAATATTAATTGATGCCCGGGAGATTCGGATCCCCACCCGTGACCTTCCCTTCCCCCGGGCCGGTGTTTCGGACCACAAACTGCCTAATTAGCAGGTGCCAAGCCACCAACTTTTCACGCGCTTCACTTGGCCCATAAAACAATAGAACTCCCCTTGCAATTGGGCATTTGGCCAGCTCGGCAGTATTTGCCGTTCGGTGAGCCATAAAGTCCATTAACGGGCACATGTAAATGCAGTGACCGGCAGCCGACTTGGCTTAAACACACGGCAACGAGCCAAGACAGTGGCTCTGCGTTCATTGCGGCTACCTGAAGACACGGCGAGGTGTTGAGTTACTTTCGGGGCGGCAACAAATTTGCGACACGATGTCAAAGTCACACTTGGCCACTTGTGGCTTTGATTTAAATGCCAGCGTAAATGGTAAATAGCCGAGTCAGCTGAATTGCTCGAAATGGGCACGCTCCACAGAGCTTCTTTTGTCCCCGCCAGCAGCACTTAATTTATTCTAAGATATTCCAAGATATTGACAAATACATTCTACATATATCGGGGTTCTTGAACTCACCTTTAGCTGGTTGGATATCTTCCCGGCACGTGCTATGGCCGTGCCAAAAGTTGACGGAGCGATGGCAATCGAGCAGCTGGGATCACTGAACAGGAGCAGAGCCAGTCCCAGGAGCAGCAGGCTCAGAAGCGGTGGCCATCTGGTGGTCGTCATCGTGTGCATATACTTCGACTGGGTAAACAAATCGGAATAATGCATTAGTCGGTGGTCCGTGTTATGGCCTAATGTGTTTGCCAGCGTCAAAGCCAAATTTGTAGTCGCGGGCACCGATCACCGAACAGCAAACACCGAATATCGAATCGAAGTGCGCAACGCTTCTGAGCCAACTTCTTGGTCATGGCCAAGACAAAGACGCGAATGTCAACAGCTCGAGAGACGAAAGACGGCGGGGTCGGTCTCACAGATCTTGCGCTTGACTCCGAGTGAAGTCGTCTTGGCTCAAAGCAGCCACCAACTCGGCTCAGCTGGCTCAGCTTTTCCAGCCCCGGTCGGCGGTGGTCTCAATTTATATTGCTGGCGATTATTTTCGAATTTGCTCACTGCGCCGGTGCTTGTCTTGAACTAATACAGACATTATTCAATTTTGCTTCAGCAGCGCTGTTTTTATTGCCGCTTCGGTTTCCCTTACGGGAGGTCACAAAATATTTTGCATGCTCACAGGGCGTATGATTAATTAGGAATTCATTTCGTTGTTTATTTCACATTATGAGCGTGCATAAATATGAATTTGTTTTATTTTTTACATAAAAAGACAGACTCAATGACAATGCGCTGACTGGCTGGCTGAATGGCGAGACCGGAAACCAGGCCGGGAAGGTCTCAAAGAAGCTAACGAACTTTTTTCGTGACCATAAATCTGCTAATCACCCGAAATGGAAAACTTCTGCCCGACCAGTAGGGTGTTAATTCCACTAACTAATATTTCCGCTTCCTTAAAATTGACGGCTAACTGGGCCATAACACATATAGCCAGTAGGCACGCCCCCCGGCAAACCAGTAACCCACTGCCACTTCCTTCTTTTCAAAAGCCACGACATTGCTGGGGGCCTTTTTTTTTTTTGCTTATTTTTAGCATTTATATCTTACAACTTTTTACTATTTTTACTATTTTTAGTCATTTTTCTCTCTGCTTCTCTGAGCTCTCTGAGCAATTTGTTGTTATGACAATGCCATGGCAACACTTGCACTTTCCTTGAAAGTTGTCCGACCAGCTGTCGTTTCAGAGAAACGCAAAGAGAAAAACAGAGAGACCGCCGGAGAATCGCATCGCCGATCAGCTGGCGGCTCTTCTCTTGGCCATAAATCACAGATATGCAGATATGATTACACGAAATGTGTTTCATATGCAAATTGGACTTGGCTTTGCGCAATGCCGCATTCGTCGCGATTGAAAGCAACTATTCCAATAGCAGAATGTGGCTATTTTGTAATGGCCTGGCCAATTGAAGAGCTGGTCAGTGTGCCAAAAGAGCGTCGAAGAGAGCCACCAATGTGGGTAAGTGGGGAAAACTCAGCTGGTTGGCGGGGGAAAAGCAGCTGACCGGGAGCCGCTGGCTGCAAATGCAACTGGGACTGGGATTCAGGCCGAGATCGGGACGGCGCGGGAGATGGCGGAGACTTGGCCTGGAGCCGGCCAGACGGGCTTACGCCTTACGTAAGCGGCGAGCAAAACAAAAAAGGTAAATATTGACTGAGAAAAAAAAAAAACAGAAAAAATTAAGCCAAATAGCTGAGGCGGAGAGCAAAGCCGAGGCGGAGAGAGGTGTGAGAAAGCGAGAGTTGGCCCACTGATCATTGGGTCTTCGGATATCTGGGCCTCTGGCGTGTGGATGCGTTCAAAATGCCCATTTAGCCGTAAGTCGCGCTTGGCCATTATGCAAGTAGCCGGCACGGAACGGCTGCCAAAAACGGAACTAATTCGAAACTATTCGAAATTCGCCAGAGGCATTCCGCCATTCGCGGGGCATCTGCCTGAAAATGTTTGTTTGTGTTGACGCATGGCCGCGGCGTTTCATTAACAAAAGCTGGCTGCGCAAATATTACAGCAGGCAAACAGACAAATATTTGACACACATATTTTGGCTGAACCCTGTTCAATGACTCAACAAGTCGCCAACTGCAGTGCACAGTTTTCCACGGACAAGGCAGTTTTGTGGGGCAAATACTCGCATTCCAACTGCCTCAGAGACTTTAATCTAGGTTCTGACACTCAATCACTTCTTGGCTAAGACACTGCTGGCTGCATTTTCTAATTGGTTTCGCACACTGAGCAAGTTCAAGTTTGTGGCTCGAGTCTTTTGCCTGCCACTTCGATTCGATTTCATTCGATTTGACTTCTTGTTCGGACTTCGGCTTGGCTTTCAGTTTCAGCTGGAGGTAAGCTCGGACTCTGCGCGTACCGGAATGATTCGTGCTTCGCGTTCGACTGTCGCCGACGAACTGAGGCTGCGACTGTGCAGCGGCGCGCTTAAGCGTCAAATTGCCCCGGCTTCTGCCTTAACCCACGGGCTGCCGCGCTCTCCGCGCACCGCTCTGGCATGCCAATCACGGCCAGCACCCGCCGATTGTTTGATCTCCGAAAAGGGGTTAATGCCACGAGATGGATTCGGGGCTAGAATAACTTTGAGCTTCTCATGCACACAAAGATTCGCTTAAAGTGAATCCAAGAAAGAATGACACCAAGAGCTCGGAGAAATTGAAACCTAAGGGCAGCCTTAGTGTAAGCCTACGCTTACTTGCAATAATCAGTAAAGACTATACAATGTATAAATGTAAATGTATTACTATATACATATTTAATTAGTTTTGAATATATAGCCTTTGCTTTAGATGAGCTTCCGAGTCTATTACGTCCTCCCAAATCACACTCTAGCTGTGGATATACCATTAAAAGTTACAAATGATGTGAATGATTTGTATAATGTTCGGCTAATGATCGAAAGGGTATCCCCGCTGCTGCTTCGCAGCTTCGCTTTCGGCAGCAGATTAACAGTTTCTTTGAAACTCTGGCCTAAGTTATGGCCGTACTCATTCCGTCTGCAGCCACGCCGGCCCGCGCATAAATTATGCAAAACTATATTTCTATTTCAATTTTCGGCAATTGGTTGACTACCCAAAACAGGCGTATTCTTGGCCAAACGGTGTCCAACATTTTGGGCATTTGAGGCACGCAGCTGAAGCTCGGCTCGTTTGCCTGAAAAGTAAATAAATAATAAAGATATTTGGGCACGTGAAATTGGATGGAGCGACGCTCTCGTTTATGGCCCCGCGGAAAAGCAGTTGACACTGAGTTCAGTTCAGAGTTGCAGATGTAGATGGAGAGGGCCGGTCTCGTTTACCGTTTGAGATCAAGGATGCAACTAATAATTTGTGGCACAATGAGCCAAGGCAATGGAAAATAAGCTGGCGTTTTTGGCAATGAAGTGACAACTGCAGAGGCAGAGGCGAGCAGTTGAAGCCGGACAATTAACGGCGCGCCGGCAGGCAGATGGAAATGAATTTTTCACGCAGCCGACTAATTAACAAAGCCATTGCACAAGCCGATAGCACACACTTAGACACTTAGTCGCAGTATAAGCGGAGTAATTAAGGGGGAATCTTTAGCAGGGTAGTGCGAGTGCCATTAATTAATCGCTTTCGGAGTCTGGTGACCTCGTTGCCTTCTGTTCTCGCTCCGACTGCGGATTTAACCAAGCGCAGATCGTAAACAAAAGAATGCCGCGCACTGAGCAAATAAACCTCGAAATGGAGAATTAAAAACACAGCACACAGAGCACTCATATATTACTTCTGTTCACGAATTCATATTTTCATATATATTGTGCATTCTGCCGGCGAGCGGCTGTCTGTTGTTCTGAAAGTGTGTCACCACACGTTGTAACTGTCCGTATATTTGTCAATTGCCACGGAATTCGACAGTTAAGCCAGAAAATGCTTAAAGCCTTTATTATGCCCACTGAAAAGTCTAGCAATGAGTTCACGCTCAGCCCATTTCAGGAGACGACAACAGACTAATTAAAACAGCAACCTTTTTGAACTAAATAGGTCGAACTTGCATTACAACATTAAGATTAACGTGTTGTTTATAGGCAATGGGTTCGAGATCCGCTCTCTGACCTGCGAGTAAATATTTAACTTGATTTAAGGAAAAATTACTAGATTTAAGATTTTTTTTCTGTAAGTGCTTCGCCAAGTGAAGCTGGTGAAAGGCAGATTCAGCAGGTTCTGATTTTCTGACGTAGCCGCCTTTCAAGGACAACGTCTGGTTTTCACTGCACTGACGTCAATAGGTTCTTTATTTTCCAGGTTCGTTAATTCAGGTGAAGAATGTATGGGAATACAAACATAAAAATATCTGCAAATGCAGGAGAAGACATCAACAACCAAAAAAGTTGCCTTTGTTAAGCAGTCAATACAAAAGGAATATATCATTATTTATGGCATATACGCTCCTGAAATCTATAGAAATTTAATAATAATCACTTAAGCAAATAATCACATCATACCTTCTTGTGAGCGCTGGAAAATATTTGATCAACTGAGTTTGCCAAACACATGAATTGCTAATAGCCAAATATTTTTACTTCAAATTATTTTTTAAATAATATACTGCACTGTTTGTTATTTAAATATTAATATTTATTTTTCTTGACTCAATAAACTTAATAATAAATCCCATGAATAATTTTGCAATTTTATCATTACATCGATTTGGAAATTAATCATAACTAAACAAAATAAGCATTAATTTTAACTTGAAAATATTTTCTGTGTTACTTTTTATTAGGTAAATAAACCTCTTTACCCAATTTAAAATAAAGAAGTAGGAAAACTAACTTCAGAAAGCCAAAGTTTATATACCCTTGCAGTTTGCATGTACCAAAAGAACTAATAAGATATATTCATTTTATAAGGAATTAAATGATTTATTACTATTTTTGGGAAAAATCAAAACTTAACAAAAAAGGAAGCTAACTTCGGCACGCCGAAGTTTGTATACCCTTGCAGATTAGTTTCGATGTTTATATTATAGATTTAAATGCTGAAAACACTCACAAAACAGAGTTTCATTAAAGTTTACCTATACTTATTATGTTTACAGTTTGACAGTTTCAGTTTTACATTCCCAGCTTTACATATTTTATACATTTACCGATCGCTTCTATGGCAGCTATATGATATACTTGTCCGATTTTTATAAAATTTATACCAAAATTCTAGAATAATAAAAAAGCTTATATCTGAGAGTAGATAAACATACGTTGAAAAACAACGAAGCTATAAGTTTTATACCCTTGCAGGGTATTTTATTTCCAGTCCGAAGCTCATTACGCATAGGAGTCATTTCCGACCCCATAAACCATATATGTTCTTGATCAGCATTAACAGGCGCATCTTTCTGGCCATGTCCGGCAAAAAAAATTTTTTATCAATTTTTTCAAAATTTTATAAGGGGTTACATCATTAAAATTCTCAAAATTTGATACAATTTTGAATTTCTAACTAAGTATGCAGATTTGTTAACCTTATAAAAACTAACATAACGCCGCTTTCCGAATGCAAATTAAGGCATTTTTGACAGAGTTATGCCTTTTTTAGTTTTTAATTTGCTATTTTTCTATGTTCAATTACAGAATTTCCATCGTCATTGCCATCGCCATCGCTCCTAGTCATCAGTATCAGTAGACCTAACACCCACCCCGGACAAGAACCAAGGGAAAGGACCAACGACACACGCAAAAGGATGGTGGATAAGGGATGGGAATGGAGGAACAGGGATCAGGAATCAGGGATAAGGAGAGAGCACCGCCAGTCAGGTCTGCCGGCTACTTTTACAACAACAGCAACGAACACAACAAGCAACATTTTAATTTTAAAATACTTTATTTTATTCTTTGTTAATGAACCTAAATAAAAACAATGAAATACATTATTTTATATTATTTTGTTTTATTTTATTTTTCCTATATAAGAACAATGAAATGAGCATCACTGGCAGTTTGTGAGATGCCTATAATTTATAAAAAACCCTCATAAGTGTATTTAAATTATTTTCTTAGTTTTTTTGCCGCTTTAAAAGGCGTTTTCCTAATTTTTCCTTTATTTTCCTGGTTCAAATCAAAAAGTAAAAAAAATGCATACTTTTAGGCATTTTTAAATATTATTTGGTAATTTTTGCGGCATCTTTTGGGCTGAATTTTTAAGTCTTTGATAAAAAATATAAAGGTATACTTTTGGGCGGGGATGAATGCAGGTCCACGTATTTTCCGTTTATTTTTCTGGTTTAAATCAAAAAGAAAAAAATTGCCCACTTTTAGGCATTTTAAAATATAAGTTCGTCATTTTTGTGGCATCTTTTGCGCTGAATTTTTAAGTCAAATTCAAATTTGGCAGTTAAATTCAAATTCAAATGTAGAATTTTTTACATTTTTTTAAATATTTTAACTGCCAAATTTGAATTTGAATTTAACTGTCAAATTTGAATTTGAATTTAACGACGATCTGTTTCAGTGTGCCCAGGTGCAGTTGTAAAATAACACCTAAATTTGGATTCAAAAGGTTTGAGTCTCCGCTTACTTGCGGCGGCTCCTAAATGGTTCGGAACTTGGACTTTTTATAACAGTTTTCAGTTGCTTGCTGCTGATTTCTGTTCGCCTGTTACCCCAAGTTGGGAAACGGGCAATTTGCATGGAAATGTTCGGAAATTTGGATGGGCTGCTGTAGGGATGTTTTTGTAAAAAGGTTGTTGTTGCCTTCACGCTGTTGTTGTCGGCAACAAATAGGTATAAACGCATAAAATGAAATATAACAGTTTATACCAATTATTATTTTTGCCCAAAAGTTTTTATAACAGTTTATACCAGTTTTCAGTTGCTTGCTGCTGGTTTCTGTTCGCCTGTTACCCCAGTTTGGAAAGCGGCCAATTTGAATGGAAAGTTTTGCTCACTTCCATCAGTGATGCTCACTTCCATCAGTGATGCTCACTTCCATCAGTGATGCTCACTTCCATCAGAGATGCTCACTTCCATCAGTGATGCTCACTTCCATCAGAGATGCTCACTTCCATCAGTGATGCTCACTTCCATCAGTGATGCTCATCTGCATCAGTGATGCTCATCTGCATCAGTGATGCTCATCTGCACAGTGATGCTCATCTGCACAGTGATGCTCATCTGCATCAGTGATGCTCATCTGCATCAGTAATGCTCATCTGCATCAGTGATGCTCATCTGCATCAGTGATGCTCTATTGGGACAAAATGCATCTCTCTAACTGCCAGTGATGCTCAACTAGCTATTTTGCATTATTGGGACAAAATGGCATCCCACTAACTACCAGTGATGCTCATCTAGCTATTTTGCCATATTGGAACAAAATGGCATCTCACTAACTGCCAGTAATACTTATCTAGCTATTTTGCATTATTGGGACAAAATAGCATCTCACTAACTGCCAGCAATGCTGATCTAGCAATTTAGCAATATTTGATGTTTTTTCCATTGTCCACCGCAAGAATGCCCTTCTATTGAACCTGTTTAAATTATCCCACCCAAAAAAAAAAAACCTCATACTCCTCATAAGTCAAAAATAACAAATTTTTAAAGGTTTTTTATTTACTTCAGCTTTAAATAAATAAAAAAAGAAAAAGTTAAGGTATGTGGAAATGTTGGTGGTCGTTTCCAGTGGTTTCGGCCCTCGTCGTGCTGCCTCAGCACCTGGTCCGCTTCTGCTCCTCCTCGTCCTGATCCTCCTTGCCAACGCTCTCTGTCTACATTTGTATGGCAGCTATATGATATAGTCGTCCGATCCGGCCCGTTCCGACATATATAGCAGTGAGAGCATATAGAAGACTATATGCAAAGTTTCATTCAGATAGCTTTAAAACTGAGGGACTAGTTTGCGTAGAAACAGACAGACGGACAGACGGACATGGCGAGATCGACTCGGCTGTTGATGCTGATCAAGAATATATATACTTTATAGGGTCGGAAACGTCTCCTTCACTGCATTGCAAACTTCTGACTGAAATTATAATACCCTGCAAGGGTATAAAAATACCATAACTTAGCCAAAAATGTTTTTAATTCTATTTGGAAAGTAGTTTTGTGCTAGTTTTCATTAGACTAACAAATCAGTCACCTTTACAAATTTATGAAACTAAATTTTTTGTCGATTTTTGCGAGTTTTAACGATGTAACCCCTTATAAAATTTTGGAAAAATAGAGAAAAAATTTTTTCGTGCTCACGTAGTTAGAAAGATGCGCTTGATTATGCTGATCAGGAATATATATGGTTTATGGGTTCGGAAATGACTCCTTCACGGATTAAAATCATAATACTCTTCAAGAAGACCGGTAATATTTAAAATAAATGTATATTTATCCAAATTGGTATATGGTAATTTTTCAGATAAATAAAAATTTTTGAAAATATTCAGGCCTGCTCCGGTAATCGTAAAATTTTTTCGATTTCGTTTTGGGCGAAAACGAACCGTTTTCGTTTTTAGCTGCTCCGGTTTTCGGCAAATTTCTGCTATCGGATGTTTCGTTTTCTCATCGTTTCTCTCTGCTCAAGCAGCTAACTTATGTTGTTGGTAATAAGCAAACAACGTAAATTACTGCCTATTATATTTACAATTGCCCTTTTTCTAAGCCAGAAAAAGGAAAAAAATGGTAGAATTAAGCAAATCCAGGCACCTAAGATGCTGCCACACTTTTCACAGTTTTAATTCCGGTGGTCTCAAATAATTATTTGGTTAATTTGGACCATTTAAGTAATCACATTAAATAGCATTAATTATAAACAACCATTTTGGCGGTCCTTTGAAGTTATTAATGTATTCATTTATATTTTATAAGTATTTTTAACTGGCTGTTTCGTTCCAAAAACAATATGGCAACCTTGGCGATAACTTTTTGCGGTGAACTTATCGACCTATCGCCAAAACGAGAAAACTGGTTGAACACGGCAAAAATTTTGTTGTCAAATCTGAGGTGGGGTCAGAAATAAATTTTTTATAAAATAATTACCTGTCAGAATGATCTTGTGGTGGTGTGGAATAAACATCAATAGACCACTGAGTAAACTATTTTTTTCCTTTTGTAAATAAGATCTGATTTCATATAAAAAAAGCCATTTAGTTTTCATTCCGGCCAGAAAAAGGTGCCCGTTTTTCAAATCGAACAAATCTTTCGATTTCGATTACCGGAGCACCAATTTCTCGTTTTCAAAAACGAAAACGAAAAATTCTTGCCGTTTTCGATTACCGGAGCAGGCCTGATTAATTTACTTAAAGACAAGACAACATACGAGTGGAGACTAAAGGTATACTACAAAAAATTATACAAACGCGTTTTAATTATCTTTATGTAAAGCATACTTTTACTATGTATAATAATGTATACTAGCAGAGAGTGTTAGCAGTTATTTTAAGAGTACATAATACTGTTAACGTATCTGGGACTACGATTCATTACCATTCATAATCTGTATGTAGGCTCTCTGTCTTTCCAAGAGGCGACTTTGTGCTTCGCGGTTTCCCTGAAATAACCTGAAGCCGAGAAAAAGCAGCACACCCACGACAAAGCCAACTCGAAGGGCATAGGTCAGCAGATAATCCAAGCGGTAGTACTGAATCATCGAAATGCCATCCTTATTTAGGCGAATGTGTTTGGCATCGCGGTGCCTCAGGGCGTACTCTGTCCACCAAACAGCCGTGCTCAAAGGACTCATTGGTCTGTCTCTGAAGGACTTGGACATTTCCCTTGCTCTGGAAGCATATTTAGGGTTCTCGAGGAGTTCCTCAATGGTATTGGTCAGGGTATCTGCGTTGAGGTTGTTGGTGTCCAAGACCTCGGCCATACCGCACTGCTTAGCCCGATGCATATTAGTAAAGTGGTCGAAGAAGAAGGGCAGTCCGAGCATTGGAACTCCGCTGTCTATCGCCTCCATCACGCTGAGTAGTCCTCCTTGGGTTATGAACAGCCGGACATTGGGATGGGCCAGCACTTGGCGCTGCGGAACCTTGGCTATGACATATATCTTGTTCGTCTTATTGGGCGTCGTCAAGTCCTCGTTCTTCCACACAATCCTCTGCTGGACCCGGGAGAAAGCCTGCAGGAGCGGTTGCTGCATGTGGTCCGGCAGATATTTTGCCAATATATCCAAACCCATTGAGAAGTAAATGACTCCGTGCTCCGCCTCGTCCATAAATCTCTGCAGCTCCTCACTGCACGGCTCCGGGGTTTCGCTGAGGTGCAATCCTCCTACATCGATTATACTAGGCACATTGGCTCGCACCCTTCTCATGCTGAAGTGACTGTTGCTCAGGATAACCGAGAACCTTGACCTTAAGTCCTCGAACGTCTTCGAGGAGTAGCCGAAGTACTTCTTAAAGATGCGCAGCTGAGCTGGTCGGATGATCAGACTCTCCAGCATCTTTTCTTCGGTGATAAAAATCCAATTGTAGATCATGCTTAACAAGGAGGTGTCCATCATATAGCCTATCGGGGAAATGGGTTCGTAGACGCTCGGTGCCGGATTGCCCGCCAGTTCCTCTAATACCCAACTTCGGCGCACACAGGAGAAGCCCATCAGAGAGGCGTTGTAGTACTCGGCCAGGCCGTAAAGCGCATCCAGATGGGTGACCTCCACCATGACCATATCGAAGTGCTCGCTCCTATCCTGCAACATCCGTTGAATGCCTTCGTTGCTTAGGATAGCTTGAGAAATATTGTAAAGCATTGAAGAGGCCAGCTCGCCCTCCGTCCACTTGTTTCGGAAGAAATCCATCAATTGGTCAGTGTCGATCATTTCTGCAGGAATAGAAAGCCGGAATTAGTTGCTAAATAATGTTATTAAAGGAAGTTTTTTAGAAATAAAGCTGAAATTAGTTCTAAATATATTGTTACCTAAGTTTTTTTACAGCTGAATTTGTGTTATTAAAACTTAAATTTAATTTAATGTAAACATACAAAGAAAACGTAACAAAATTTGGCACTATCTTATCTTTGGTAGAGGGTTCCCCAACGCGGATTGTGACTAACCTCTCATATGTTGGTTCAGCTTGGGCACTCGTATGTGTCTAGCTCCCTCGATGTTCGACAACAGGCATTACCACCTGAAAGGGTGAGCTATGGCGGAAAGTAAAAACTGCCAGGATGTTGGCCGTTGCTGCCAATTTTGGACACAGGAGAAAAAGCAGGACAGGCGCACCAGCCAAGCACAACCGAGGCGCATTTTGACGTCTGCCGTCCGCTCATGACGGAATTCGGTAACTAAATAAATTCAATCTAATCTAAATTGCGCAAACATTTCTAAAATGTATGAGCTAGCGTAATAAAATAACGTATAACTGCTTAGAATCTATTCGCTTTGGTGAAATAGGGCGATTGGGTTTGCACCTTCTCAATATCTACAATGTTGTTTTGAGGTATCAGCTGTTTCTCTAATCTTCCAAATATAAATCGAGCCGGTAACTGAGTAATAAGCAGCAACAATTGTAGCATTTTGGGAGCAAAGAAGTTGCAAGTCACCAATCTGAAATCTGTAAATTCTTTCACATCACTTTATTGACATATTTATCTTCACTAAAATTCAACCACATCCCTATTACGTTTATGTTTGTCGCGATATGTTTAAACCAAAATGTATCCTAAAAAAACCACAGATCCAATGACCAGTCCAAATCGAAGACCGTATGTCAGCAAGCAGTCTAATCGATAATACTGCATCAGTGAAATGTCCCCGGAATTAAGGCGAATAAGGGCAGCATTCCGGTGCCTCAGGGCGTACTCCGTCCACCAGACTGCAGTCTCCAAAGGACTCAAGGGTCTGTCCCTGAATGCCTCCGACATTTCCTTGGCCCTTTCGGCATATTTAGGGTTCTCAAGAAGCTCCAGAATAGTGCTGGTTAGTGAATCTACGTTTAAATTATTCGGATCTAGCACCTCAGCCATTCCTGCTACTCGCACCTGATGTATATTGCTGAAGTGATCGAAGAACAGCGGCAATCCGAGCATAGGAACTCCACTGTACACCGCCTCTACCAGGCTCAGCATCCCTCCTTGAGTGATGAAAAGTTGGACATTGTGATGGGCCAGTACCTGACGCTGAGGCGTTTTTGCAATCATATATATTTTGTCCGTTTTGTTAGGTGTCGTGGAGAGCTCGTTTTTCCAAACAACTCTCTGCTTCAATCCAGCGAAAGTCTGGTGAAGTACTTGCTGCATATTGGTTGGCAAAAACCTGATATGGATATCCTGACCCATGGAAAAATAGATGACCCCGTCCTCCGCTTCGTCCATAAATCTCTGCAGTTCTTCGTCACACGGTTCAGGAGCTTCGCTTAGATGCAGACCTCCAATCTCGATAATGTTAGGCACATTGGCACGAGGCCTTCCCAAACTGAAGTGGTTGTTGACCAAGAAAACAGAAAACCTGGCCCTCAAATCATCGAATTTCTGCGAGGAGTAGCCGAAGTACTTCTTGAAGAGGCGCAACTGACCTGGTCGAACAATGAGGTGCACCATTAGTCTCTCCTCGATTATGTATATCCAATTATAAAACATGCTGACCAGGGAGTGGTCCGTGAAGTAGCCCCACGGAGAAATGGGTTCGTTAATGCTTGGTGCCGGATTGCCCGCAAGCTCTTCTATAATCCAATTTAGGCGGTAGGAGGAGAAACCCATCAGGGTGGCATTGTAAAACTCGCCCAGCCCATTGAGAGCGTCCAAATTACCTCCTTCTAACAGTACCAGGTCGAATCGTTCACTGCGGTCCTGGAGCATGTGTTGTACACCATCGTCGCTGAGTATATCCTCTGACATATTGTAAAGCATAGCCGCGGACACCTCATTTTCCAACCATTTGTTCTTGAAGAAGTTCATTACTAGGTCGGACTCCAATAATTCTGACCAGATTTACGACAATATAAGATACTGGTAAGCAAAAGGCAAGAAATGGCTTACTCACCGTGCATGTGTTGGTTCAGCATGGCCACTCGTATGTGTCGTACTCCCTCGATGTCGGCCGGCATTCCAACGGGTGTTATCATGGTCACATTGTGGCCACGATCGACCAACGCCCTCACCAAGGGCCGCACCACCTGGAAGGGAGAGGGCTGCCAGTAGGGAAAGACACCCAAGATGTTGGCTGCCTGCGAAAGGTCCCCATGAAGATCCAGGTGTAGGTACAAGCACAGGTAAACCAGCCAACTACAGCCAAGGCGCATTTTCACGATTTCCGTCCGCTCATGTCGGAGCTCTATCCACAAATGAACACAATCTAATCAAAGTTGTGCTCTTGAAAGCTTCAGTTCGATATTCGAGTAGAATCAACGAACTTAACTGATATGGAATGCACCGACATGTTTAATTTAAAAAGAGATAACACTTTGTATTTATCAACACAATTTTTACCGTGTTATCACTAAACTTTTGTAGGGTATTTTAATGTTGACCTCGAGATTATATTAAGTTATTTTATTTTTTAATGATAACTGATAATAACATCAGAAATACAAAAGACTTTAAGCGCATAATAACAGTTAATCACATTATTGGTAAGTTTATTGGAACATGTCTCTGATTATCATGATGACTTTGAAACCACATGTAGACTAAGAAGATTATGGATCCAACGACCAATCCGAACCTGAGACCATAGGTCAATAGACTGTCCAATTGGTAATACCGCATCAATGAAATGTCCCCGGAGTTGAGGCGAATATGGCTGGCATCCGGGTGCCGCAGGGCGTACTCCGTCCACCAGACTGCAGTCTCCAAAGGACCCATGGGTCTGTCCCTGAAGGATGCAGACATTTCCTTGGCCTTTTTTGCATATTTTGGGTTTTCGAGAAGCTCCAGAATAGAGCTGGTTAGCGAATCTACGTTTAATTTATTCGGGTCCAGGATCTTGGCCATTCCAGCCTGTCGCACCTGGTTTATATTGCTTGAGTGATCGAAGAACAGAGGCAGCCCTAGCATAGGAACTCCACTGAACACTGCCTCCATCACGCTCAGCATACCGCCTTGACTGATAAAAAGCCGGACATTGGGATGGGCCAGCACATGGCGCTGAGGGGCCTTCGCTATCATATATATTTTGTCCGTTTTGTTGGGCGTCGTGGAGAGCTCGTTCTTCCACACAATCCGCTGCTTTAGTTTGGAGAAAGACTGAACTAGTGGCTGCTGCATATTCTGCGGGAGAAAGCGGACTAGGATATCTAGGCCCATTGAAAAATAGATGACACCATGCTCCGCTTCGTCCATGAAACTCTGCAGATCTGCATCACACTGCTCCGGTGTTTCGCTAAGATGCACACCTCCAATCTCGATAATGTTCGGCACATTGGCTCGAGGCCTTCCCAAGCTGAAGTGGCTATTGCTCAAGATAATCGAGAATCTGCTACGCAATTCCTGAAATGTCTCGGCCGAGTAGCCAAAGAACTTCTTAAAGAGACGCAGCTGAGGTGGTCGGACAAGGAGGTGAACCAGCATCCTCTCTTCGTTGATGTAGATCCAATTGTATATCATGCTGACAAACGAGGTATCCATGGAGTAGCCCAGTGGAGAAATGGGTTCGTTGATGCTGGGGGCCGGGTTGCCTGCCAGATCCTCTGTATTCCAGTTAAGGCGAACAGAAGAGACACCCATCAGGGTGGCATTGTAGAGCTCCCCAAGGCCGTAGAGGGCGTCCAGGTTACTCATCTCCAGCATGACCATGTCGAATGTTTCGCTCCTGTCCTGTAGCATCCGTTGGACGCCATCATCGTAGAGGATAGCCTCCGACATATTGTAGTGCATTTCGGATGCTAGGATGCCTTCAGTCCATTTGTTTTGTAAGTAGCCCAGCAATAGGTCAGAGTCCATTAGATCTGCAGGATACATATAGATTCAATTACTAAATATACATTATTATATTATATTATATTAATTTTACCCTGCATGCGCTGGTTAAGCTTGGCCACGCGTATGTGTCGAACTCCTTCAATATCGGCCGGCAATCCCTCGGGTGTTATCAAGGTGACATTGTGACCACGTTCGACTAACGCACTCACCAAAGGCCTTACTACCTGAAATGGAGAGCTGTGACGAAAGGGAAATACTCCAAGAATCCTGGCTGTCTGTATGAGTTCCAGCTTCTGATGCAGCCATAAAAACACTAGCCAAGCACAGCCGAGGCGCATTTTCACGCTTTTCGACCGCTCATGTCGGCGCTCCGTTTTGAAATGGCACAATCTAATCTGGTCTCAAGAGCCCATGAAAGTTCCAGTTCGATTTACAAGCTAGAACAGATAATGTGCTGATAACTTAAATAGTTAAATGATAAGAAAAGCTCGCTGATTTGTTGATATGTAGTTATTGTTACCAGTAATTTGTTTGTCATGGCGTTTATATTATTTTGTAATGTTTGTTTTGTTATGTAAATAATTATTAATAATATTTAAAGCTTATGTAATATACAAATTAAATTATAAATATTGCAATGCCAAGAATACATATATTACTTTACATTGCATAAATTATTTATTGAGGTTTCTTCTTCTTAAGTGGGTATCAATTGTATTTGAAAACGCCGTAGCTCGGAATAATGGGCAACAACAGTCGGAGTACTGCGAACAGCTGATGTGATAAGATACTAAATCGTGGGACTGACTATCAGCTGTCGACTTGCGATGAAACGTATGCTATGAATTGAATGTTAACAAGTGGTATCTTTCTCTTAACGGTATATTTTCCGACCTTTATTGAAATTTTATATTGTGGCAATATTTACTATCGCGTTACACCTACGTCTATGTTGCTGTTTCATACCAATCCAGCGGCATTCTTATCTGGAAAAATACCCTCTCTCTTTCCACAAGGCGTCTCTGCCTGTCGAGATATTTTTGGTACAACCTATAGCCGAGAAGGATTATTGATCCGGCGACTAATCCAAGACGAAATACCACGGACAGCGCAGTTTCCAGTCTGTAGTACTGGATCAGGGGAATCTCCTCCACGTTGAGGCGCATGTGGGTGGCATCACGGTTACGCAGTGCGTACTCCGTCCACCAGACTGCCGTCTCCAGAGGACTCATGGGTCTGTCCCTGAAGCACTTGGACATTTTCTTGGCGCTCGCTGCATATTCTGGGTTCTCCAGCAGCTTCAGAATTGTGCTGTTCAGAGTGTCTTCGTTGAGATTATTGGCGTCCAAGACTTCGGCCATGCCGGCTTGCTTCACTCGGTGCAAATTATTAAACTGGTCGAAAAACAAGGGCAGTCCCAGCATTGGCACTCCGCTGTTTATGCCCTCCATCACGCTCAGCAGTCCGCCGTGGCTTATGAACAGCCGGAGGTTGGGATGGGCCAGCACCTGGCGCTGCGGTGCTCTGGCTATCACATATATGTTGTCCGACTTGTTGGGATTAATGGAGTACTCGCTTTTCCACACCACACGCTGTTTTAACCGAGAGAACACCTGCAAGAGTGGTTTCTGCATGTTTTCCGGCAGAAACTTTACGAGGATTTCCAGGCCCAACGAGAAGTAGATGACTCCGTGCTCCGCCTCGTCCATGAATCTCTGCAATCGCTCGTCACAGGGTTCCGGTGTCTCGCTAAGGTGCAGCCCTCCCACCTCGATGAGATTGGGCACATTCGATCGAACCCTTCCCATGCTGAAGTGACTATTGATCAGAATCACCGAGAACCTGGATCTTAAATCGTCCTGCATCTCCGCCGAGTAGCCAAAGAACTTCTTGAAGACTCGAAGCTGGGCAGAACGAAAGACCAGGCGCTCCAGCAGCTTCTCCTCGGTTATATAGACCCAATTGTGCCATTTGTTGATCAGGGAATGATCGAGGGCATAGCCCATGGGCGACACGGGCTCGTATACACTCGGAGCGGGATTTCCAGCCAATAAATCGATGTTCCAGCTGGTGGTCACACAGGACAGCCCCATCAAAGTGGCATTGTAGTACTCGGCCAGGCCGTAGAGAGCGTCCAGATGACTGGCCTCCATTAGGATCATATCGAACCGTTCGTTCCTGTCGCGTAGCATTTTTTGGACTCCACCATCACTAAGAATGGCGTGGGAGGCGTTGGCCAGCATTGTTGCGGACATAACGCCCTCATTCCATTTGCTTCGAAAGAAGTCCAGGAATTGGTCAGACTCCATTATATCTATCAGACAAATTTAATAAATAAATTGTTTGCCTAATAAGAAAGGTCATGGAATACAAATTTATTATGAATATAATTTCGAAATGTATTTTTAAAGGGTTTTTGGATATATTTTGTTACTTATAGTTTGAACTTTATTTAATCAGTTGAGAAATCAATACGCGTAAAACCACATTTCTACGATAATGGCCAATCAATGGTTTGCAATTCTCAAGACTTTTTTGAAAACATTTTCCTTTTAGAAATGTAACATTTAAATAGTACATTATTAATCAAAATCCAATTTCTTTAGGTTTTAATGACGCCTACGCTTCAAGTGACTCACCTTGCATAAGCTTGTTCAGCATTGGCACTCGTAGATGACGGACTCCCTCGATGTCTGGAGGCAAACCCACGGGTGTTATCATCGTGATACTGTGACCCCGCTCCACTAGAGTCCTTACCAAGGGTCGCACCACCTGGAAGGGTGAGAGCAGGCGGTACGGGAAGATGGATAGGATATCGGCTGCCGGCACCACCGCCAGGTGTACGAGCAGGTGCAAAATCAGGCCGAGGCAGCCGGTGCGCATTTTCACGCTTTACGTCCGCTCATGCCGGAGTTCTATGCCAAACTGAAAGCAATCTTATCTGAGCCCGAGCACCCATGAAAGTTCCAGTTCGATGGCCGAGCAATAATAATAAACTAGCAGAGTTATCAGCAAATTTAGATAATTTTCGGGTTTCAAACTGATAGCGCAAGAAAACGTTCTTATCGAATCAGCTGCTCACCTTCCCGCCAAAGGGGAAATTTTTTTTAAAAACATCCCTTTATGTTGTCCTCTTCTAAGGTTTACTGTATATCTGTATCCTTTTGGACTCTCTAGTTCGCATGCGCTGAATGAGCCATCTAGGGAGATTTTTCCATGAGACTTTTATTCCAACGCAGTTTGATTTGTACCACGTTTCCATAAATTGTTGCCATATATGGTACAGCAAATTATTCCTTTATAGGAATTCAAAATGAAGGATTTATGGGAGCTATGTAATATATAACTATAAGATTTTACTGCTGTAAAATATAAAAGATTTAAAATGTTTAATTTTAAAGAGAAAGGAATCTAACTTAGGCACGCCAAAGTTTGTATACCCTTTCAGTTTACAATTGATTTCTTATTAAGTATCTCCGTTTTTGGCCAAATGAAAAACTAATACTAATAAGAGATGTACAATAGATATATAGTTAGCCATAATTTATATAATAATTTTAGGGCAAACAAAACCTTAAAAATCGGTTCTTTGCGCGTTTTTTCTAAGTTAACAAATCAAATTTGCCAATTTTCACAAACTTAAAGATGTAAAACCTCTTATTAAATTAAAAAAAAAGGTATAGCTTAACCGACTCGGCATTTTATATATATTATTTATAGAGTCCGAAATGCCTCCATTAATGTTTATCTTTTGAATAAAATTATAAGGGTAGAAAAGCCATACAAATTCATTATATTTTTTTATGGTTTGGTTTATTGCTTATTTTGATTATTACGTTATTATTTAATTAAATAGTAAATTTGCCTTTCGTTATTTACATAAGTATGCATATGCAATGTGAGATATAAATGTTATTCCCTTTTCCGACACATAGTAACTCGCATGACCCCGCAAGAATGTCGGATAATTCAGCATTTAACCTTTTACTGCCCCCGCAGGTGAAGGTGTAAAATGCCATCGCTCTCCATTTGGCCGAACGCAGTCTATGGCCTCGTAAATGCAACTGTGCGTTTTATATTTTGACTATAACTCAAAGTGCATTTCAACGGCGCCTCTATTTGCATCCTGCATTCGAGGGGTGGATTCCAGTGGGTGCTGGAAGGGGTACTATATGTGGGCGCTGGTGCCGTTCAAACATGCATGAGTTGCACGAAGTGGGCGGCAAATGTTACCAGCCGGAGCCTAGAATGATGAAGAGGCGGGTCCTGGGACTGCAGCCGAGGTGAGGGTGCGCGGGCTGAGTCCCACGGGGACTGGCAGGCCAAATTAACTTAACACTCATAAATCAGCGTTAACGGCAACCGCAAAAAGCGTTGCATAAAAAATGGTTATGGGCCCTCTTTTCGGGACTCTCTTTTTGGAGTTGCTGTCCCTTTGACGTGGAAAATGGGATCGGTGTGGCAACAATGCATCGTTGCATTCCAAATAAACAGTTCTCGTAAAATGCAAGCGTTTGCATTGCTGAGTTGATGGCCGGAACATTTCTGATCTGCCTGCCAGCCGAGCATATCAGGCTGGGCCAATCGAGGTGATGGCCTCTGAGTCCCTAATACGCATTTGTCAGGGGGGATTAATTTCGATGGGCATCAGCTTCTATCCAGCCCATCACAAATCAAGGATCTTTCAGAATTTGGTAAAGTCTGCCTGGATTCCCTTTGCTCGATATCACAGCTTCGAATCCTGTCTGACTGCCGAAAATGCCGGGCATTTCGCCTGGTTACGCCGGGCAATTTGGTTCGGTTTGCCCGAAATTGCTGCCGTCAATTTTGGTAATTAAATTGTAGTGCTCAATTTGCCATCTTTTTAATCGGCATCCAATCATCGTTCAGAAGTAATTTAGATGGATTTCAGTTAGCAGTTTTTGCCCCGGCACCGCGCATACGTAATTGAGTGCGGCTCTGAAGGGTGGGGAAGCGTGCGCAAAAAATGGCCTCGATTGCAGCGGAATGCATAATAAATACGTACAGCGACAGGCGCGTAAACGCTTTCGACGGAAATGTAAATGATATCAATGCGGCAACCCGGGCTGGCAATATTTATGCGCTTTTGATTCGGCACTGAGAAGAAGTGCCGCGCACTAAATCACAATTTGCCGCCAACTGGCGATGACAAAAGCGGGCTTCTCGCCCTTTCTTGTCCTTGGGAAAGCCCACCGCAGCGGCAGCTGGGAGTTTGATTTTTTAAGGATCTTACTTGGCGTCTGCCCGATTGCTTTTTTCACCCAGCTGCCCCCTAGTATCGGGTGTAATTTATGCGAGCAAGCGCCACCGGAAGCGGAAACGAGTGCGGAAGCTGTCTAATTATTCAGCGGCAGTCGGTTAATGGAGCGTCTTACTTCTCGTCTGATTTTTGTGACTTGTTGCTGCGCTTTGCATGTTTATCGACTGATCCCTCGGCCAACTGTTGCAGACGCCGTTTAATTATCTTAATGGGACTATGCGGCGAATGCGCAATATTGACTGACGGAGGCGTGCAAATGTCGGCGGTCCTCGCACGCAAGGACAAGGGAGCCGAGTGGTATAAGGACATGCTGTCACATTGCATCAAGCACAAAACAATAAAATGCTCGCCGACCCAGCCCGGCAGGTGTCGCTGCCGTGATAATGTCAACAGCGGAAACAATAAAAGCCGCAGTTGTCTTTCGACTTGGCTGCGGGCTCCGCTCCAAAAGGACATCTCCAGGACATGGCGGAGCAGGAGCGAGAGTAGGAGTGCCTTCTTCAGATGGAGATAGCAGCTGACGGGCCCGGAAGAGCGGGGGGTGTTTAATGTGTCGTTCTGCTTTTCCGGCTCCTTTTCCAGAGAATATGAGACAGAGAAAAGTTGGCGACTTTATCTGAGACTAGGCCTGCTATAGTATTATCTTTAATATTTACTTAAAACATATTTTATAAAAAATTATGTAATAGTATAGTTTTGTCACATTTTACTCTTCTCTAAGCTAGGCTTATTTTAAAATATTTGTATTCTTTTTTTAAGCAAAATTTTGTTTTCTCTGTGTGTACTTATCTTGAGAAGCCAAACGTTAACTTGGCAATCTTATTAAAGGCCCCACCTATAGTTTCTGCAAATGTTTGCCATTGCTTTTCATTTCCGGTTGAGCCCAAAAGTTGTCTCAAAGGGTTCGGCAGCAGAGCAGCCTAAGCGGAAAGTTGGCCCAAAAGGCGGACTTGGCCCACATAAATTGCCAGATGCTGGTGGCAGCCACTTCACACGCCGCTGACAAGCGTCAGACTCAATAAATTACATTTTGCTGGCGGTGGCTCCGAGGCCCGCCTGTCAGTCCGTCGTCCTTGGGTCTGTGTGCTGGCCAGGCCTGCGGCTTCATAAATTGATGCTGGTACCGGGGCTAGGACCTTGAACCGCCGCCGCTGGACGGCCCTCTTCGTCCTGGAGTGGCCACTCCAGGGCCTGCCAGCTGCTCTCGAGTGTGGCCAATGCAACTTTAGTTTCAGCTCCAGATTGTGTTTGTTCCTGCGTTGTTTTGCGTTGTGCTGTGCGGCTGCCCGCAAAGTTCCGCTTCCACTTTCTAGTCGAGGGGAGGCAGGCAGAAATTAAAATTTATATGTCAAGCAGGCACAGCGGAAAGTTGGGTAGCAACTTTGCGGTCTGGCAGAGGCAGAGGCAGGGAGGCAGCGAACTTTTGTGCCACATTGAGCGCAATAATGCCAACAATAACAATATTACCAGCCAACCAGCGGCACCCCCGCCAAGGATAATGCAAACTAATGCCGAATTCGAATCCGCATCCACAGCCACCGCAGCAAGGTCGGGAGGAGCTGGTTGCCCCAGTGGCTCGTTTTGCTGCCATTATTGTTATTATTGGACTGCGACTGCACAAGCTAATGCAAATGCGATCCTCAATGGCCTTAAAGTGTCAGCTGCTGCGCTGCTCTTTGTCCTGCTTTTTGGCCTGCAAGGACTCTAATTGCCAGCAACAAATTCCAATTAGCCGCCCCAAATCTCCAGCGTGCAAAGCGGATGCAGTGCAGCCGGAATACAGAATCCCCCGGATTCAGTCCACTCGCCTGGCCGACTTTTATGAGCATAAGCGAGGCCAATAAACGCTCAACCTCATGCGATTATCGCCTCAGCTCCCCGAGCCGGAAACCCGGGCGGCCGGGGGAAACTGGGGAAAGTAGGGAAATTGGCCAAAACATCCGAAACAGCCAGAGGAGCTGGCTGCGAGTGCTGTGCCGCTGCTTTCAAATGCAGTTGCAGCTCTCGTGCCTTCCTGGCGGGTCCTTGCCAGCTTTTAAGCGTTCAAATATTTATAAAGCGAAAAATGTTATGTTGACGCGCTGGCGGCCACTTTGAGCTTTGAGGGTCAGAAGGAACTGGCTAAAGTGCCGAGAATTAGACCAAATGCGAAGCGAAGCAGGCTGTAAACATTTAAAATATATCTCAGAAAGAGTGGCTCATTCCACAGACAATAAAAAACCATCTCGATGAAATGATTTAGGTTTTACGTTACGTATTTTCCAGGAATGTGTTTCTCAACGTATTCATTTGAATTTATAGATATTCAGCAATTAATGAATTTAACTTTAAAATAATCATAGAGAACCAAATAATAATGTGCTTTTTTTGAATAGAAATGAATTCAAGAGTATGCAATCTTCGGCTTCCCAAAGTTAGCTTCCCTTCTTATTATTTATTTCAATTTATTACCCCGCCCCAGCCCAAGAACCCTCGGATATCAAGTCTAGACACACGCATTGTTATACATTTTAATCAACGCTGTCATTTATAATTCCGAGCTGCAGCCGCAGAATCCGATGCCGAAACCAGGGCTGAGAGTCCTCTGAAAATGCTCCTTCAAGCTGCGACAACAAAGCGAGCATGCATTCTAAATATTGCGCATACGCCGCGTTGAACATGCACACAACTGTCAAAGGGGGAGCTGCGCTGGGAGGAGGACCATGATAATGGAGGGAGCCGAAAGCCAAAGGAATATGCGGACTTTAACTAACTGACTACGACTATGACTGCAGGCAGTGTCGGCGCTGCGTTGCGGCATTAAGACCTCAGCTGAAATGATTACATGCCTGTTTAGATTTGTCAGTGGAGCGGAGCAGGGCCGCTGGCAGGCAGCTCATGTATTTCACAGTTGATAAATGATCAAATTAAGCATGGCACACAGCCGACCTACATGGCAGCCCCGAAACTGCCTGACGTAGTGGGCGGGACGGGCGGCAGGAGCAGCTTCTCTCGGGGAGGGATGGCGGGACCTGCAGCAGCTGCTTTAAACTTCTGCTCGGCATTGTCTTGCCACAACACTTTCGCTCCACGAAAGACGAAACAAAAAATACTCTTATAAAGGACTGGGACGCTTTTCCGACCCAAAACCCAGCCCCACCCCCTGCTTGATATGCGGTGCCTGTCTTCTGCTTTTGCTGCTGCTGCAACCTGCTTTACTTTTGCGGCATCTTGCCGCTCGCTGCCTCCTACTTTATGCGGCTGCCTGTGTGCGGAGGGGCCGAGAGATAAAATAACACGCTTCATGCTGCCTGGCACTAAACTATTTGGAAAAATCGTGCACGTTTTCATTTAGCTGAGTGCACGCGGCTGCCAGGGTTGCCAGCCAGCCGTCGGAGTGGAAGTCTGCTGCAGCCCACAGATGCAAATGCAAGTTATCGAGATTTATGGCGAATATTTTTTGGCCTGCTTATGCAATGCTACTGCCACACATAAATATCCATTTCGGAAGCACATTAAGCCGGCTAATGAATGGCCCGAGCCTTGACCCTGACTCGGAGGAGACTGCTCAGCATGGTCCAAACAAATGTGTTTACAATTTAATTGTCCAGCTCGAGACACAATCTGGGTCAACCGGTCGCCTGGAGCAGCTCCTGCCGAAACTAATTGCAATAATTAAGCCAGGGCTGGCAGTTTTAATCGCCAACATTGTGTCCGAGCAAACGGGGACCACAGGAAGTGACAAGTCACAGGCGAGTAATTGCAATTGAAACATGACTTCGGCTCAGTTGATGGAGACATTATGGCATTATCTATTATCTCTTTATTTAGATGCCATCGATTGGCCCATCAACGTCCAGTGAACCGGACCCGAATGGCTCTAATTGAATTTGCGGCCTTTGGCAGAGCATGAA
Organism: Drosophila kikkawai; assembly: GCF_030179895.1. Taxonomy (NCBI): domain Eukaryota; kingdom Metazoa; phylum Arthropoda; class Insecta; order Diptera; family Drosophilidae; genus Drosophila; species Drosophila kikkawai. The sequence goes on along the minus strand of NC_091731.1, from coordinate 28,542,950 downwards.
AGTCGAAAATTGAATAGTTGTGGCAGAGTTTGCTTTGCCTGTGATTAATTCAATGAAGCTGTCCCATTTGTCGTTTTGAGTCTGCGCAAATTTAAATAAATAATTTGAGCATTTTTGCATGCAGTGGCAGTCGAGAGTGTTTTATTTGCAGCGGCCAGAGCTGTGAATAAAATCTGGGAGCCGGTCCGAAACTACCGTCTAACATTTCTCTTACTCACTGAATGGGGTATGTGTGTAAGCGTGCGGTTGGAGTGTGTGTTGGGGTGTGTTTCCTGCGGTTCCCAGAAAATGTAAGCTAACTGCCTGCTGTTGAATTTATTTGCGGTTCTGCAGCATCCCCTCCATCAACTCTTCACAGGAGCCGCATTTATGCATGTGTTGCGAGGGTGATAGGACGGGCTCCTTTCGGCCGCTGCCGCTGACAGTTTGTTGCCATTTGTGTCGCTGCAGAGGCAGCTGAAAAATGTACTGCTCACATGCCGGGCTTGAATTTAATTCGCCACACTTTCGGGCGTAAATTAAATTTTTGTCTTCGCCCGCTTTCATTCCATTTCACGCCCTATTAGCCTAGTCGCGGGGCGGCTTAAGCTGCGCATTATAAAAGCAATTTTGGCAAGTTTCGAGTTGCTTCAATTTTTGTTAGCGAAACTTTGCCAGATGCCTGCCAAAGTTGCCGCAGCGCTGCCGAGCAGCGCAGCTAATTGCATTTATGTACCGGAAAGCCAAAGGTATGCACATCTTGGGATCTTGAGATACTTTTAATAAATCCATAGACCTTCAGCACCATCAATCAGTTCTGTGCTGCGAAACTACAGCTGCCATTTCACTCCACTTTTAATTGCACAGCTAAACAAAACCTCTTATTTGGGTTTTAATTATGCAGGCACACAAACAGCTGTAGCTCTTAAGCGCATTATGCGTGTGGGCCAGGCCTGCGAAATCAGTCAGAGGGACAGACTGATTTCGCAGGGCAGCAGATATTTAAAATTCATATTCGTCGGGCTCTCGCATAATGGCGCGTATCACGAACACATTAAACCGCAGGCTGACATGTGTAAACATTTCAACCACAGGTGCACCCAGCTAAAAATCGCTGAATATTCCTAGAATGCTCTCCGACTGCAAATCCCTATACGGGGCGTATGCGTAATATTCGCTTGAAGTTGCGTATGCGCAATGTTCAATCACAATTAGCCCGATGGCTTAATTAGGAAATGTACCCGGTGGGAGCTCAACTCTGTTCGCCGATTGAAAAGATTGATGAACCGTGTAAGCCCCGTTTCAGAGAGGGACGCCAGATTGCAGGCACGCCCCTCACAATTAAAAGCCTTTAATCTGCCCTGGGCATAGGCTGTCGTCTCATATCGCCATTAAAGATTTATGGCTCGACTGTGTATCTGCCATTAGGCATTCCCTTTGTTCTCGCCCGAAACAAAGAATCTGGTCCGTAGGCGTCTTATCTGCTTGTTGCTCTGTTGATTCAGGCAGCCCGCCCTGGTTTCTTTTGTGCTTCGGCTGCCTCGTCCTTCTTGTCCTCGTCTTCGTCTTCGTCCTCGTCTTCCACTGAGTGCAAGAGCCGCATAATCCTTTCTGGCAATTAGCTGGCAAATCAATGCCGCCTGTCAGCGGCTATCGGACGAATCTCTGTCCCAGCCGAGCGGAGTTAATTTGATTTATGCTCCGTTAATTGGATGCCCGCACCCAATTGGCCCAAGTGTGTTGGTGTAAGGGCCAGCATTAATCCACTAATAGGAGCATGAAAGTATTATGTGTAAACACGCACATAAACACGTGCACACACACACTCACGCACCAGCAAGGATACAAAAGCAGGCGGACACGGACGGGCAGGAGCCGCTGCGAAAACTTACGGAGGGTCATGGTGATGGGACTAAAGTTTGCTCCGAAAGCAACAGGACGTCCTTGACTGAAAAACATTAAATATAATTACGAGTGAAGCGGCATCCCCTTCGCACGCATACACGAGCAGAGCTAAAAACAGAGGATGCCATCCCTGCCAACTGTTGGACATTAGCTGGTGCTTATGACAGGATCCCTAACTACTTCTTTGCCTGCACTTTTCAGGCTGCCGGGCACTGAGAGAAATAAAAGGAATTGGGTTTCTTTTTGGAAATTAGTATATCATAAAGAAAAATATAACTAAACCTTTAATTAACTTTTTAATATGAGGAAATTGAGTCTTGATATTTTAGTAACAATTTCATCAACATTTTGCCTCAGTGTAGTTTATTAAATTTACGGCCATTGCATCCGATATATCTCTTCTTCAGCTGAAATTCTTTGCCAGAGCTACATACGTCGGGGAATTATAAGCAGCCAACATGTTAGTCACACTCTTTTGGCTCCGACTGAGCTCGGGCTGCCAGCTCAATACACCGTCAAATAGCTGGCCATCAACAAGTCAGCACATGGGTATAAAAAGGGGAATTGCTGAAATAAAATCAATGAAAACAATTGGTGTTTCACCCAGGAGAGAAGCGTGCGACGACAAGGACCCGTACTCCGAGCGAGCGGGACGCAAATTGAATGACTGACAAATGCACTTATCTCCCAGCCAGTTGGCCGAGCTTTTGGGGATTTGCATACGCAAAAGCCAACAAGGAAGTACACAAGAACATACATACTCGAGCAGCAAAATCCTGACAAGAACAACAAGTAATCAAACAAAATGAAATCACAAAAAAGCGAATTCTCCAAAGTCCCTCGCACGAGTCCTTAAATACATGAATAATAAAAGGCACTGTAAATCATCCCCTGCCCTCGGCGACCGTTGAAAAGTATGCAATGAATTTCGAGTGATTGAATTTTGTTTGATTAGAGAATAGCCGAACGTCAGTCCGTCCGTCCGTAGGTCCATCTTGAGGAGTGCGGTCCATAGTCGTGCTGCCCCCGGCCATATTGTGCATTATTTATTGTGCGTAAAGGGCCAAGAACACACATGAACAGCGCACATAAATCTATATATGTATGGGCAAAAGCACAATAATAATTTTCCTTGCCAGCATAGAAATCTTGCACATAATAAACAACTGCAGCAATGCCATACTTGAGGGTACTTTTTAATAAAAGCAAAATGACCACAAAAGCTCTCGGGAATCGTTGGTTATATTAAAGCAGGCAGCAGGGGCGGCAGCCGTCTCTACAAAAGCATTTCCCAGGCACATCGAAACAGCTCGCGGGCAGCTCAGTTCGACTCGGGGAAATCAGAGGAAAGTTGAGACGGCGGAGGCAGCGGCAGGCTGGGAAAAAATACAATAAAAATTACTGAACCGAATGCATCATAATGTTTATGTCAAAAATGAACAACAGCATGAAAGGGCCGCTCCATGGGCCAAGTCCAAGGAGTTCAGCCAGCTGCCAGCTGCCCGGGCCAAGATGCATTTCCTGTCCCCAGGCGCAGGGCAGTGGTGGCCCTTTGTTCCAAGGATCTACCGCCACAGATAGAAAGGGATATGCTCAAGAAACCCACAGCTCACACCAACACTCAGCCGGTGAAGCGTCTAAATTGATTACGGCCAGCCGAGGCCAAGGTATGTGAGGCAAGTAAATAGAGGCCAGGAAGAAGCTGCAGTTAGGTAAGTTTTTCAGGCCAAGTCGGGTCTATTTTTCCGAATCAAAGCAGCTTTAAGAGTGTTGTGGCTTCCACAATTAAAGTCTAGCCCGGGATACCTTGAATATTACGTTGCACTCGGCTGCTCTTGACTGTCAACGTCAGCTCCAGAAACATTATCGGAGTAACGCACAGCTTTTAGCTGCTAAAAACAGCATCACATAATTACGAGGTGTCAGTTTCTGGGTGGCTCTCTCTCTAGCATAATGTGAGTTGGGTATGATGAGGCTTTAAAGAAGTGCATTCAGTAAAAATTACTGCGAATGAATAACCAACAAGTAAGTATAAGTTACTGAGTAAGTAGCATCTAGTACAAGGGTATTCTTCAACTGAATACATTTATTTACAATTTATTTTTTGTGCTGCTCTTACACTTTATTTTGTAACTCATTTTTCTGGTTTTAATTCGCTTTTAACTAAGTATCGCCTAGTCGGTTCATCAGGTGGCGCCCGTGGCCGCTGCCATTAGGCAACCTGCTCGACAAGCATCATCTCCAGCCCCTCACTGTCGGCCACCAAGTGTCATAGAGAAGTGTGCTAAAAACAGAAAGAAAAAAAAAAACACATTTGGAGCGGCATTTCTGTGCTGTGTATTATTCCAGTGTTTTTCATTTCCTACTCCGGCAAAACGCCGCAAAGCGCCCGAGAGCGCACTTCATTCACACTCGATGCGTACTGCCATTGCCGGGGCGACAGTTGCCGTTGCCGTTACAGGTGGAAATGAAAAAAAAAAAACACACAACAAAAAAAAAAAATATCAGCAAAAATGAAACGACTTCACTCTACTTCAGGCTGCCAGGCACTGGTGCTGTTTTCATGGCGAAATATTTACGATTTGGCATGTAAAGTGGCGTTTCTTGTGCACTTTTCCGGTAAATTCACACCCCTCACCTGCGGGCCTCGGATTTAAAAGCCACCTCCTGCCCATCACCCGGTCCTTACCTTTGTTTGCCCTGCAATCCTTTTAATGCTCCCGTCAAGTACTCGCCTTTGTGGCAGTGCCAGAGAATGTTTGTGGTCCGACCCGGCGATGATTAAAATACTCGATTTGGTCCATTTGACTGATTGAGCGGATCACAGCAATCATATTTATTTCCATGAAAGATGCATCGTGGCCGAGACAGGGGCCCGAGATTCTCCCACTCGTCCTTGAGCTGTCCGGGGCTCTCGCAGTCAAGGAGCGGGGCTCAGGTCGCATTCTTCATCCCCGGCGACCGCCTGTCAATTTGTCTTTTCATTTTTCTTTTGCCACTTATTTCCTGGCGCGCTGCCGTTGAATGCATTTTTAATTGGCTTCAAATTTCCGGCCGAGCTCTCAGAAAGACGAGGCACAAAGGGCTCAGGATGAAATTGAGTTTTATTATTAAACGCTCGGGTGTAGTGGGCAATCAGCTCCGGAATTGATTGTAAGCTTAAGCGCGACGGCGACGGAAATGGTGCACAATAAAAGGCTAAACATGATATCCAATGTTTACTTTTTTCTTAACACTCTAGCAGATATTTATTTATATTTGTTTATAGAAGGTCAACAAAATACTAAAAGCAATGACTTCTTTTGAAGGAAAACAAGAAAGGAAACTAACTTCTGTATACCCTAGCAGTTTGCCATAGGATCATCATCGAATAGAGAAAATCAATCATAACTAAGCCAAAAACTCATTCATTTCAATTCGGAAAGCATTTTTACTGTGTTAGATTTAGGTTAATAAATCGGAATACTAAATTAAAAATTTAAATGTTAGCCAGATATGTCTGGAAAGACTCGCCTGTTGATGCTAATCAAGGCTACATATGATTCTAAGGGTCGCTAATGGATTCTTCTGACTAAAATGATAATGCCCTGCAATGATATTTCATAAATCATAGTTTCTTTGTCAGCATAAATATTTAGGTTTCCACTATAGTAAAACTTAATAAATGAATATTAAATTTAAGTAGAAGTTACCGCCTTAAAGTCCATTTCAACACGATTCTTGAAATTTATTTTATTTTGATTACAGTGTGGACTGGAGAAATTGCCACTAGACTATCAGGGCAGCACCATCTCCGTCTCCATCTGGTCGTCATAATTCAGAGCTTCGCCACCACCACCATCACACAATTCCCTGACCTGGTCAGACAAACTTTTCGGGCCGAGAGAAATCTTTCAACTTTGTCTGGGGCAGGAAAAGTGCTCACCGTACCGTTCCACTCCCCGGTGCCTTAAAATCGCACTTAGAACCACTTTGCCGGCGTTTATTGATTTCAATGATGACCCCAAATTGCTGCAATGAAAGTTGACCACGCTGGCTGGGCCACTCGAGGCGACCGGAAATGAGGTAAAGTGCTGGGCGGGCAGGTGAGGGACTCAGGGACGCAGGGACGTCGATGAGGAGCAAGGTGAATGCGAGCAGAAGGCCTTGACATTTTCCATCCGTTGGCGTATCACGAAAGCTTGGCAAAGTATTTAATTAAAATGAAACGCAATCACACTCGCACACAAACACACTCGGGGCAGAGAGCTCACTTAATCCATCTGCACTTCTGGGGAATACCTGTGCTGCTGCATTTTGCGGCAATAAATTCAAAACCAACTGCGTGTGATGCTCAACAAACTGCCAACTAACACACACGGATGCAAATGGGCATAGACAGGCCAACAGGAGCGCACACACCGGCAGGAGACAACACTCATACGCAGTGTGACCGACCCAGTGCAGTGCTGATCTCTCCTGTGGGCCTCCCTGCACATTTTTGTTACCAAGATTTTAACTGTCAGCAAGTTGGGCGACTTAATTTGAATTTACGGCACCGCCAGGGGCGCCTCCCCCCTCTCCCCGTGGGGCCTGGCTATTATTTCGCACAAACAGTATTAAATAGTGGCGTAGCTGCTGGTCTGGCCCTGGTTCCGCTTCTATCTCCTTTCTGGTCTCCAGGTCGAGGTCTGTCCAAGTAAACCTGTGTTCGTGCCTGTTCCACGGGTGCGCCCTCTGTGTGAGTGTGGGGGTGACAATAATATTCAAATTCCACTCTGCTGCAGTTGCATGGGCAGAGGCTGGCGTGGGTAGTGGGAGATGGGCGTGGCAATGACACTTTTACACTCCATATATCTGCCTAGGAAGTCGCCACTCTCCTGGCTATCCCTTTGAGTGCACTGAGAGCAAAATATATCTTTTTAAAGACAAGGGTTATTGAGAATGAGGTAGCCAAATTAGAATAAATATAAATTAGAATTAGCTTCTAGCTTGGTTTATTTTGGTTATCCAGTGAATACTCCATTCTATGTATTTTATGACTTCCGTAACTTTAGTTTTTTAATGACTTTATATATTTTTTAGCTTAATTGATGTCCCATAAATACAACTACATATATTTATTTATAGCCAGCAAGGACTTTCTCCGAGTGCTGTTCTCAAGCCCCGCTGGCGCTCTCATATTTATGTGTCTCCTGATAGCGCCGCTGCAGTCAAAAGTTTTTCTTGCGGCCCGCCGTTTGCGAGTGTGCATGTTTATATGCTAATACTTTAGCGCACATGGCAGGGCGCTATTATCGCCACTGCCACTTGGGCGTCGAACTTCCGTTCAGCCCTGCTCCATGCTCCTGGCCCGGGATGGAGCGGAGGATCTCTTGGCACTGAGCTCTCGGCAGCCCAGAAGCATTTGCAATTTGGGTTTGCATTCGAGCTCTCGGGCGCTGCTTTCGCCGCCCGCTGAATGTTGCAAAATGAATTTTACTTCATTTTGATATGTTCTCCCCGCTGGCTTCAGCGCCGGGCACATAAATACTTGGGGGATGTGTGGGGCGTTCTGTTCAGTTTGTTTTGCCACTATCGCCATGATAATAAATTTTATTAATCTCGCCGTCGCCCACACACACCCACGCGAGCAAGAGCGGAATGGATATGGATGGCGGAAGCTCCCGCTCCAGACACTCGCTGATCAAGTGCTCAACTAGTCGAAGGCATTTGTAAACGTGGTCGCAAACAAGGACGCGCTCCTCCCGCGGGACCCGTCGACGTCCTGCCACTTATTTTCATTTACATTTCGTGGCAGCTGCCGCCGGAAGACGCTGCGCTTGCAGTTGCATTCCCAGTTGCAGCTGTGCGGCGAATTTATTATGTAATTATTTGTTGTGCATTCTAATTGTGTGGCTCCAGCATTTCGCCGACTCGAGGGATTTTTTTTGCGAAATAAGCAGAGCGCCAATTAGCGGGAATGAAAATTGGGAAAAAGACTTTCACTGGCTCTGAATTAGTTTGAATTTGCTCTCAAGAAATCTCAACACGATTGATTACTGTCACAGGGTCCTGTTTACTTTTAAACTTTTATATTTGACCAATTCGTCTTAAATCTATCTTGCTTTTCCTCATAGTGCCTACATCCTCGAATTGACCCACTACAATATACCATCGCTTGCCAAGCTAATCAGGCCACTTTCACAGAGGTCCTCGGAAAAAGCGGTCCACCGCCGTGAGCAAAACTAAATCCCAGCGAAAGCCGCCTCGTTCCAAAGGGCCGAGTGCAGAATATACTATATACAGATGTGGTCTGGCTGCTGCAACTCGTGCGGAAGCGGGCCCAACTGGCTAATCAAAAATTTATTTAATTTCTTGGATGCTCAAAGGCCGGCCGCAGCGAAAGTGCGTCCGCAGCCCGGACACCCCGGCGCCCAGGCCCCGATCCCGATCCCCAGAAGACAGGCGGCGGCGAGGATGGGGGGGGGATGTGTCCGTAAATGCCCGGCATCAAATTTGATGATGTCAACCATGAGCCTGTGCGATGGCCATGTCCTGTTGCCGCTGGTGCTGCTGTGCCGTTGCTGTGGCTGTTTCTGTTTCTGCGGGAAATGCAGTCTAAAAACCAACAAATGCCGGAAATGCGCCGCTGCCGCTGCAGCTGCCGCAGCCATTGCGATTAAACTTTCCGCATTAAATATTTCGCCCGGACCCGGCGCACGAAGTTGGATACTGGCTTCTGGCTGCCGGCAAGTGGAACTGGGACGCCGGGCGGATGTTGCGGCTGCCTTTTCGCCAAATCTAATTGCAAATTTCATGTACCGACAGCCTCTGCCATGCTCACGCCTCCCAGGACGTGCCACGCCCACGCGACAACTATATAAACATTGTGGCCACTGGCAACTGTCATTTTTTCCTTGTTCGCGCTTCCCGTATGGCTGCAGTAAATCATGAAATTTATTTAGCAACATGCGAGCGTCCAGAAGCGCCGCAAAAAACAGGCAAATAAATTGCACAAATGTTGTCCGCACTTCGAGTGGCACTGTTGCCATGGCTTCCTTCAGGCCGGGCTTACACCCAACACCACATCCACACGAACGGGGGCGGTCGCCCCTCCCCCGGGGCGAAGTGTCATTAATTTTGATGTGTTTTTAATTCGGTTTTGTTGGGCAAACTCATTGACAAAGCCTCTAAAGAACACACGCCTCGGAGAGTGCAGCATGGAAATGCTGTTTGGGATTTAATTAAAACTAATGAAAACTTTGCCCTAGCCCCTCTCACCACCTCTGCTCCTGCATCCCCCCCGTCGGCCGACAGTCAATCTTGCAATTTGTGCCCAACGACAGATGACAAGAGGCAGAGAGCGGCCGCAAAGGTCCTGCAGCACAAGCCAAGCCGGGCCAGGCCGGGCACTTGGCCGACATTTCTCCAAATCCAACCGGACTCGAAGGGCGGGGGAGGGGAGGGGGGTTTGGGTTCGACCTCCAGGCAAAATGACAGAGGAAAGTTGAAAACACTTTGGCCACAATTGCGCAAACCGAGCAAAATGAGCTGCAGCCACGCACTCGAGGCCACCTCTGAAATGAGCAATGAAAGTGCGTGGCCAGGGTGGAGACCATCCAGCAATTAGGCAACTCCTCCAGTAAAGTAAGCAAAAATTTTAACTTTTCGTCTCCTCACAAATGGTTTGATGTAAGTCAGACATGTAATTATAAACAAGAGGAATTACTACTTATCTATCTAGTTGGGTTTTTTGGTGATTAATTTGAATGAAATATAAGAGGCTTAAAATACTTAAAATAATGCTCTGCAATTTGTTAATATACAAACAATTTAAAAGGTTTTGTATGGCAGACTTCATACTTGTCGCACTTAATGACTTTGTTTTAAATATCAGAAACAGCTGAATCTAAAAAATGAGTTTAATTTTGTTTAGTTCAGTGTGTTCCATTTTTTTATGGAGTGCTGCTAATTGTGAATCATAAAGTAATTACTCTTATAAATATAAAATTTATGGTTCAAAAAGCATCAATGTATTTATTAAATGCTCTGGCCCACATACTTTATATATTTAAAAATTCTGATAATATTTCTGAACTTAATGTTTCCGATGAGATCTTAATTGCTTTTTAATTCCGTTCTGCCCAATGATCTTAGCGCTTTTCACGTATTTTTTCAGTTTGTCCACTTCATTCACGATGAGTTTTGTGTACATTCTATTAATGCAGGCTACGGTGATCCTCTACTTACATTCGGAAGTAAAACTCGAAGACTTAAATTAGTTTCCAAAATCATGTAATATTCCTGAAGAATATGACCTAAAAAGGGGAAAATCTATTTCATATTTCAGGTCACCGGTAAAGTAGAATTCACCAACTTAAAGTGCACTTCCTTCGACCCGAAGTTCAGTGAATTTGAGTATTGCCACTTCAAGGCGATCAATCGGACCTTTAAATACCTTTCTCTAAAAGTAAAGCTCTACGAAACACCCATTACCAACGTCAAGGTTTTTATGACAAAAATTCAATGCATTTATGATTAATAAAGAGCCGCTCCCGCAGGTAAACGTTGCTCTGCTGAAACGATTCGGTGGATACAAACCGTTTCTGTACAACGTCACGGTAGATGCTTGTAAATTCTTGAAAAATCCAAGTTCAAACGCAGTGATCGTATATCTGCATGGCTTCTTCAAAAGCCACTCCAACATGAACCACACTTGCCCATATGATGTGAGCTCGAAATATTCATAGTGCTAATGCAATAAACTTTATGAAGTTCTTTCAGCACGATCTTATTGTAGACAAACTGACAGCCGACTTCCTCAACACGCAGGTCACGGAGGTTATTTCGTTTCCATTTGGCGAATTTCTTTTTCAATCGCAATGGTTTGCCTACGATATTCTTCGCGCTTCGGTCAACGTATATGTTACCCTCTCTTAAATGAATATCACTCCTAATGTATAGAGAACCCCATATGGAACGCAATCTCTGCTGATTTTTGCAGGATTTACTTTAATACAAATTATCTAAGTCTGTAATTTCCTGGGTTAATACAAACCTGTTTCCTGGAATAGCGATATATGACGCTATGCTCCTGAAGATTTGAGCAAACAATACAGCCAAATATAAATAATCCATATGTTTCGATCCAATTACATATATTATTTTGCATTTATTATTTCTTTACTGGCACTGCACTTGGTTCCTTCTTCTTTAAAGTTTAAACTTCAAGATTCACAAAAACACGTCCACGCTGTTTGATTAGTAGGAAGAAGTAGAAGTGTTGGATAATACAAATATGTTGTTTTGCTTAATATCGATAATGTTTATAACACTATTTATATCGATATCTTTATCTAAACGTTAAATAAATAATAATAAAAATGCATTCAAATTGCGTGTATAGGCGCGGTTTCTGTAAAACTATTTTATTTCAATGAATTTTGTCGAATAACTTTATAAAATCGCCAATAAAACCATTCAAGTCAATCTCTCTTTCTGCCTTGGTAATATTTGGCAGGGGAAGAGACTTTTAGAAAAGAGGATGGCGTCTTCTGCAATAATTGAGATCTGACACGTTCTTCGGGGAACTCCTGCTTGGAAGGATATGGGGCAAGCGAGTTCCTTCCACTAATGCTGCAGTTAAGCTCCGATTTTGCACGTTGGGAATGAGAGATGATATTGAATGATGATGGACTCCAGGATAAGCGGAGATGGCTGAATTTGGGATCTGAAATCGGCTTAATGGAGCAATTTGAGGCTCCTCCAGCGGGACTGATCGTCACCATGAAGGAGTGGGAGGATCCCTCATTCAGCAGTCTTTTATTTTGCTGGTTCAGAGTGCAGAGTTCCACGAGGAGATCGCCGATCTGTTTAGTGATCTGCCGGCCTCTTACAGTAATACTTGGGCTCTCCGCGGACTTCTCTAGGTGCTTATGGCTTATAATGCTGGGGATCCCACCCTGATATACAGGTTTTGGCGTTTGGGGTTTCTTTGTGGTAGGTTCTTCTACAATGGATATATCGGGACCCAACTGCTTATTGTCCTCATCCTTCCGCTTGATATCAAAGGTGCCCTGTCGCTGGATGCCGGGACGCTGGGGGAGCTCAGCTGTAGGTGCCTCCGTGTCCGGAACTGGAATGTGCTTTGGCGAACCCCGCAACTGCTCCAGCTTAAGGATAACCTCCTCAATGCTGGTGTTGCTGTTGTTGCTCATAGTTGGGGTGATGCAGGTGTCATTATTTTCCTCCTCTGGAGGCCAAAAGGTGAGATCGTACATATCCTTCTGAAATCGTTGCTCTTCCTCCGCAGCTTTAAGCTCCGCCAGAGCTCTGGCACTTAAGTTGATGGGCATATCCAGCTCTGGAGGTGGCTCTGTGTCTTCCAGCAGCTGAAGGCGTCTGCTTTCAATATCCTTCAATACGTGCTCCATCCTCTTTTGTTCTACTCGGCTGAGAGCCAGGTCCAGGCCGCTACGCGTGGTGAAAGGTGCGCCATCTACCAAGATAAATGGTACGCCATCATCATTGGTCCCATGAGCAAGATCTTCCAAACCTAACAGCGTGTCGTTGGTAGCTTGGACATTGGCGGGTCCAGGCAGATCTTCAATGCCTGATAAGGTGTCATTAGGGTTGACGGCATTCAATGAATCGGTTGGATTTGGTAACGGAGCACCTTGGCTCTTCTTTTTATTCAGCATCATTCCTGAGTAAAACGTAGAAATGTAAATTAGTTTATATACGACAAATGTTCATGAGGTGACTGATATGAATAAAATGTAATCATATTCTACTATACTACACTATACTACTGCTAGATGTCGCCGAACAACTTAAGATGACCCTGTTTATAGATGTATGCACTTGCTTCGACCAAAAATCCATTTCGAATAGGCGACGCCAATCGCATTGGTGCATTTGCTTGTGGGCCAAACGGCAAGACCGTGATTAGGCCAACATGAAGCTCAAGAACTCACCTGTTCTCCAAGAAGCCGACGTGTTCGCTCCCACGGTTGCTTTGTTGGCTGCTCGGCAGCAAACAGAAATTTAAATCCCTTAGAAGTACTCGCCAAGAAAAACGAAATTGAAAAGGATAAAAGTTCTGCGTGCCCGAGAATCAACACGAACGACCCTTCAGCCCCTGATCCAGAGCCTGCTCCTGCTCCTCCTCTTGCCACTACTACTCCTGGGCACTTGTGGCTGCCTTTGGCCAAATAATGCGCGGGACGGTGGAGGGGGCTTCGGGCGAGGTGCGGGCCTGGAACACAATCCGTAAACCAAAACTTTATTTTGTGCTGATAAAAACTTAAATGTTGCTGCCGCTGCCGCTACCACTGCCACGCAATCGTAAATGTTTGATATCCCCAAAGGTTAACAATTTCCGTTGCCGCTTGGCTTTGCTTTGCTCAGCTTCGGCCGGCCAAGTTAGTTCTCCTTGTTTTCTTTATTTTGTTTGGCAAGAATTTTGCGGTTGGCTAAATGAAACCGCAGCGTTGCTGAGTGCCGCATACATACGTATTCGAATACAGACCTGGTTGCGGGGTGAGTTTGTCTTTGGCCTGTCTGTTGGTCGGCCTGGTGTTGTGTTCGAACTGGGGTAGGGATGGGCGACTACTTGCTACTTGGGAAATGGCATACTCAGTTCAATTTAGATAATTTAGACATTGACAAAAGTAAAGGAACGCAAGTTGCCTTAGTGAAATAATCGGTGGAACTGAAGGACACCCTGCTTCCAAATTTTGAGGTGATGACAAATCAGGCTAAGCATCTAAGGCTATCGCCTTAACTCTTTCGAGTTATACTTAGTATCAAAAGTAGCTATTATAGTTACATAAATATATAGCTTTTTGAACCAGAAAATCCCAGGCTATTAAAGACACCCTCATTTAATGGAGATACTGACTTCTTTTTGCTTTCACTTACATATAAATTAATGTTGACTATAAAATAAACCGAGCATATTGATTATGCTTCCACTTTAATTTCAATAATTAGAGTACCTTTAAGGAAATGCAGTAAATAATTTTAAAATAATATTTAGTATTGTAAAGGATTGATTATATTATTAAAATGATAACAAAGCAAAGAAGCTAACAATGATAATTTATAATTCACGTTCAATAATCTTGAATGCCTGTTGCCAAATAGCTAAGAGAACGTTATTTTCCTCTCTTAAATTTACGATATTCAAGACTGCTCTCCGTGTTCTAAAAAGCTCTTGTTTGGCGCCGAGGGTTCGGTACGAAGGACTCGCTACGAGGACGAGCCATAAACAAATCCAGCCGCTCCTGTCCGTGGCCCTTCAGTTAAAATCGGTGCGAGCTGTCGAAAGGACGTGCACAGCGGTCTTTGGTCGGTTTCGAAATATTGAGTGAATCGAGTGGCAATCGGGGGCACTAAGGACCGAAGTTCGTGTGTCTGAACGTGGCCAAAGTCAGAAGGCAAAGGCGCGAAAACACATTTGTGGCTAGTGCGATTTTCATCTTTTTTTTGCTCCCAAAACTGAGCCCCCAGCCGTGTGCGGGCAATTAAAGTTCCGGGCGCCCCGCGGACCTGGTGGCCATCGTGAATTGCATGTCGCGGCAACGAGTGCATGTCAGCGTGTGAGCCAGAGCCAGTCGAAGAGGGCTAACAGCGGGTTTCTTTTGGCCAGCTCTCGTTCGCCTAAGTGGAATTATCAGCCAGCAAGACAAACGGCACGTAGCGCCTGGCGAATGAAAACCCCATCAAAGGCAAGTGCAAATACCGTGATGGAGGGGAGTGGCAGGAAATCTAATTAAGGCTAAAATGGCAACCTGTGAAGCCCAGGGAACGGCATTCGGTTGACAAAAACCAAACCCCAACCACAAACCGAAAGGAATTCGCATACATATCAAATTTATGAAAGCCAACTCTCCCACACACGCACCCCAAACTGAACAGGAATGTGTGTACGTGTGTGAGTCCTGGTCAGGGCAGCAATTTATTTATTTGTTTTCTTTACTTATGCAGCAGAAAGGACAGGAGGGCCAGTGAGCCAGACTCTTATAAAAACAAATGTTACACAATGAGGCAGGGCCACTTTAAATTCTTAAAATATTTCCGCTCATTTTATAGGGTTTATGGGAATCTCTTAGTGGAAAAAGAGCAGTTTTATTCTTACTGACTATTAACTTGTTGTCATCTGTTGGATATAAATAGAATTTAATACATGCTTTACAGAAATGCACAAGACTTTAAGGCAATGGAAAACTCAATCGGAAATGTGACAGAAAAACCAAATAAATTATTTATTAATTTATGAATTATTGTTTTGTTTATGGTTTTTATATACTATTTTTGGCTGCCACCCAAACTTGTGTCCACCCAAATTAAAGTCCCAGCTGGAACTTAAACAGGATTTGACCTCTGAACCGGTGCAGAGAGCCCCCTGGGCGGTCATCCAGTGCGTACGTGGGAGTCGGGCGCAAACAATGCACATTCTAATATGCTAAACGGTTGCCATTGTAATCCCGCCCCACGACCGCAACTGAAATTATGGCCAGGCCGCACAAACAAAGCGCGACGGTTAGGAAAACAATGGCTCAGTGCGAATCCGTTGAGCCCGGCTCAGTGGAGCTCCGCTCCGCTCGGCTTGCCTGGGCTGAAGTCGTCATAATTTCAATTAAAATTCAATTGAAATTATATGCAAAAACAAACAATGGTGTAAATTGTGGGGCTTGCCGGCACACCCATAAAAGTCAATTAAATTATGCATTCAGCGATATTTATCAATCCGCCCGCCCTGCACCTACCCCTGCCAGCAAACATCCCAATATATGTGTGTATTTCCCCGTTTTCTGCTCTTTCTTTTTGACCGCTGGCCTTTCGCTTCGATTTCTGTATTGATTGGCCATAGAAAGGTAATTGACATTTCAATAATTCCATAAATAGTTAAGCAACTACCGCCCGCCTAGGGCCAGCCCTGTTTTCTCCGTCTTCCCATTTCCACTGCTTTTATTTTTTCTGCCTTCTATTTTCAATTTAGTTCACGCCACTTGAACGAACTTAAATATTTCTTCACACTTTGCCTTGTCGCCATCGCCTTTTACCGAAAGTTTTCCAATTATATGTCGCCTTTTTTTCGCCAAACAGTTTTTCCGAGCGCGCTTCATATTTGCTTTTCCTCCCCGTTCCATGTCCCGTCCCCCTGTATTTTCCTCTCCGGCCGGAGAAAGTTTTTATCGTCGCGCAGAAAAAATTATGCTGGCATTGCCTTCTCTCATATGATTGGCATCGCGGCGGCCCGAAAGTTTTGCCCTCCGGCAAATGGTTATCATAAGCGAAATCGCTGCACAACCGACGTAGATTTTCCCGTAATGGAAATTTCATCACGAAATGCTTTTCTATGTAGTTTAAATAAATGTCACTTTCCGGAGTCGGATCGAATGCAAATAAGTGTTAATATAGGACAGGCCTAACCTAAACTCAGAAACAAGTCGCGCTAAAATTGTTGAAATTTATAGATTTTTTCTTGACGATATTTGCATTGCAGCAGGATCTGCTTCGGTAACCGTGTATCCGCATCGGAGTATCTGTATCTGTGCCATGTTCCAAGATATGGCATACACGTTATTTCACTTTAGTACATTAGGGCAGACTTCCTTCTGCCGGTGCGCTTAATTTCCGGCGCAGTCAACAATACGAGCCGGGATCCCCGGAGAGGGAGCTAGGTGGCCGGGCATAGGGATTAGGGATTGCTCTGCTCCTCATCCCGCTGCTGGCATTGCTTTCTTGGCAGGTCTTCAAAGGAAGCGGGGACTACAATTATAAGAAAGCTGAGAGAGAGAGAGATGCGACTCCAAGGGTTTTGCTAAAATTAGGGATACTTTTCTAAACTATTTCCCCTATCCTGACCGCATTCACGTGTCCGAACCGACCCTTTTCGCCTTTGTCCAATTAAGGAGCTTAAGTGGTTGGCTCATAATTAGGTTACTCGGCTTACTGCCAGCTTGCCGCAATCTGAATCCTCAAATATGTATACTTTTTCATTTAATTTATTAAAATGCAATTTAATTATTTCAATATTTACGGAACCCCGCAAACATACACATACTCACTCACCCCTCGGGAGAGCCAATCAATTTGGAGTTCATTCGCTTCACATGTAAAATTTATTTTTCTCGTTGCGCAGGCAGGGAGGGCCCTGGCGTATCACTCATACGCACAGGTGCTCGGAGCCTGCAGGTTGATGCCAGGTCCTCTCGGGCACAACATTCGCAGCCAACAAATCTTGCGTATAGCATTTAATTTTTTGACTTCTCTCGCGGCTCACGCGCCAACTTGTGTGGGTGCCCAGGGGGCGGAGGGGTGGCACGTCAGGGGAAGGCGTATCATTTTGGTGGGGAGAGGTACGGAAGCCGATGGATGCCCTTTAAGGGACAGACGTCGGTTTTGGCCGCGTTGAGCTGCGGTTGCCAGACCAACGCCATGGGAATGGGAAAGTACCCGAAGATACGAGGAGGATGTAGCCACAAAGTTGCCTTGGCAATACGAGAAATGCTAGTTGCTGAGGAATGTGTACACTGCGCATAATAATGTATTACTTTTGGGCATTCAAAGGGGGAAAATTAAGAAAATTTCAGTGAAAATAAGTTCGAGCTTTAATTGTTCATTTAATGAAATTAAATCACTTCGTCAGAGGTCAATGTACATTTTCTCTGGACTCTTTAGTTTAGAAATATTATTTCCTGAATTTGAAAGATTTTTCTCCATGTAAGGTCTGTCGGAGGTAGTCTGGCCTAACCGGGCAACTATTTATAGACAGTGCTGATGAGCCTTGGCTTATTCGGAACATGGCACTCCGCTGGGGAAGCCGCAAGCCCTTGGGGAATTCCATTGAATTTGAATTCCGTTTGCTGGTTATTCCTCGAATATTCGCCTTTCAATTTCCATTAGTCTGCCATATTCCACTCGCTTTCGTTTCACTCTGTAAATTGCCTTTCAGTTCGCTTTTGTGAAATATTAAGTACTTTTTCATTTCCTTTTCCGCCGAAAGTCCCTCTGCCTTCGTTTTTGGCTTTGCTGCGGCTCGATTTCTGTTTGTGGCGTCGCGAGAAACAAAAACAAAATTTGTTTGCCATAAAAAATTGTCGCAAGTTACGCGGCTGGGTGACAAAATGTGGAAGCCCGTCGTCCTCCCCCCTCAGATATTCCCTTTCCCCTCCGTCGGCCTCTCTGCCCGCACAATTACGGCACGCCGTGGCTTTCCACTTATTTTCCACGCCGAGCTGCTTTGTGTTTCGCCGGGCGCTTGTATTTTTGTTTGGCTTTCCTTTCTCACCGTTTTCCTTGCTGTACTGTGCTCATTTATTTTTTATGTGTCTTGCACCTGAAACGACACACATTGAGTGCGGAACGCGGAAGGGGGGGACTCGGGATCAGGGGTAGCCGGGTCTCTGGCATTAAAAATTTAAGTTTTATGTCAATGAATGTCCTCCGTTCCGGCCTTTGTTTGCTGCATCGACTTCCTTTATGAGCATTTTTCACGGTGTTTTCCCTGCGCTGTTGATTTAATTTTTGGGCCCAGCCTGCTGACTCGAAAAGTTTAAGTCGAAATTAACATGGGACAAATGCTTGCAAAAAAAAAAAAAATAATGGCCATCATCAAACGTGTCTTCGTGCCGGCTTAGGCAAATGATAATTTATTTATAATAGTTGGGCCTCCGCATGAGGTCTGAGGTCGAAGAACATAAAAAGAGGAAACCATAAACACTTTTTAGTTGGTTCCATTCCATCTTTTTGTGTGCGCTCATAAACTCATTTTATTCCCAGCACGTGATATTTGTCCGCATATGCGAAACTTTATTAGTTGAGCACTCAATGAAAAGGCCATCAAAGAAAACACTCGTCAGGGACCGGCTCTGGCTCTGACTCCTACATTCCCTCCAGCGGTGCGGGCGAATAAAATTTACAACATCGGCAAACATTTCCCCAATGAATTTGCATTGTCAATCATGCGCCGCTTGTTTATTCCCTTATTTGCTGTTATTTTTTGGCAGTTGGCAGCTGCATTTTATGAAATGTTTTTACGACTCACTTTCGTTAGATCGGAACGAATCTAGCAGGAAGCTGGGCAAGAACAAAAAATAAATGTTGCCCATCAATTGTCATCGATATCCTGGTCTCTAATCTGTCAAGCGGCATGGGACTTTCCAAGAGTCGCTGTGTGTGATTTCTGTGTTGCCACAGCAAAGCCACATGAATTTATGGCAGGAGATGGAATTTAATATATTTTCAAAAGGAAAGCCAGACAGCTCCGGAAGTGTCGTGGGAGCAGAGCTTCGCTTGATTTACTCTCTGCCCTGATTGCCATTTAGTGGATCTGTGCGGAGAGCATCTGAAAACACCTCATTAATGTCCCCGAGAGCCAAAACCTCTCTGAGGTTTCCCTTTAATTCCAGCCCGACCACTTTGTTCAGAGCTAATTAACTGCCGGGCCCCACTTATCCGCACTGAATTTGGCCCCGAGCGCTAATGCAAAATGTATTTTAAATTGGATTAAGTGCCAAACATTTTGACTTTGTGCCAACAATAATTTAGCCTGTTGAATTTTAATGCGATTTTTGGTAATGTAACTTTTGCCGTCCACCCTAAACCAACACACACCTGACCAGGCCACCTGTCCGCGCACCCCAGCATATATGAATGTACATGAACGCGTGTGTGTGTAGTGATAAGTGCGACCCATGTGTCAAATGAAAAATCAATAGCATTACAGACACAATGCACATATGGGCACAAACACGTGTACCGAGATGTAAATAGCTGGTTGACATTCTGACAACGACAAACCGTTCGGGGCCGGGCCCTTCAGCTGCGACCCCCGACATTATTAGGTCACTTGTGGCACTATGTGTGTGTGTACATGTGCAGGGGGAAACGAAAATGGAAATCTGGTCGGAGGAACAAATTTAATTTGCCAGGCCATCGCCGTTTGGAAATTATAATAATTGCTAAAATAATCGATTTGGGCCATGGCATTGGCTAATGCATATTAAATTACCATAATACAAATGATATCCCGGCTGCTCACGGATACACACTGCACACTACCTACCCACTAGGTTCCCTCTCCCTCCACCTCCACCTCCACCGAAAACATACCCTCAACAGACCCTACAAAGTTGTGTCAACAATGTGAAAGATAAACAATACCAGCTTGCACGTGTGTGAGTGTGCCAGGATACACACAGGCCAACACAGACACACAGGCACACGGCAAGGACTGAGGAAAAACTTGCGACTCAGCTCTGCGTTTGTTGTTGTTTCGGGTTTTGTTTCACAATAATAAAGTGCGGCTGCAGCTTTAATAACTTCTGCAGTCAACAAGAGCACCAACAATAACAACACAGTCGCTCCGATAGAGACAAAAATACAAAGGATCTGCAGGACGAAAAAGAGCTAGGGCGGGGGTGGGAAAACACACAGAAACTGCAGAGCTGCATGGCGAAAGTTCAGCAGAGGATGGAGCTGCATTCTAATATGATGGGACCGCAACTAGGAAAGTTGCCAACCCAGTGGCAGCGTTGGTTGACGAGCGGTTAAGGGGGGTCCCGAAGCAGCTTCCGGGACCAAAGGGGGCCAGGGGAGGTAGCCGCACACAATGCCAGGAGACGAATTACATTTGTCGCGCGATGTTTGCACATATTTAAGCAACTTAAGAATTAGCCAACTTAGCTGGAAAATGCAGCGTAAAAATGCTGGCAGCCAGCAGTTCATTCGCTCGTTCCTTCACTCCGAGAAAAGCAATGCTCGGGGGCTTACTAAAGAAAGATAATACATAAAAGTATAAAAGCATCAGAATTTCCTTAGACTTTAAGCTGGAGCATTTTATTATATTATAGTGCACAAGAGCTCTTAGTTTTTACCAAGTCTTCAAGGTTATTTTATTTTTATTTTTTAAGTTTTCCTTTAATATTATAAAAACATATACGAAATTAGCTAGTGTACTTTTCTAATTATTTATTCTTTAAAATTATTAAGCAAGAAATGGTTTATTTAACCTAATTTCAACCCGATCCTCCACAAAACCTCAAGTCTCCCTAAGATATTTTTCAATCCCTTGGAATAGGAACTTTTTTGGCTGTGCCATCCATTCGGGATAACTCTCGAGCAACCCAATTTGAGTTGCCCGCGCTTTGCAATGCAAAATGGCGGCGCTCCGAAAGTTTTTGCTGCATAATCGCAGGCGCAGCACTTTGGGCTAAGCTAAGGAGGAGGACCAGCAGGAGTAGTGGCAGGAGCAGGAGCGGCAGAAAGAAAGACAGAGAAGGAGAGCAAACAAACTTTGCTGGCACTGCGCATAATGAAGCAACGCAACAGACAAATCCATCTCCGAGTGTGAACAAAAAGTCCGGGCCGGAATACGGGTCCGGGGTCCGGGGTCCGGGGTCCGGGCAAAGTTTCTGTTCTGTTGCCAAATGCGAAAAGAATAAGACGCGACGAGCGTCACAGTTTACTTGGCATTTACATTTCCGCTCTGCCGGCTGCCACCCGAAAGTTGTTTTCCTTCCATCTTTTTTATGATTATTTCAGCTTCATTTTTCATTAAGAGCCTGGCAGCGCCAAATGTTTGGCCCGGCCCGAGAATCCAAGGATATCAGACCGCAGGACGAACTGCTGGCCCCTTGATTTATGCGCATTTCATGAGCACTTCGACGGCTGAGGGCCCCGGCACGTGTCCTTGAGCATTGTTTTTTGCTAGACAAATGTCCATTAGCTGAGTGGGAATGTGAGGCCGGGAATACGCCTGCCGTTTTTATTTCTTGCGCCGCAGGAAAAAATCCCTGGGCAGGGCATCAGCGGGTCGCCTTCCTGTGAATTTTTCTAATACATTTTGTTGTGTGTTCTTAGAAAGTTTTTTATGGATTTTGATTCAGCTCTGATTTGCTCAAAGGCAAAAGCATTTCCATATGAATTCTTAATTTCGTTCGATTTTGTAATGCTTTGCGGCAGCGGCACACACGACCTGACCTATGACCTCAGCTGCGGCAGTTGCCACAACAGCTGTCAACGCCCACGCCCACGCAACGCCCACGCATTAGCCTACGTCCTTCGTTCATCGTCCTTCGATTTGTAAGGTTTATTTATAAGTTTCGGCACTGGCCAAATCTATTTCCACTCGAACATCTGACGCGAGGAAAGTGTGGCTTGGCTCCTGTGGCAAATATAAATGACAGCCTAATGCTGATGGGAGTGTTATGTAATGAGTCCTCATTTCCATTTCCACTTCTAGTTCCACATTCACTAGCATTTCCATTTCCATTCTCATTCCGAGTGCCAACCAGGAAACAATGAGCACAATCAATAAGTTGTCTCTGCATTCCGGTCACCGAAATCATTTGCTGATGACCAAATTGAGGTTACTGTCATTTGAGAAAAGAGAAACGGATAGCGAAACAATGTCATTTGATTGAGAATTATTCTCGGGCTGCCTTGAAGAGGGAAATGTTTTGCTAGTGCTCTGACCCGGAGAGAAATGGAAATGATGAACTCGGCCAACCTCCCGTTGAGCCAGAGTGCAAAACAAATTGAAAAGCGAACTGTATTTGGGGGCGGGTTGAATGTGAAAAATGGCACAAGCTGGCCAGTATATCAGAGAACCCCTCCCCCGGACCTGAGTCGAACGATTAGGATAACTTTACCTTAGCCAGGCAGGCCATCAAACTTTATTAAAACCCATTTATTTTGCTCTTCTTTGCAGGCTGCAAGAGCGGGACAAAGCCGAGTTTAATGAGCTGGCTGCAGCGGGAACACATGAGACTGTCGGAGCACTTGTCCTTGGCCACAGGATCGAGCCAACTATTAATGGCAACAGGCTGGAAGTTTATGCGAAAAGTTTCCCAAAGTAATACGCAGAGAAAACACAAACCGAGCTAAGTCCCATCAGGCAACAATAAGCGGCAAGGCAACGCAAGGAAAGGAAAGCCAAGCCCTGCCAAGGGAGCCTGGGAAAAACGCTTAAATCAGCACAAGAAGCCAACAGAGTCAGAAAAGTTTTCCCAGCCAGCGGATTTCCAGATTTCCATTCGCCGCACACCGGCATCGTCATCACCATTGCCATCTCTGTTATTGTTTCGCCAAGGATTACATATTATGCGATAAACATGAAATACACAAACGATACACGACTCATTGTGTTCATTTGCTGCCTGCTGCAAGGTGAGTGCAAAGTATTCAATGTCGTTCGATGGGTGGCTGTGGGCGGACGGGCCTTTACCGAGCATTTCCAGTTCAATGCCTGCGCGTGTCGACACCTTGCCAGTCAATAAAAAGCAAATTGTAACTGCTCGACAAAGTCACTTGTGGCGTTTTAACACCCAAACGCACATACCGCAGTCGCATATGTAACTCTCTGTGCGTGTCGGCAGCCCAAAAAAAGGGCATAACCGCCCACTAATCCCCGACATACATTCCGCCATTCAACCAGCCGCCATGCCATTCCCAGGATCCCCTGCCACGACCCGCTCGTTTCACTTATTTCAGTTATTTTTCTTGTGTGCCGCATGCGGAGCGCATACAAATGAGTGAGGAACGACCCAAGGTTGCGCCACTTGGCCGGGCAATTTTCGCTTTATTTTAAATAAAACATGATAATTTTTTTAATAGAATTTCCCGTAGCTTAATGTGCGGCTCCAACTCAGGCCCCGCAGCAGCTCCCCATCCTTCCTCGCTCCTCCGCTGAGTGAGCTGTCAATTTACGTGTGCATGTGTATGTGCCGAAGTTGGCTCAATTTCCATTCGCTTACGCATCTGTCAAGTGCAGCCAGAACGTGACTTGACAGACGCAGGCAGCTCTCCGCCGCTCCACCTGCCG
This sequence comes from Drosophila kikkawai, assembly GCF_030179895.1. Classification (NCBI taxonomy): domain Eukaryota; kingdom Metazoa; phylum Arthropoda; class Insecta; order Diptera; family Drosophilidae; genus Drosophila; species Drosophila kikkawai. The sequence continues at coordinate 28,519,270 of NC_091731.1, read as the reverse complement.
GCTGCATTTTCGCCCCAGTTCTCGGGGGAAATCACTCACACGTATTATACGGTAGTGACGCAAGACCACGGAACGCGAGAGGGTGTGCATAAATTCCATTTCATTTTACAAATATGTAATCGCGCCCAAACCCAAAGTGCAGTGCGCACATCGATTTCCGAAGGGCAAACTCCCGACGATTCCAGCCACTTTCTCGCGAATCGCGCAGCTGCAACAATGGAGAAGAACTTTGGCAAATTGTTTGTGGAACGTGAGCTCCGCCTCATACTTGGTGGATTCCGTGTAATTCTTTCAACTTTAAGTGGCTACAAATGAGTCCTGGCCATGTGATCAAACATTGCGCATACACCGTGCGGCGCGACAGTTTACATGCTGCGCCAGGGCTTTACGTCTTTGTCCGGGCATGGCCATTGTTATTCTTATTTTCAATTACACGCCAGCTCAGCAACCCGCTTTTCCATTTCCCCGGCTTTCCTTTCCCCCTTCCCACTCCCTGTTGGCTCATCACCTGCGGTTATTTTGATTTTAATTTGCTCGTTTCTCGCTCGTCAGCTGCTGTTGCTGTCGCTGTCGGTGTTCTCTTGCTGTTCTCTATTTTATTCATAAATGTTGTGTTGCCAGTCTCGCCATTACACACTCTCTGCCTCAGTGCGAGTGTAAGTGTGTGTGTGTGTTAGTTTGCCTTGTCAGTGTCGCTTAGAGTTGAGTTGCCATTTTGCCTCCGAGTGTCTGTATGTCTGCGTGTGTGTGCGAGGATTTGCGCCAGATTTGTGTCAACTTGAATACATCAGAAGCGCTTGAACAGATTTGCATGTTGTTTCTGCCTTTTTTACCCTTGTTGTGGTGCCTGCAAACAAAAATAACAACGAAAGCAACAAGAACAAAATGCACACGCAATCGCGCAGCGCCAACGGGGCGTATGAGTACTTTCGCCTTCTCTGCCATTTAAAACTGTTGCATACTTTTTTGCGCCGCCGCTGCCGCTACCCAAGCATTGTTCTTGTTTGCCAGCAGCAAGGATAGCCTTTGTTGCCGCTCGGTTACTGCACAAACTCAGCTAAAACTATCCCAAAGGCTTTTTCATTACAATTTCGTCTAGGTCCTTTTTTTCCGCCTCCACATCCTTCTCAGTTTGCATTTTGTTTTCGCCGCTGCCGCTGTGTTTTTTTAAATATAATTGTTTGCGTATTTAGAACAAGGCCACACCACCAATTCGAGGCTGCAGTAATTGTTTTTTAAACGCATTTAATAAACAACATTAAGCGGAGTTTAAGCTGTCAATGCCGCAATAAATATTCATCAGGCACGAGGCCCGAGTCGGGGAGGAGCAAAAAAAGTGCGAGCGAAAAACGAACGTCGGACTTTTTAATGAAGTCTAGACGCCGCAAATAAGAAATGCGGCCTTAATGAGCTGCCGCCTTTCCAACTTGGTCTTCGGTTCACTATCAATGGCAGCCGCCCGTCCCTGTTGTTGTGTCTTCCAGTTTTTTGACACTTTTCGGTAACATTTCCGCGGGACAGCCTATCGCATTGTCTGCCAGGTCTCGGGTTCGGGCCAACATTTAGGGCGCAGAATGATTTAGCAGATAGCAAAGTTTGTTCTACAGTCGCCAGCCAGCCTCCAGCTCCCTGAGCGGGCCGCATAATTGCTGTGAAGGCGCAAACTCATTAGTGGTATAAAGTTAGGGGCCGTTCAACCGATCCGAGTTTCCCCATCATTGATACCAACTAAGCTGCTACAACCGATTTTTGTTGCCGACTTTATCTCCTAATGGCGGCCTTCATTATGCGCTATTTGGCAACGCACAGTGGGTCAGTTTACCTTGTGCCACCCGCCCTTTCCGCTTTTCGCTTTTCCCTTCTCTCGCCCTTCCGGAGCTGCCAGCTCCTTCTTTGTTTGCCTTTCCACTTTTCTGTCCCTCGGCCCTGCTCGGTTCGCTTCATTTCGCTTCTTTTCGTTTTGTTTCGCCTCCTCCCGTCCTGTTTGCCAATTTTATCGAATTATGCTAAACACCAGAGAAGTCGGGGGCTGTCGGATCCGGAGGACTTACTTAACCTGCAGGTGAGCTGAGAGGCAGCTCCAAGCCGGCAACGAGGTGCGGGGTTGCCCTGTTTAAATATGCGTTAATGAACGAAATTATCATGCATACTGAATGATATTCCCTCCTGCTGCTTATGCATATTCAATTTACATCAAGTGCGCCGCGTTGCTTTGCGGATACTTTACATACTAATTTAAATATGAAACTTTATTTTAGCAACTTTGAAAGGAGCGCGGAGCCATAGTCAAGTGGTGCTGCTAGTTTTCAGGCGCTTCGGGGCGAACTGATAGGCAGACGTTTAAAAGTTTTACTCTTTGGGCGAACGCCTTCGTTGTCTTTACCCCAGGGCATACTGGTATTCCCCACATAAATGTTAATTATAATTGAAATTATGGGTGAGGGTTCTTATAATATAGACAAACAAAATATACTCTTTAATAAATATACTTAAATTGGTTACATTTTATGTATCAGAACAGATTAATTAAGACACAATACTATGTACTTCTTTGGATCGACTTTTTATTACAATTAAAATAATTAAGGAAATGTCCATGAGTTTATTTTAAGTTGACACATATTAGAATTTAATAATTACAAATATGTACCTCATTGCTTTGAGCTTCCAAAATTCATTCAAAAGCTTATATTTCCTTCCCTAAAAGGACAGGCCACTTCCCCTCGTAAGGATGCATTTAGACAATGTTGAGATACTTGGCTGCCGGCATGTTTACAACTTGTATGTGTGTTTTTCCACAAATTCATTGAAATGGAATCCCATTCCGGGGCAAGTCAACTTGTAATTTAATTTGGGCTCTGAATGTAAGCTTTCGTCGCTCCGCTCCGCTCGACTTGGCTCTGCTGTTATCAATGCAGGAGGGGTGGCTTGTACGTTTCACTCACTGGGCAAAAATTCTTTGAAAGCACACCCCTTCTGCCCGTCCGCCCGCACCCCTGTTGCAGGCAATTTTAATCAGCTCTCATGCAACTTTCACCCATTGTGCGCGCTGCCATCCCTGCCATCCTTTTCGATCCTGACAGACTGGTTTTCGGCTTTTGGGGCTGTGTGTGTGCTGCTGCTCTGACGGGACTTTGCTGTTTTATAATTAACATTAAGACACTTTGTAGCGTTGCCCAAATGACATGTGTTGGCTGCTGTTCCCGTACCGGGCCGGGCCGGGCCGCTTTTTCTTGACTTGGCTCGCAGCGCACCGCATCTGCAGTCGGCGCCTGTTTGGCCTTTGTTTTGGTTCCAGGCAGCTTAATTTCATTAAGCCTATTTCCCGACTGACATCAGCAGGTGGGCGTGGCGGACGCACCCCGACTCGTCCATCAAAGTCGCTGTCATAAAAATTGGCCAATTAAACAACGTGTGCCGCCATTAAAGCCCACGCCAAGGACTCCACATTCCGCGCTAATTAATGCCCAAATGTAATTAGTTGAAGTTGGCAAGGCAGTACATTTCAATGCAAAATTCTGGCACTGACTCGTTTATATTTCGGCGATGGAAGTGAACGCAATCTAATTCATTCCCTAATTAAATACAGCTCAGAAAATCATAATTGCTTACTGCACTCTCGAATGTCAAGTATACGCCATCGGAACCGCATCCACAGCCGCATGCCAGAGTCCCGCCAATTCAATCGTTCGACATTAGCTTCAATCGGTTTTCCCGGCCCCTGAGAGCCGGAAAAGTTGTGCAGCTGCAATGGAAAAGTTTTGTTCGCAAAGTCCCAGATCAGAGACTGACAATCTGTTTAATCCCATTCAATTGCTGACGTCTTCAAGCGGCCGGCAAAGTTTTCCAGCTGCCAATGGCAGTGCCAATGGCCAATTAGCCGACCTCCCTGCTCCTAATGGCCGGACATTTCAGCTCGGATATTCAAATATTTATGACGGCTGTGAGTCTAATTTAACGCTGGCTGAGCAGCTTCGCCCAAATAAACCGCAAAACGCCGCATTTGTTCGGGGCCAAGTGACAGCCAGGATGTGGATAAACGGCCAATATCCTGTGCTGTGGCCCCTGTCCTTGGGCCGCCACTCCATAATTTGCGGCCTTCGCTCGGCGGCGTTGTAATTTTACAAAGGATTAAGCCCGATTACGCACTCATTTATTAATATTTACGAACCGCCCCGACACAAGATAACAGATAGCCTGCGTTCAGGACGACGGCCTGGCCATTCCACCTGCCGCAATTTGCCCTGCTCCTTCGCCAGCATATTTCAGAATTGCGTCTCATAAATAAGCAATTGACGATCAAACCGTGGGTTCCTTTTAATTAAAACAATAATTGTTTGCCCAGGCCCGCGACAGGACAGGACAATAGAGGCGGGACGGAGTAGTGGCCTAGTCCAGAGGACAAATCAATTATGCAAATACTTGCTCAGCGCTGCCTGGAAGGCGGGAAATTTGCGCCATCATCGGCAACAAAAAGTTGACTCTTCCTGACTGCCCCGGAAAGTGCGGAAAATATTTTAATTTTCCTCCGGCCTTGCTACGACCGTCGTAATCCTTGGCGAATGCCCAGCGGGCCAGCAGAATCCTCTCCTCCCAGCGTTATAGCCTCGCATTCAACGCCCTTTTCTTATGCAAATATGCGCTCTATATCCCCGGGTGCCTTGTCAGTTTATTGATTTCCGAGATGCGCTGATTTCAATATATTTGTCCATATTTTGGCACACGGAAAAATGTCTATATCAAGAAAAAAATTATTTAAGGTCCGTGAAAAACTGATTTTTCTCAGGGTTAAGGCTATGAGTGGTTTTGGCATTTTCAAACTAAAATTTCTAAAAGCCAAATTTCATCCTTGCAGGTGTCGCCGTGGGCCTGCGCATGATCAAGGTCTCCATTCCGGCCTACAAGCTGCGCGGGGAGTCCGCCTTCCTCGAGTGCCAGTACGAGCTTAACCGGACGCACCACACCGTTACGGGCCTGCAGAGCCACTCGGACCACGACAGGGACCGGGACCATGGCCACGGGCACTCTACCCACGGAGGCAACAACGGTGGTGGGGACTTCCACTATCCCGACGGCGAGGCGCTGGATGAGGAGCGCTCGCCATATCGCTCACGGATGCGCCAGAACCAACGGCAGCACGGCCAGCGACAGAGGCAGCGAGAGCCCATTGCCATGCGACAATACCAGAGCAACCACCAGCAGCTGCCGGCTCCACCGGAAAAGTCACCCTACGGCCACAGCGTCTACCGGGGCAGTGCCGCCTCTGGCTATCTCGGCGCCCAGGTAGGTGCCAGCACCCACAGTGGCTCCATGTCGGTGAGCTCTTCGAACAACGGCGGCCCGGCCCTTTACATGCCCGAGTTCGATCGGGCGGACAGCTTGGACGACAGTGTCGATCGGGAGGACAACGAAGAGGAAGAGGAGGAGGAGCCGGCTGAGGAGGGAGAGGCTCTGTACGCAATCAAGTGGTACAAGGACAACGAGGAGTTCTACCGCTACGTGCCAAAGGCCCGGCCACCCAAGACCAGTTACCGGGTGGATGGAGTGCGTGTCATAGTAAGTGTATCTTTTGGATACTTGCAATCCCTACTGTAAAGCCTTTTAATTCTTATACAAAATCTATCCTGACTTTTATTAATTCTGGTAATCTTCGACATCCCTTTTCAGGAGGAGCTCTCCGATGCCAGCCGCGTGCTGCTACGCGGACTAACCCTGAACTCCACCGGACTGTACCGCTGCGAGGTGTCCGCCGAGGCGCCCAACTTCTCCTCCGTGCAGGGCGAGGGTCGCATGGACATTGTGTGTAAGTACCTAGCTCCAATCAATTCACAGTCACGTTTCTGATTTGCCTGAACTAGGGTCCATGTTTTTATTATATTTGCGGCACCCCGCAAGCAGCACAGAAACGAGCAAATGTTTGCCCAAAAAATTTCACATCAATTACAGGCAAATATTGAAAGTGCAAATACGGGAGGAGCGTAGGGCGGGCGGGGGCGGACTTTAAATCCGCTTCCCTCTGGTTTATTATCGGCATCGCAGTGCCGGAGCTTGTTTGCTTATTTGCTCGTCAGCACTCCGATACAGACGGAACCCAAATGTGAATACTATTCATGATTCGTACACAAACTTTCGATTCAATCTGCTGGTGTCCTTGCTGAGCAAGGAATTTCAATAAGCGGCAAAGGAATTACTGACTTTCAATAAACGCTAGTGTGGAAATTGGTCCTGACTGACGATGGACATAGTTTAAATAAGTAAAACAAATGCGATGCCGATGAGGGAAATTCAAATTAAAGTCTGTCATTCATATTGATGGAAATCTCCTTTTACGACCTGGAATGTTAACTGGGACCCTGAAAATCAGCTTCCCCATAAAAGCGTCCCAGCTTTGACCTTCAATAGGGCCCAGGCTCCTTTATTATTCTATTATTTTTGGTAAAAGCTTTAGCTGTTTTAAATTGAATATTTAAAAGCGTTTCCGTTGTTCTGTTTACCATTTCTGCGGTTTGCTTTCCCTGCCGCCGCCCACACACTATATATATATATATATATGTATATATATGTACATTCTGAATCGGATCGAGAGTTCATTTCTGCAGCTTCTGTCCGGCTTTCGCTTTGGTCGCCTAATGCGACTGGCTTGTTGTTGTTTGTTTTGGGTTTCTTTATCGGCGCGAGCGAGCGGAAATGCTTTTAAAAAGTCATTCATAAGCTTTAGTTTCATAACAGCATATTCCTGTAATCCCAGCCGGGTCTCTGCATTTTTTAACGCTTTACACACGCGCTAAACCCGGCTGGCTGGCCTCGCCCCCGCCGCTTCTGCCGTGTTTTACTATTTTTATTTACTTAAACCAAATGGCCAGCGGCAAAGGGAATATATAAAAAGACCTGGTGGAGCGGAGCATGGCGGAGGGTGCGGGGGCCACGCCAGCGATTTATAAGTTAAAATGCCATTTTAATGGATATTTCCGCAGTCTGGCCGCTTACAACATATTTTGTGTAGCGAGTCCTGCCCCTGCAACTGCAGTTGTTGCTGCTGTTGGTTTATCTGTGTGTTTTATGCTCTACTTGGACAGCGGAAAAATATTTATTTGTATATCCCATTGAAATCGTCTGTGCGAAAGGGGGAAGTCCACCAAAATGGGGTGTTTGTGAGTGTGCGTGTGGTGTGTGCCTGGTAAATATTTGCCCGGCAAAGCAGTAGAAAAAATTGTTAATAAATTACACGACCAAAGGGCAAACCAAGAGCGAAGCCGCAGCAAATATTTATTGGAGACTGGTTGCGGGCAAGAATTTGGGGGAACGAACAGGATTCAATGCTGGGGAAGATAACATCGCAACGTATAATATCGGGCATTAATCCACTTGGATTCATGCTAATCTTGTTCCCATAATTGATGTAACCTATATACCTCCTCTCTTTCAGTTCTGCCCCGCGACGGGCCGCACATCAGGGGACAGCAGTATCAGTATCAGATCGGCGAATACTTGTACTTAAACTGCACGTCGGGCAAGTCGCATCCAGCCTCGCATCTTCAGTGGTTTGTCAACGAGCAGCCGGTGAGTTTGTTAACACGGAATTTAGTTTAGATATTCTACACATAGAGAAACTAAGGAGGTACGAGGAGAAACTATACTTTTTTGAAAACGGTAGAGGTTGCAGATTAACTTTTCTAGCATTTTAAATAAAGGAAGAGTTAATATAAAACATAAAGTTTAAGCTAGATTTTATCGGTATACCAGCCAATCCCTCTTTCGCAAATAAAATGTTACAACATTCACTCTTTTTTTGTGTGGGGTCCACACCTAAACGCTCCTTCGCCTCCGCCCCGCGCTAATCAAGAGCCCGCAGGAGGAACAGCAGGAAAAAATGTAGAAATTATGCATACAGTAAATATTTAAGCCTCTAACAACGCGGCAGACAACAGAGCCCCAGGGGGATGGGCTGGGATCGGACTGGGATCGAGGGCCGATGGACCCAGCTGGCCGAGCGAGTGGTTTAGCTTGTTGAAATAATTTCATGAACAAAAATCATGTAGACGGGCAAGCTTCGAATACATTTTTCGGCTTTTCTTCAGCTGCAGCGACGGTCGGGCTCTCGTTTTTGGCTTTGGCATGTTTTATGGCCCGATGTCGGGGGCTCAGGCTGGGCCAGGTGTGGGTGTGGAGTAGGTTTCGGTGGGGACGGGACCGAAACTGAAACCGAAACTGGGACTGGGCCATCCATCTGGCCGAAAGCTCGTTACATGTCTGCCATGGCCGGAACACCAGAATCGAGAGGTGGCCAGCGGGTTGGGGTGGGACCACTGCATTTTATCGTCGGCGCTGACTACATGGCACTCAAATTGTGTGAATCGAGGCGTTAAGGTACGAGTTAGTTCATTGTACCATGCTGACTTCCCCTCGTCCAACGCTGGAGGGGATCGGGATGCGGAAACAGACGGAGTTGGAGTTGGGACGAGGAAGTGGACGGGTGCGGGTGCGGGTGTGGGACCTTCGTGCCCCTTGTTCGCTTTGTATAAATACGAGAAAAATCAATAGGTGCGATTAGGCACGATTCCCGGTTTATTTGCCTTCCAACAATGGCATGGCAGATGGCAACATCCCTCATCACCCTTCCTGAATAATGAAGCGGCGGCGCTCTCGGTTACATCCCTCAAATATATTGGGGTAGCCTGGAGAGCATAAAGTTGTTGAACGTTTATTTAATAACATTTGTCTTGCCCACTGGCCGTTGGTACAACATGTCGTATGCTTGTTCTCCCGCCAGGCATTCGCGCAATTTACAATAAAAGTGTCCATCAGCAGGGGCCAAATATTCCAGCGATTCCACGAAAAAAGCCAAACTTATAATACAACCGCCCCGGCCAGCCCGCAAAATGCGTAGAAATAAATTTTGGCAGCGTCTTCGGGGAAAGTTTCCTGGAATGCGACGGGCATTCTAAGTGCCCTCATTTTATTGCCTGTTTTCCTTATTTCCTCCTTATTTTTATTTTTTGGGCTGGACAGGACAGCTGACGGCATTGCCAGCATGTTTGTTGTGTCAGCAGAGAGTGGGACTCGGTCGCAGTTTTAATTTATGCCTTTAAAGTTTAAACCGAAGCACAAAGGCTGGCACGGGCCAACCAATCGCCTAACAAATGGCAACAATTTCGCTGGCAAAGTGCTAACCCCCTCTTCCCCTCCCCACCGACCCTGCGAGGACAGACCGAATTCGAATTCCCATTCCGATTACCCTCGCAGAACCCAATTTCGAAGCAAATCGAAAAAAAAGCAGCAGGGAAAAAGTTCAAGTTATTTATTTGAGCGTTTCACATTTTTTATCAGGTCTGCACATTTTTCTTATTTATGGCAAATGATTTTATTTCTTTGCGAGCCAGTTGTAAGTATGAGCATCCCTCCCGTTTCGGGATCCCTCTCCTATGCTCACCCTCCATCTTCGCCCCTCGTGATGGCGGTGCACTCTGCTGACAGCGACAAACAATGAAAGGGAGGAATTATCAAGCTCTTGTAATTGTAACCTTCAGCTCAGACTCCGGATGCGACTGCTACTCCAACTCCGATTCCCACTTGGAACACAAAGGCATCCCCCTTAAGCATTTGCCAGACATGTACCAGACACGCCCATTGCCGGTCCCGTTTCTGTTTCCGTTCAGTTGCTCATACGACGCGTGTGCCAACCCCTAGAACTTGATGGAACTAAACTCCTGATGCAGGCTTTTAATTCCGCTGGTACACTGTGCAAACGAATCTAGCTTAAATGTCAATAAAATTGCATTATAATAATCAATTTTTAACTCCTCTATTGGCATTTCAATTTCGATTTAACTTTTAAATGCATATTAATTTATTGACAAAAATAAACAACCGCTTAGAAATTAGATTAGATTTAGTAGAAAACAGATTAGAAGCAACCGCGTTTAAATTAATATTTTGAACACTTAAATTCCACTCACTTTTAAATAGTGACCCCATTCTGGCTCACAAAATTAATGATTTTCAGCCAGATTTAAATCAGTTTTAAATTATCGCTTTTGCATTTAAATTCTTAGATAGACAAAACACTCCAATTTATAGAGGATGCTAGGGTGTTTTTTTGGTAAGTGCATCAGTTAAGCGGTCCCTTGTTCTTTCCGTTGCAGATCCTCGACGAGCACTACCTGCACAAGTACAACGACATCGTGCACAAACACGGGCTAATCACCTCGACGCTGGGCCTGCAGCTGCCGCTGGAGCCTCGCCACTTCCACGAGGGCGACATGCGCGTCAAGTGCCTGGCCAGCATATCGCCGGTCCTGTGGAAGGGCGGCAAGGAGAGCGTCCTGCAGCGGCGGCCGGGGATCATCGACAACCGCGAGGCCATGCTGCTGGGTGAGTGACCTCTGAAACGTTGTGGTCTCCGACCCTTAATAATTCAGCTTTCCCGCCCCTTTGCCACTTAATCCTTGCAGTGAAAGGCGCAGCCGGGCACTCGCAGAGCAGCTTGCTCCGCTCCCTGACCATTGCCATCATCCTGGCCAGGACCGGACAGTGGCTGCTCGGCTCGGAGCTGACCTAAGCGGGCTCCTGGAGATGGCCAGAATTCTGCTCGACTCGTTTCAATTAACAAACATTCATTTCAATTCAATTCAATTGCAATTGCAGAGCATAAATGGTGATTTTGTATACTTTAAGTGTAATATCCTTAGTTGGTAAGCGAGGACGAGAATTGAAATACATACAAACGGGGTAAATGTGTTATAGCATGTAAAAATCACAAGCAACGCGAGCAGAAACGAGTTAAATAGTATTAAAGGATGGGCAGTTCGTCTCGCCAGAGACCCAGAGAATTCAATTAGCAAAATTGTTAAGTAACTAAATTCCAATCCCATATATACGACATATCCCCGCCCATCGTCCCCCCTAGAAGCCCAGCTGAGGGTTCGTTGTGCGTAATTTCTGTGTAAATACTTCAATGGAAGCGACAAAGTCTAGGGCAAACTTTGGACTTTTGTCAAATACGTCTGAGTGGCATCAATTTCGAATGGGAGCCGGCAACTTTGCCATAACAGATGCTTAAACTACATAATTGCTGAGAGCAAAGAATAAAACAAAAAATCGGAAACGTAAGCTGGAAAATTTTCAGTGCCCCCTCTTCAGTTACATCTCTGGCAAGTATTTGCTTCCTGACTCCCAAAAGTATTTTCCATTGTTTTTAGTTTTGTAAATTGAGTCTGGAAAAGGGAGAGGGAGCTCGAAATTAAATTAGATTGTTGACGGATCAATTACTGATAACTCTCCAGCTAAAATCGATCTTAAGCTAGAACCCCCTAGAGGAAATTTCGGTTAGGGCGCACCCTAGTTGTAAGACCTGTATAAAAGAGAACCTGGATATGTGTCATATCTGTAGACGTAAGAACTTTGTTTAACTAGAACTCTAAGCTAGCGGTCTAAGTTGTAGCCGAACTGTCTCCCCAGAAGAACCCCTAATTGTGTGTAGCATTACCTGAAGGATAATGTACGGAGGACATAACTACTATATAGGGCGATATGTATATGTAACAATAAACGAGTACGACAAGACCCTTTTTCCCCAGAGTGTTTAAACAAATATAAATGTGAAAGCAAACAGTGTTGTCTTCTTCTTTTCCGCGCACACAGATACACGGGCAGAGATACGCAACCGGATACGGAAACGTTATCTGCAGCCAGACACACGCAAACACACACACACACACCGTACAGCAGACATTAACACCTGAAGGACCAAAGTTACTCCGGCTTCCCCGCTTGCAGAGGTGTTAAAATCGTGGTGGCCCCTTGCAGCGCCAACAAAGGAGATACAAAAAATAACGCACACATATATAGAACATAAAAGCGGCAAAGTTAAAATAACACGTACAAATTTTGTATGCAAACAAACCGCAGCACACATACTTACACCGCCCATGCCGGCTACCACACACACACACACCCACGCGTTCACACAGGCACGCACGAAATGGCGGCGAATGAAAAAATTGCGTGCAGCCTTTTAGGCGCTGGCGGCTAACGCAACTCTGCTCGCTTTTATATGCCATTGTAGCCGGCTCCTGCTGCCGCCGCCGCCGCTCTTCTTGGCCAGCATTTTGATGGCGCACTAAACTTTATGCGAGGCACATAAATAGAAATGCACGCAAAAACTTTCACAAAGCGCTAAGCGAAATAAAAACAGTGGATCCACGGGAGTGGGTTGATTTTTTGAGTTGAGGAAGCGATGGGTTAGCAAAACATAGGAGGGGGTGGTCACACGCAAATGCCCCGGGTCAGAATGGTACTCATGCGTGGCCAGCGGCAATTCAAGCGATCTGTTTACCTTCGGTAAGCCACCGCTGACCTAGCCCACCTGTTCCATTGTCCTCCACCCATCGCCAGCAACGGGTCAATCTAATCTGCCTCTGCACTTGGCCAGCTTGGCCAAGATTTATGTGTGCCTTGCATTGCATAAGCGGCGCCATTTAAATGTCTGGTCTTAACCTACATAGAGAGAATAGGATATTGGAAATGGGAGATTAAATATTCTGTTTATAAAACAAGAAAGAAAGCTAACTTTGGCCAGCCAAAGTTTGTATACCCTTGCAGGTAACAATTAAAATATATCATAACTAAGCCAAAAATGCATTAATTTCGATTCGGAAAGCAGTTTTGTGTTAGTTTTTATTCATTTAAAAAAATTGCATACCAAACTTAAAATTTTAAGATATCAAAATTTTTTGCCATTTTAATGATGTAACCCCTTATCGAATTTCGCAAAAATGGCCAAAAAATCGATTTCTTCCGGACATGTCTAGAAAGATTCCCCTGTTGATGCTGATCAAGAATATATATGGTTTATGGGGTCGGAAATGATTCCTTGACTTAGAAAATTATTATTTTGTATTATAAAATCTGATTTTTTATATTAAAAAACTTCTTGATTTTTTTTTAAATTAAAAATATCATAACTCGGCCAAAAGAACATTAATTTTAAATCGGAAAACTGTTCTGTGCAATATTTTCTACAGTTCATAAATCTGCATACTTCATTTAAAAATTTTAAAAGTTCAATTTTTTATCAAAATCCAAAATTTTAATGATGTAACCCCTTATCAAATTTCGCAAAAATGGCCAAAAAATCGATTTCTTCCGGACATGTCTAGAAAGATTCCCCTGTTGATGCTGATCAAGAATATATATGGTTTATGGGGTCGGAAATGATTCCTTGACTTATAAAATGATTATTTTGTATTATAAAATCTGATTTTTTATATTAAAAAACTTCTTGATTTTTTTAAAATTAAAAATATAATAACTCGGCCAAAAGAGCCTTAATTTTAAATCGGAAAACAGTTCTGGGCAAGATTTTCTACAGTTAATAAATCTGCATACTTCATTTAAAAATTTTGAAAATTCAATTTTTTATCAAAATCAAAAATTTTAATGATGTAACCCCTTATAAAATTTTGCAAAAATGGCCAAAAAATCGATTTCTTCCTGGCATGTCTAGAAAGATTCCCCTGTTGATCCTGATCAAGAATATATATACTTTATAGGGTCGGAAACGTCTCCTTCACTGCGTTGCAAACTTCTGACTGAAATTATAATACCCTGCAAGGGTATAAATATATTTTCAGCAATAAACTAAGGCTACATTCTAAAAAAAATATTCACCAGCTCAAGAAACCTCTCAAGCCAAGTTAAGGGATTAATATCAGGATTCTTGGACTTTCTTTTTACCGGTGTTGCCATCAGCCGTCATATGTTCGGGCTTGCCAGGAAGTGGGCGTTGCCGTGGGCGGAAGGGCGCTGCGGAGACTAAAAAAATTTATTGCCAGCGATTGCATATTTGATAAATTTAGTTTGCACTCTGTTGGGCGCGGTCAGGAGCCTCACAGCGATGGTGTTGGAAATTATGACGCGTCAATTGGCGGGAGCAAACAGGGTGGAGGTACCACCCCAAGAGCCAACTCACCTGGCCTCCGACCTTTCCCGCTACCTTCCGAAAGAGGTGCGTGCGGAAGTAGCTGACTAAATTGCAGCGGGCTGAAACAACAATTGCTTTTGATTTAAGTTGCATTAAATTAGTTTCCACACGGCGGCTGATTAATGAGTGCAGCGAACTTTCTGACAGCACCAAGTTGCTGCCGAGGAGGGGGCGTGGCAGAGGGTCCTGCCGCAGACACTTAATCAAGGGGGCAGTGCTGAAAGAAGGTGATCAGTGGGCACTTGGCAGACTGAAATTTATGACTGGCAACGGTTGAAAATTTAAGTAAATATTTTTCAGCAATTTGCCAGATTTGTTTTCAGCAACTTGGCTTGCCGCCGCCCGTAACCTTTTAAGTGGCCAGGACTGCGTGATTGGGCGAGGTCAGTCGCACAAAAAGGTTAAAACACAGTGTCCGTGCACGGCCATGCATAATTTATTACGCCACCGCCGATGCCCGTTAAAGGCGAATCAAAATGCACTTTATTGCACAACGAACGAAACGGAATGCAACAAAATAATACGGCATTGCCATTATTTTCCGTCGATTGATATGCAGAAATGAAATGACCGAATGGCTGGCCGGTCGGTCGGATCGGCGGGTGACTTGACCACTTTGGCTATTTGCATAATATTGATTCCATTTCCCAGCCTCACCAGCCGTGGAACACGGACGTAATTTCATTTCGACCTCAGCCGCCTCGCCAGCGAGTCATGCTCCGGCCACATCTTTGGCATGGACTATCCAAATAAATTTCAGACGAGCAAATTGAGTAAATGGGAATCCCATGAACCGCACGACGAGCATATGAAAGTCATGAGCTCCACAATCAGAGCCGCACTTGAGTAGCCCGGCTCGACATTATGCAAATCGAGGAACAGACGGAAACGCAGGCGGAGGCGGAGGCTGATGAACTGCCGCCTCCACTGGCGATTCCATTAGAAATGGTGGAGCCGATGTTCGGCAATTAAGAGAGCCGGCCATCGAAAAACGGAACGATAAATGCTAAAATGAGAAATGCCAATGCCAGTGCCGCAGCCAGATCCAGAGCTAAATTCAGGACACGGGTCTCCTAATGATGTTTCACTCACGAAATGTCCGAAAACCGGAATCGAGTGGGTTCGTCTTCGCATATGTCGCACGACCACGAATGATCCCAACACCCCTTTGCCAACAGAGAAAGAAATTTAACAATCTGCTTTTTAATTTAATCTTATAATCAATATTATTAATAACTTGCTAATATTAAAATTAGGATTTACTGATGTAGAATATCAGGTAAAATTAAAGAGAGCCTTAAGTTTTATATATACATTTGTCAGATATACATTTTGGTCTCAGTGTGCTACCAAACACTGGTGGCATTTGCATGCGAAACTGGCTTGTTACGTTATGAATACCAGAGCTTCGAGAGGCAGGCAGGCAGGCAGGCACTCGCTGTGACCCAACTGGAGGTCAGCTGGAAACTGCAGTGGGTTGCCTATTTACGGCCCAAATTAGCGGTCGAATGATGCACTTTGGGCCGTCGCTCCGGCTCTGACATGCCTATTCGACTGACAAGGGAGTCGAGCCTGGCGCGCGGATATTAAGCCTTTGATTGATGGCCGCGAAATGTGGTAATAGCTTTCGGCCAGCTTCGTTCAAATGGAGGATGCATTGGAGATGCATAGCGGGTGCAGTGTTTCAATTAGCCCGGCAGCCAGTGGGGGGTGAGAGGTGTCCACCCACCCTTGTTCTTGCACAAAGGCATCCACATAAAGTGGCTACAAGTATGCGGCAATTAGCATTTAACGAGCACCACATGCCAGCCACAATGGCATGACACGGCCCAGGACAAGGCAGTGTCCTCAGACACTGGGGGAGTCCTGTCGACATAATAATATACACACAACTACAACACAGTCGCACACACGTAGCTGGTGGGGAACAATGTCATCGACAAAATACAAGCCCTGCTGGGTAGTCCCTGGGCAGGAAACTCTTTTGTTGGCCCAGTCAACATTTCGGACCCCCTCTGGCTACGCCCCCATATAACCCCCGCCCGCCCACAAAAATCCTGATTACTTAACTAAATATGGCAGCTTATGGCGGGACACGGCCACTGGCCAGTGGCACTAAACTCTCTGATTTACACGATTTACATACGCTCGGCCAGAGGCGGGGCATCGGAGCGGAGTGCGAGGCTTTAATTAGCAGTCGCGGGTTTATCAGCTAGCAGCTGTCCACCTGAGTCGGAGAATATCTAATGAAGGCACCAGGACAATGGCCAGAAACATTGTTGGCAGCACAGTGAGCTCTTAAAGCTGATATCATAGGACAAACTTTAAAGGGTTCCGCGGAATAGTGCGACGCCAGTAAACAGTAAACTTTGCAAGGTGAATGGTGTCTAGCTTATAGGTGAAAACCCCAAGTGTTGCTTTGCCTACCTTCTGTAAAAACAAACTTAATTATTTTCCAAAATGGAATTCTATCGAATAAACGGAAAGGAAAACACAAAAGTATCCTAATTACGTTTTTTTGTCCCAAAAATAAAACTTTCCTTTGTGCTCTACTTGGAGGCCCTTTCCTCGCGGAGTTCATTAGCATGTCGCGTCTTCTACAATAACTCAGCCCAAAGACAGGCCAAGGCTTGGGATCCATAGTCTTATCAGTGGACTCTTATCTGGGATACATAAATTCCTGCCTCGACTTGGCGTCGGCAAAGTTTCTTGGGGTTTCATTTGGCTGGCGAAGAGGAGCAGGAGGTGCGGCTGGGACAGAGGCATCTGGAGGTGCGGGATGGGGCGCTAATTAAGACACGCAAAGTGCGGCACCAAGACAAATGGTTCCGTGGCACGTAAGCGGCGCGTCAATCTTGGCCAAGGGCCACGGAGCACGGCTCCACACTCCGCCCACGCCTCGCAGGCCCGCAGGCTCAGACATTTCGTCCAGACTTCGAACAGGTTTTGTTCTCGCAAACTTTACCACTCCCGGCTCCTCGCCGCTTCGAAGAGCACCCCCGACCGCCAAAGGTAACGCCTCGTAAAAAATGTCAATGAAGTGATTTATAAAAGAAGCCTAGACGCCGCCTCCCAAGGCCAACGCGCTAATGTGGCCGCGTTAATGAAAGTTTGCATTTCGGCAATTGTATTCATTTGGTTATCGCCGGTCAGCCTATAATCTCGGCTCAAGCATAATGTCTTTATTTTTCCTCCCAACTCTGTATTGCTGCGTGCTCCGAGCTGCACATTAAATTTTAATGCCATATTTTATCCTGCCAGAATTTACATAAATTCATTGTTGTCGGTACCAGTGTGTGTGTGTGAGTGTGTGGTGTGTGGGGGCTCTAATCAAATCAAAAGAGTGACGGCTTCTCCCTTGCCCTCCATGAATTGCTAAGCAGACATGCAAACTTCTACGGCCGAATGGCCCGGAGTTTTGACTTAAGTAAAAGTCGCTGTCTCCTTCCCACACAAATACATAAAAAAATGTTCGAGCATACAAACAAACACCCATCCAATCTTCTTGTCCATGTTTGTGCTTGTATGTGGCTAGAAAAATAGCAGCTCACGTTGCGCATACGACGCGTTGCCTGGCAGAAGTCCAACGGACCAAACAACCAGTCCCCCAACAATGGCAACAACAGTGCAGGCTCAGCAACAACCAAAACGAGCAAGAAAGCTCACATTTTCTACCTCGACTATGGGGGTACCCGGCATTTAACTCTCCAAATCATAGCGTTGCTCTTGGGGTTAATTATCTGCCAACAAGTTATCTAAAATACACTTCGTGATGTTAACATTTTTCTGATAGAATTATGGCAATCTCAACCTACACACAATACTCCCTAGTGCTTGAGGGGTATCAACAACAATAACGAGAGCCATTGCTCTTTGGGCTCCCATTGTTGTTTTCCTTTGGCTATATAGTATTTTTTCCATTTCTCCAACAACGGAAGGCGTTCCTAGGAAGGCGCATGTATAATTAGAGCTATGAAGCATGTCCGGTGAAGTTTGGCATTTAAATGCGGCAACAACAGCAACAACGGGGCAGCAGCAGAGGTAGCCAGATCGCCATTTTGCCATTGCCGACTTTCGAATTGGGCAAAGCTGGCGAGAAGGGGGATGGGCAGGGGATGGAGTAGCTAGAGCTCCCATTGTTGTTGCCTAGATATATTTTATAATGCCACAAACATGCACGACCCGAGCCCTACATGAGACTCTGTGTGCATTTCGTTTAGTTTACGTACTGCGCCTCCGCATGCAAACAGGACACGAAGGAGGTGCGGAAGCAGGAGGAGCTCGAGCAACCGGAGGAGCCGGAGGAGACCCTAACCAACCGAGTCCCGGTGATCCCCGGAGGAGGAACAGAGCGAGCGGAACAGGAACTTTGTGTGCAACTTTATCTTTTGATTTATACAATAATAAACACAAATGTGCACAAAAGTTCTTTGTACTTTGTTCTTTGCTCTCGCAAAGCGGCACAAATTCCGAAAGTTAAATCGGGAAATGTTTACATGAGCAGTTGACTCCTTGCTAATTGGTAGTCCTGTCAAAGGCTCTCCTCTCCAGGGGCTTTCCTTCTCGGAGCCCATTACTGTGGCTCTTACAAGGGCTTATGGCAAGTGACCTCCCTGTGGGTCAGCAGGGTCGCTGGACACGGCAGATCTATTAGGCGCTGGGATGTATCGAAAACGGTGGTTATACGGGGCATCTACTGTCCGGATCGATTTTCAATTGCAGGCGAACTGGAGACGGGGCCATTCAATGAATCGTAAGTTGCCCGGTCCTCCCACAGAAACAGAAGTGTGCCTTAACCCATTAAATGCAAGCAACTGCAATCGAACACGCAACCCCTCGCGCAGTCACAACACGTTAATGCAACTGAGCCGGCAGTCCAATAGTGTTGCCACCTCTGGTACTTCCTTGCCAATTTGGAAAAACAAAAATGTTGTCATTCTTTAAAAATTTAATTTAATTTACAAAAGTCGAAGAAAATTGATTGAATTCTAAAATTCAGTATGCAGATATGTAAGCCTTGGAAGAACTATCATAGACCAAAATGTTGATATCTTAAAAAATAAATTTATACAATCTTTATATAGTTAAAGTTAGCATCCTCTCTAGTTTTATTTTTTTAATTAGTTATAATTTTAATAAAGTTAAAATATACATTTGTTACGTTTTAAGAACATTTTTATAGCTCTTAGCGACTTTTTGGTTTCCTGAAACTGACAGCACTAGTGCAGCCCTGCAGAAGTCTGCTTTGCCTTGCTCTCTGTTCCTTGTTCCCTGCTCCTGGCTGACTGTTTCCTGGAGCACGATGTGGCGGCGGCGTCAACGCGGTGCACATTAAGCTTAACACCGGTTAAACGCGAGTTGCGCCGAAACGCCACTTTAAGGCGCTGCCTGTAATGGCCGCCAACTGATTCGGTATTCGCCGGAGGTGCCGCGTAATAATGTTAAATATCAGGTGCAATGCAGCTGTCCCTGCCGCAATCGAATTGGAGATGGAAGTGGAAATGGCAGTGGCAGCTCCAGTGCAATTGAAGGGGGAACTGGAAGTTGAAACCGGAGTCGGAGCGCACCAGCAGGTACTAATTAAGTTGCCCGGGAGCCGCGTAACTGCCATAAAATATGCGCAGTGGGAATTCGAATTCGGATCCGGATCCGGATCGGTTTGTCGGCCGGCAGACACTCATTCTCATCGCAGTGCAACGGCTGTGGCAGCGGCAGGGTAGTGGCAGTGGCAGTTGCAGTTGCAACGCCGGTGGCAGTGGCACGTAGTTTATGGCGTCGGGCTAAGCGAAGTCGACGCGAGTCAAGAAGTTCCCCATTTGTTTCAAGCCTTAAATTTCCACGGGACATGCAACCAGAAAGTGACGAGGAAGGGAATTCTATGTGGTGGGTGCTCCACCAGCAGCCGGAAGCGTAAAAGTGCATAGATAAATGTCTTACTCAGTCAGGACCAGGGCCAACATGGAGCTACTAACTGGCCATAGACGACCACAGGGTGTTGGGGATTACAAAAGAATACTCATTAAGGACCTACAATAGATTACATATATTTACATTCTTGGTACATTTTGGGAATATTTTAATCGGCAGGGGTTTTGTTAGAAGTTCCACTTTCTTCTATTTCATTTCGATGAGCTTCAACTACATCTGACTTTTCATTGATGACAGCACTGACCTTAGATTTTGGCCTAAGGAAAATGTCAAGTCCACTAAACGGCGCCTCTATGATCAGGTGCATAAAATAGGAGAACAGCAATGTGACCCCAAAACACGACCAGAAGGAGAGCATCTAAACAAAATATATATTGGAAATAAAGAACCAAGACTCACATTTTCGATAATTGTTAAAGCTTACCACTCTGTAGTCCGAAAAGTAGGAATTCGTCCGGACACTTCTAATGTTTATTTCCTGGAAGAACATGTGCCACATATACACGGAGTAGGAGAGTCTTGATAGGGGCTGCCACAGCGGAGAGGAGAGGAAACTGTTGGCCATTCCCCCGTATCCTTGCATACAGGCAAAGACTACCCAGCAGAGAGCTAAAGGCCAACCCACTCGGGTGAGGGTGTAGTAGAAGGACTCAGCCAAGGTAGACAGAGGAGGACCACTCCATTTTGCATCCGGATACAGGGCGAATATCGATGTGAAGATCATGGCCAGGCAGAGAATCCATCCCGACCACACGGCTATCCTGCTCAACCGGAACTTCTTTCCCCTATTTAAGTACAGGAAATATCCGAACAAGAATCCAATCAGCCAAGGAGCCGCGTGTGTGTGGGTGGCCAAGTACAACTTTCTTGTTGCCTCGGAATTGGTGTTCCTATAAAAAAAAAAGGTTTTTCATATATAGAAAGGTAAACTTGTTTGTGAAACTTACTTTATCAGCATCGAATAGTTGTTGACCATCATAGTGGCAAAGAGGCAGCCAGAGAACAGAACTATTAGGACGAATATTCCAGCTGCTGCCTTCTTGCCCCATTTGTAGAGAGATATCAGCAGGATCGGAGAGAGGATGAACAACTGCATATCCACTGACAGGTACCAAGTATGTCCAGGACACTGAAAGCAATCATTCAGTTTTATTTATTTTATTAAGATTAATATACCCATGGACTTACGGCATTTTCCATGTAGTTGTTCACAAAAAGCAAAGTCCAATACCAGGTGCTCTCGCAAACCGATGTCCCCATGTATCCGCCGGAGAACATCGGTCCACCCGATACTATGCGCATGAGTCTTATGTAAACCAGAATCGCTATCGCCAGAACAGGAAGGATGCGCATCAAGCGATGCAGGTACATCAGTGGCACATTCAACTTCCCCTCGGTTCTGTGGAGTTTCTGGCTATAAATCAAATTTTCAATTGTTAAATAGCGCAGTTTTCTTACTTATCCATTGACCGTAAGGCAATCAACGACACCAACATGCCGCCGAGGAAGAAGAAAGAGTCTACTGAGAAGAAACCGTGGACAATAAAACTGGCATATGGTGATTCAGACCACTAAAAAAGCAACAAATTAATATATCTTTTTGCATTTTAAATAGAAAACTTACCGATAAATAGTGAAAAATATTCAGGTTTGCTCCCATAGTATATATAGTGTATTGATGGCAGTAGACCACCCAGATTAGTGATAAGCACCGAATTCCGTGAAGACAATCGATTACATTGGGGTTGCTCTTGTTCTCCATGACGCGGAAGAGAGCCCGGGAGTTGGCCCTGGCCGAGAACACCTTCACAATTGGGGGAAGCTTATCTGAAATTTAAGAATTATTGTGAAATATTCAGGAAAAAAAAAGCTTGTTGATTAACTCACCTTGGTCTTCACAGAAAAAGTAGTCGTATAGCGTAAAAATAGCCACAATAGCAGCCATCAGTGATAAGATCACCCTATAATCGGAAGGTGTTGTTAGTATGTTTCATTTCCATTGTTTGAAGTAAAGTTATTCTTACACTGTGAAAATGGTAAGTCCATCCCAAGGTTCAGGTTCATCTGTCTGGCAGCTGCTCTCGACTATACTCATACTGCTGCTGGGAATAGTTGAGTTCAGGAACTGCTTCATCAGTTGCCCCAAGAACGTGTTCATGTGAGCAGCCGAGCAGGAGGCGGGAAAACAAGTGGCAGTCTTAACTGACAAGGTCCCAACAATTGAATTATCGAGTCCTAGCATTTTTCCGGGAGAAACCGAGAGGAAGCAGTACTTGCCCCGGATGGTTCTCCCTAGGCTGACCTCTTTTCTTATATTCAGGCACTCGTCAAAGTTTCCCAGGTCGTATACGTTACCAGTAAGGAATCCCGAGGGTATAGAGCCCCACGAATCGATCACTGTCATGATCAGATTTGTAAGATGAGTATTTCTTGAAATATTATTACTTACTTTTTAAGGCCCAATATTGTCCAGCCTTGAGGGCCGTCATGAACTGAGTCCAATCGCTGAGGCACAGTAAATCCTCCTGAGTTGGCAGTCTGGGCTGTTGAAGTCCAAAATCAGGGGTTGTGTCATTCAGGACTTGCTCAGCAAACATAAATCCTAATGATCTGAGCTGTTTGATATGCTGAAAGTCCTGCAGGACACCGGTATCCTTTGGCTCTGCGGCGGCAAAGCGAATAAGTCCGCAGACAAAAATTAACGCGACTATGTTGGCCATGCTAGCTCAACTTGATTTGATGTTTGCTGTCATTTTCAACCGTCTTTTATATGCGAATTAGCTTGCGATAAGCACCTTCTACGAAATTTATTGAACCTTGTGTAGTGATTCACAAACATTGCCTGATAGAGTAATCTTTTTATTTGTTAATCAGTGCCTAGTTAATTGGTCTATCTACCAAAATGTTGTGTTTATATTCTTACCTTATATGTCGAAATTTATTGGGTTTTAATCGAACTTAAAGTAGTTCAAATTTGATGTCTGCAGGCAATGCTGATGATATTTATATACATAGTTGCGAAGAGTTATAGTTTTGCATTTAAGATTGATTCTGCGTAAATGTGCCCTAAATAAAAAGGTACAAAAAAATTATAAATAAGGAAATTATGGATGGTTTTAATATTAAATGATTTATTATTTATATATATTTTAAACCATATATATTCTTGATCATCAGGTGAGACTTGGAGGCTTAACTCTGTTGTTTTTATTAAGAATATGTCTTCGCTTCACTCGATTTCTTTTGAAGTTTTATATGTTCAAGTCCACTGATAGGCGCCTCAACGATAAGGTGCATTACATAGGAAAACAATAAAGTAGCACCAAAAGCCTACGTTTGGTCTACTTATAATAGTTTCACATAAAGTCGATAATCTTCATAATTGTAATGATAATCATTTCATAAAACTCTTACTCTCAAAAGATTTAGATTAACACAAAGTTTTCACAAAACTTGTAAGACTTGTAAGCAAATAGGATATTTAAAGATTATTACTTTTGCCCTAAGCCTAATTATATTTAAGTATTAAGCTCAAAATCACAATTACTTTCCGGCTGTTTGTGGACTGACTTTGTTTTAGATTCCATATTCCTTGGCCTTATAAAATTGTCGAAGCCAGCGAAAGGCGCCTCAATGATAAGATACATAACGTAGGAAAGCAACACTGTGAAACCAAAACACGACCAAAATTTACACATCTGCAAATAAAAAATAAATCTCAATATTTCACTTGATCTATTTAATATTCATAAACAAACCTGGCTATAATCCGAGAAATAAGAGATGGTCCTAGCACTTTTTGCGTTTATCTCCAAAAATAAAATGTGCCATATGTAGACGGAAAATGATAGCCTCGAAAGCGGTTGCCACAATGGAGAGGAGAGGAAGCTATTGGCCAGTCCCCCGTATCCTTGCATGCAGGCGAAGACCACCCAGCAGAGAGCCACTGGCCAAGCAAGTCGGGTGAGTGTGTAGTAGAAGGACTCCGCCAGAGTTGACAGCGGTGAAGCACTCCACTTTTCATCCCAAAAGAGGGCAAAAATTGAGGTGAAGATCATGGCCAGGCAGAGAATCCATCCCGACCACACAGATACCCTGCTCAGTTGGAACTTCTTATTTGTATTCAAATGCAGGAAGTATCCAAATAAGAATCCAATCAGCCAGGGAGTGGCGTGAGTGTGGGTGGCAAAATACACCTTCATAACTCCTGCTCTGCTGATTTTCCTAAATTAAAATTTTTTTAGAATATTTATAGAGGTGCAAACATAAAAGTTATTTACTTAAACAACATTGAGTAGTTGTTTGCCAGCATCGTGGCAAAGAGGCAGCCCGAAAGCAGGACTATGAGTATTACTATTCCAGCAGCAGCCTTCTTGCCCCATTTATAGAGAGAGATCAGGAGGATAGGGGATAATAGGAATAACTGCATGTCTACGGATAAGTACCACGTATGAACGAGACACTGCAACATAATAAATTAGTAGCTAAATTGTGTTCGATAAAGCATAACTTACCCTTCTCTTCTTAAAGTTATTTAGGAATAACACTGTCCAGTACCATTCACTCTCACAAGCTTCCCTTCCACTAAATCCACCTCCGAATAGTGGTCCTCCTGATATAATTGGTATCAGTTTGACATAGACAAGTATCGATATAGCCAGAAGAGGAAGGATGCGGATCAATCGATGCAGGTATATTAATGGCACGTTTAACTTGCCTTTGGTTCTGTAGATTTAATCATATTAGCTAGATTTTAGATTTTTCAAGTATACGAATATGAAATTAAAATGTAAAGGTCTACAGACTTACACATACCGAAGTTAGTTTCCTTTCTCATTACAAATTCAATAAACAGATCATCGCTTTAAATAAGATTTTTGTAGAGACTTTTACCTGACCATTAAGCGCAGCGATATCAAGGCCACCAGCAGGCCGCCGAGGAAGAAGAAAGAGTCCACTGAGAAAATCGCATGACCAATAAAACTTGTAAACGGTTTCTCAGCCCACTATAAAATCTGCAAGATAAGCCTTTATGCATAATGGTAAATATTTTTAAATTACCTCTATAGTGTAGGATGCATTAATATTCGCATCGGCAAGAGATATAAAGTACTGATGACAGAAAACGACCCATATGA
The DNA here is from genome assembly GCF_030179895.1 of Drosophila kikkawai. Taxonomy (NCBI): domain Eukaryota; kingdom Metazoa; phylum Arthropoda; class Insecta; order Diptera; family Drosophilidae; genus Drosophila; species Drosophila kikkawai. The sequence continues at coordinate 28,494,223 of NC_091731.1, read as the reverse complement.
GAGTCAAGCACCGAATTCCATGAAGGCAGTCTATAACATTCGGGCTGGAATTATTCTTGACGATGTGGAAAAGTACTCGCGAATTTGCTCTGGCTGAAAAAACCTTTGCAATCGTAGGAAGTTGACCTTAAAGACATATTAAATACTGAAATCAAAGATGAAAACTTTTGCAGCCTACTAACTTGGATTCTCACACAGACAGTAATCGTACAACGTAAAGAGAGCCACGAGAAAACTCATCAGGCATAAAATTATTCTGAAATCCGTAAGTAGGTAAATTTTTCACTAATTTTTATGCATAATAAACTTACACTGTAATAATTGTGAGACCATCCCACGGTTTATTTTGGCTCCACTGACAACTGCTTTCACTGATTCTCATTTCCAAGTTGGGAATAGTTAGGTTTAGGACCTTACTTAAAAGTTGTCCTAAAATGGCGTCCATCTGAGCTGCCGAACAGGAGGCAGGAAAGCAAGTGGCCGTATTGAACTTTAGGGGTTCAGCCAGTGAATGCTCGAGTCCGAGCACTTTTCCGTGGGAAACTGTGAGAAAGCAGTACTTGCCACTTATAGTTCTAGTCTGGTTGATCTCCTCTCTGACGCTTAGGCACTCGTCAAAGTTTCCCAGGTCATACAAGTTGCCGGTCAGGAGACCCGAAGGAATGGAGCCCCAGGCATCGATCACTGATACAAGACAGATTTGAAATGTAAATGTAAAATGTAAATTTACAATAAACGACTCTCTTACTCTTTAAGGCCCAATATTGCCCACTTTGAAGTCCCGTTGCCAGCTTATCTATGTCACTGTGGCATTTCTGATCCCCTTCGCCTGACACGTAATCGGTACTATTCCTTGTTAAATCTATGAAGAGTTCAGCAAACTGAAGACCCAAAGATCTGAGCTGCTTGATCCTCTTGAATTCCCGCAGAACATCTCCTTCCTGGGGCTTTGCGCTGCTGATGAGAACAAGGCCGCAGAGGAAAATAAACCCGACTGAGTGGGCCATGCCAGCTCAAAGCGTTTTAGCGGCTTGAGGTTAAACTCAAGCTCTCTTATATTCGAAGAAGGTTTAAATAAGCGCCAGTTATATGAACAAGTAAGATGAAAAGTTGAGCACTAAAGAGAGACAAATTACGGGCAAGTAGAAGCTTTTCAAGCTGTCTAAAAGGTAATAATTTGTATTGGTATCAGTTAAATGGCCTTAAGCAATTAGACTGCTTAGCTTCGTATATTTATAGAATTATCTCTATGCCTAGTGCGATAATAATCATTTGAGAAATGTTGTGGTATTTTAATTAGATGCATAGCACTTAATGGTATCAGTCGGGTCGAAGCTAAGCGGGAAGCTAAATCAATTCCATAACCTACCTCATATGATCCGGCATAAGTTGTTTGATTCCGGTTTATTTCACCATTATCTTTTAATTAATATATATAATAAATTTAATGCATTTAAATGACGACTTTTAAATTGAGTTTTACAACTATATAAACTATATATATAAACTAAAGTAAAAACCACGAAGCTATGATACTGGTTATATAAAGTTTATTCATACCGTTAAAATCACAATAAATCAAGCAGTAAATCTGTCAGCATATTTAATAAGAACCACATTTCGCATTAACACACTCTAAACATCTCCTCTAGTTAGTGAGGCTTACTAAGCTGGCCGAAGAAAAAGGTTAATTATTATACATAAAAAAAAACTTTTTACCTAATCAGATGTTATTGTTTCCGCTACACTCTGCTGACTAATCATGCTGTCATCCTTTTGGTTCTTATCTGCCTTGTCCAAATCCGGCTTTACCTGGCTGACTGTTTTAGCTTTTGGACGCCGCAAAAAATAAGGTAAGCCGCCAAAGGGCGCCTCAATTAGCAAATACATCATATAGGAGAGCAACAGGGTAACGCCAAGAGTCGACCAAAATTTAAGCATCTGCGGGAAGAAATTACTGAATTATATTTTTAAGACACACTACCTTGCATAAGTAAACCTACCACTTGGTAATCGGAGAAGTACGAATTCGTCCTAGCACTTCTGGTGTTTATCTCTTGAATGAACTTGTGCCACATATAAACTGAATAGGAGAGCCTGGAGAGAGGCTGCCAGAGCGGGGAGGAAAGGAAGCTGTTGGCCAGTCCCCCGTATCCCTGCATGCAGGCGAAGACCACCCAGCAGAGGGCGAGTGGCCAACCCACTCGGGTGAGGGTGTAGTAGAAGGACTCCGCCAGGGTTGACAAGGGTGGAGCACTCGACTGGGCTGCCGGATACAGAGCAAAGATCGAGGTAAAGATCATGGCCAGGCAGAGAATCCATCCGGACCACACGGATACCCTTTTCAAATGAAACACTCTGCCCCTAGTCAAGTACAGGAAGTAGCCGAAGAGAAAGCCGATCAGCCAGGGCGTTGCATGTGTGTGGGTGGCAGAATACATTTTGTTCATTGCCTCTTGACTGAAAGTCCTGTGACAAAAGTTGTTTTAATAAGCAAGCTATCTTGTTTACTAAGGATACTTACTTCATCAGCATTGAGTAATTGTTGACCATCATGGTGGCAAAAAGGCAGCCAGAGAGTAGAACTATGAGGACGAATATTCCTGCAGTCGCCTTCTTGCCCCATTTGTAAAGAGCGATCAGCATGATTGGAGATAAGATAAACATCTGCATATCCACCGACAAATACCAAGTATGGCTAAGGCACTGAAATATAAAAAAATTATATATATTTAATCATTAGCTGATCAATATAATCTGGTTTCTACCTCTTCATTTTTGTAGTTATTTAAAAATAATAATGTCCAGTACCAGCCGCTTTCACATGCCGCTTTTCCACTATAACCGTCTTGCAGAAGAGGTCCGTCTGTCACAACAGTCATGAGCTTGGTGTAGACCAGAATGGCCACGGCTAAGAGGGGAAAGATGCGGAACAAGCGGTACAGATACATCATGGGCACATTAAGCTTTCCATTGGTTCTGCAGATACTCAAAAAAAATTATTATTATTGAAAGGAAAATAATATTGAACACTTACTTTTCCATTGATCGTAAGGCAATCAAGGAGACCAGCAAGCCGCCAAGGAAGAAAAACGAATCCACTGAGAAAAACCCGTGAGCAATAAAGCTGGTAAATGGGAGTTCAAGCCACTAAAAAATTAAACTCATCAAATTACTATTGGAATAAAATTGTAATTGCCTACCTTTATCAATTGAAATTCATTTATATTGGCTGCTATCACTGTGAATTTGTATTCATGAGAAAAAACCACCCAGAAAAGGGACATGCACCTTATTCCATGAAGACACTCGATTACATTGGGGTTCCTGTTGTTCTCTACAACGCGGAATAGCGATCGAGAGTTGGCCCTCGCCGAGAATACAGTCACTAACACAGGAGGCTTATCTGGAAGTTGTCGGTTATTGTGATTTTTTAAATGTAAACAAGTTGCTGCCGATTAGCCAACCTTGGTTCTCGCATAGAAAGAAGTCGTACAGCGTGATGAGACCCACGATAAAGCCCATCAGGGAGAGAAAAGCTCTGTAATCGGAGGAAGTTAATCAAGTGTCATTATTTTAATAAATCCTCACATACACTGTGAAAATGGTGAGTCCATCCCAGGATTCACTTTCACTCGTTTGGCAACTGCTTTCGCTTATACTCATTACAGTGATACTTGAGTTCACCAACTGATTCATCACCTGTCCCACGAGGGTGTTCAAGTGAGCAGCCGAGCAGGAGGCTGGAAAACAAGTGGCAGTCTTTATGGAGAAGAATCCACTTAGCGAATCATCAACTCCGAGAGCTTTCCCTAGTGGAGCTGAGAGGAAACAGTACTTTCCACGGATAGTTCTGGCTGCACTGATCTCCTTTCTGACATTCACGCACTCGTCAAAGTTTCCCAGATCGTATGAGTTGCCAGTCAGGAGTCCCGAAGGAATGGCGCCCCACGCGTCGATCACTGTCATAATAAATAACGTCAAGTGTTTTTTATATTAGTTTACCATAGGAATTGCTTACTCTTCAGGGCCCAATATTCTCCAGTTTTGAGTGCGGTCAAGAACTGAGTCATATCGCTGAGGCACAGCAGATCCTCTTGAGTGGGCACTTTTGGGCCAATGATGTCTGAGGCATTGATAGGTCTGTCCTTTAAGAGTTTTACAAACTCTAATCCAACCAAGCCCGGTTGCCTGACACTCTGGAAATCGTGCAGCACATCTGCGTCCGTCAATTGTGCGGCACTGATGAGGGCAAGTCCACAGAGGAGTTCCCAGGAAAGTACCCAGACTGTTGCTGCCATGATAGAACCTCAACTCGTTTTGATATTTTCCGATCAAGCTCAAAGCCTTTATAGGCAAATTACCAAGCGATAAGCGATTTTAACGAAATCTAATTCCGAACATCACCTTCGGAAGCCGTTATGTGTCAATTAACTGGCGATAAGTACGTTCTATGAATCATATAGTATATTATATAGATTAACTCATGGAGTGCAAGGGTATACAAACAAAATGTATGCCATAAATATAATACAAATTTATTAAACCCATCAACGTTTTTAATACTACTTTGCATTAAATCAACTTTACATATTGAAATAAACTTTGTTTTTTTTTTTTTTTTTTTGAAGCTAATAGAATTATGTTACGTTTATTACGGAGATAGCACTAATTTGCACTTTAAAACTTGGATTTTAATAAAGAAAACCTTGTTAAATACATCAAATTACATCTTTATTGTATACCAAAATAGGAAATATTAGAATTATATGCATCAAATTAATCAGTTCGCGATGGAGCATTTTCTTCTGTCACTCTCAGATCCCTTGCATAGTCATCATTGTTTTTATTCAGCTTTGTCTGAGACGAATCCCGATTTAATATTCCTGCATTAGAAGGCTTCTTCTGAGGCCTTAGAAAGTTATCCAGGCCTCCAAAGGGCGCCTCTACAATCAAGTACATAAAGTAAGAGAGCAAGAGCGTGAAACCAAGAGTCGACCAGAATTTCAGCATCTGCAAAATGGAAATTAAAATCCATGACTCCAATACTTGAACGAGGTAACCTACCATTTGGTAGTCGGAGAAGTAGGTATTGGTCCTGATAGTCTTTGCATTTATCTCCATGATAAACAAGTGCCAGATGAAGGCCGAATAGGAGAGCTTTGACAACGGTTGCCACAGGGGTGAGGAGAGGAAACTATTGGCCAGTCCTCCGTATCCCTGCATGCAGGCAAAGACCACCCAGCACAGAGCTAAGGGCCAACCCACTCGGGTGAGAGTGTAGTAGAAGGACTCCGCTAGAGTTGACAAGGGTGGCGAACCTGACTGCGTCGACGGGTAGAGAGCAAATATTGAGGTAAAGATCATGGCCAGGCAGAGCACCCATCCGACCCAAACGACAACCCAACTCAGCTGAAATTGTTTTCCCCTATTCAAGTACAGGAAGTAGCCGAAAAGGAATCCGATTAGCCAAGGGGTGGCGTGTGTATGAGTAGCATTGTATAACTCCTGAGTCCCATCTGCACCTCCGCTCCTGCGCAGAAACCGGAATGAGAAATATATATGGCAATAGCCCAAGTGTCGCTTACATCAACTGCATGGTGTAGTCGTTGACCATCATCGTGGCAAAGAGGCAGCCAGAGAGCAGAACTATGAGGACAAATATGGCTGCAGCAGCCTTCTTGCCCCATTTGTAGAGAGATATCAGCAGGATCGGTGAGAGGATGAACAACTGCATGTCCACTGACAGGTACCATGAATGGGAAAGGCACTAAAAGATATGGATCGATGCTTGAATCCTTGCTTAATAGCTCAATTAAGTTAGTTTTACCTTTGCTTTAGTGTAGTTATTCACGAATAGCAAGGTCCAATACCAACCAGTTTCACAATCCGATTTCCCCGTGTATCCGCTCTTCATCAGAGGGCCATCTGCCACTGCAGTCATGAGCTTAGTGTAGACCAAAATGGCTGTGGCCAAAATGGGGAGAATGCGAATCAAACGGTGCAGGTACATCAGAAGCACATTAATCTTTCCCTGATTTCTTGAATAGAAATAAGTTAATAATTGTTGTACTACAGTCTCTTCGCATCTTACTTTTCCATAGAGCGAAGTGCCACTAAAGCTACCAACAAGCCGCCAAGGAAAAGAAACGAATCCACCGCGAATCCTCCATGTACAATGAGATTGGAGTATGGAAGCTTCAGCCACTAATAAAGGACACACAGCGGAGATTATTTTAAATAAAATATTAGGTACAAGCGTATGCCATTTGACCTACCGTTATCATTTGCAATATATTAATACACGCAGAGAGAATATTAGCTCCGTATTGGTGGCCAATAATCACCCAGAAGAGGGACATGCAGCGGATTCCATGGAGACATTCGATTACATTCGGTTTCGACTTACTCTGCGTGATGCGGAACAGAGCTCTGGAGTTGGCCCTGGCGGAAAACACCTTCACTATTATCGGTACCTCAGCTAGAAGTTGGTTTAAATTTAGGAATCAAAATAAGCGACTATCAATTATCTTACATTGGTTTTTGCAAAAGAGGTAATCGAACAGCGTGAAGAGCCCCACAGCCAAGGCCATCAGCGATAAGAACACCCTGTAATCACAAGTGTTTAGCTAGTAGAGCTGTTTGAATATGATTCATTATTACACTGTAAAGATCGTGAGTCCGTCCCAGGGTTCACTTTCACTCGTTTGGCAACTGCTTTCGCTGATACTCATACCATCTATAGAACTACTTGAGTTCAAGAAGTGATTCATAAGCTGTCCCACAAACACGTTCATGTGAGACGCCGAGCAGGAGGCCGGAAAGCAGCTTGCTGAATTGAAGCTCAAGGCTGACAGGGCTGCATTATCGACTCCCAGCAGTTGACCAAGGGAAACTTTGAGGAAACAGTACTTGCCACGGATAACTCTAGTTTCACTGATTCCCTTTTTGATATTCAGGCACTCGTCAAAGTTTCCCAGGTCATATGAGTTGCCAGTAAGGAGTCCCGAGGGAATGGAGCCCCACGCATCGATCACTGTCGTTGGATATAGATTTTTTCAAATTACTATTTTCTTAGTCTCAGAATCCCTTACTCCTTAGGGCCCAAAGTTCTCCAGCTTTAAGTGAGGCCATGAACTGTGCCATATCGCCAAGGCAAAGCAGGTCCGCTTCAGTAGGCAGTCTGGGGATCCGAATGCCTAAGTCATCGAGTGTTATATCCTTGAAGAATTCAGCAAACGCAAATCCCAGAGATCTAAGTTCACTGATTCCCAGAAAATTGTGCTGGACATCTTTATCCTTCTGCTGTGCGGCGCTGATGAGGACAAGTCCACAGAAAAAAATGACTCCGAATATGTTTGCCATGGTAGCTTAACTGGAACTAAACGTTTCCAATCAAAATTGAAATCATTTATAGCTTGCGAGAATTGCTTCCTACAAAACAAATTGATAAGCTTTATATGAATTTTTACAAAGAATACTTGTAAGATAATCTTTCAAGTTCTCTGGGAATTCGATTAATCTAGTTTTTATATAGGGAAATATTTTACTGCTCATATTTGTAGAGTTTTGAATAAAGGGTATATCAACTACTAAACACGGAATTATGCTTTTGAATTTACAATTTTCGAAAGTCAAATTTTAACTCTTCTTACTCTTTATTTATTTTGATGATTGTGCTATATTTTTTGAGTCCTAAAATATGGGTTGTAACCAAATTGTTTTTAAGGGAAATGAGAAATTGCGATTAATCGTTACAAATTAAAATCCAAAAACTCAATGACAGTTATTATTTCTTTCAATCCCATTTAACTCTCTGATATCGAAAGCCTTAATCTGCTATAAAGGTTTTCAGTTAGAAATCCCGAAGGAAGGGAGACCCTGGGATCAATCACTGTTATTAAAGATAATATTTGTGAATTTTAGCAATTACCCTACATTAAGAAAAACTTAAATTTCAGCGCCCGATATTTACCAGTTAAAATCCCTGTCTGAAATCACTGAAATGACACGATCTTGTATACTCAAGGACCAAATCATTCAGGATATTATTTTGCCCCTTTGTAGCGATTTAAATTCAATAATTTGAGTTGCCCAATACCTTTAAGGGCATAAATTTTTCAGTTGTCCCAAGCTAATGGCTGTTGATAAAAACCAACACAGAATATTTACACCGATAATGTAGGCCATGCTAGTTAAACGACTATTCCTCATTTCTGATCTACTACCTCAAACCATTTTATATGAGAGTTACCTCACCGAAAAGCTCTATCTCGAAAAGCTTTCTGTTATCATATTCAGTAAAAACTTTCGATGGGGAAGGCATTCATTCCAGTTCTCCCGATCAACTTTCCTATTTGACTTCAAAGAACCGATCAGTCCACGCAAAAAGATCAAAAAGATATCTTTTTTTGATCAACGGCCAAGTCTGAGAGAAAACAAAAAAGTACAATTTATTTCAATAAATTTTGTTTAAGTACTAAGTAATTTCTTATATGAGCTCCATGTTCTATACCTATTCGGTTTGTTTTGGATAAGTTGTTCCAGCTCCTTCCATTTCACTAGAAGCGTTATCATATATCTGACCCTGCTGAGTCTGATCTGAATGAAAGTCAGGATTTTTCACATCGATTGGTTTAATCTGCGGCCGCAGAAAAATATCCAGTCCACCTAAAGGCGCCTCAATGATTAGATACAGCAAATAGGAAACTAATGCGGAAATACCAATATCTGACCACCATTGAAGAATCTGAAAAAAATAAAATTAGAATCTCACCTACTACACATATTCTAGCTACAGTAAACGTACCACTCGGTAATCGGAGAAATAGGAATTCGTCCTAAAATTTCTAGCATTTATCTCTACGATAAATAAATGCCAAATAAAGATGGAGTAGGAGAGTCTGGAGAGGGGCTGCCAAAGCGGAGAGGAAAGAAAGCTATTGGCCAGTCCCCCGTATCCTTGCATGCAGGCGAAGACCACCCAGCAGAGAGCTAAAGGCCAACCCACTCTGGTGAGGGTGTAGTAGAATGACTCCGCCAAGGTCGACAGGGGTGCAGCAGTCCACTTTGCATTCGGATAGAGGGCGAAGATCGAGGTGAAAATCAGGGCCAGGCAGAGAATCCATCCTAAGCCCACGGACAACCAACTAAGCTGGAACTTCTTGCCTCTAGTCACGTGCAGGAAGTACCCAAATATGAACCCAATAAGCCAAGGAGTGGCATGTACATGAGTGGGGTAGTACAGTTTCTGCATGGCATCCGTAGTGGTGCTTCTACGATAAACAAACGTTTCAAAAGAGTGGAATAGAATACTATAAAACGTACTTACTTTAACAACATGGAAAGGTTGTTGACCATCATCGTGGCAAAGAGGCAGCCAGAGAGTAGGATTATGAGGACAAATATTGCAGCAGCTGCCTTCTTGCCCCACTTGAATACAGCGATCAGAAGGATCGGCGAGATGATGTACAGCTGCATGTCCACCGACAAGTACCAGGAGTGACCAAGACACTAAAAGAAGTTATAGTGTGGACAATCTTAAAATTCTATCCAAAACATTAGATTTCTTTGTGTACCTTTGCATTTGTGTAATTATTCACAAACAACAAGGTCCAATACCAGCCGGCCTCACAGTCCGCTTTGCCGCTGTAACCGCTTCGAAGTAGAGGTCCGTCTGCCACGACAGTCATGAGTTTGGTGTAGACCAAAATAGCCACGGCCAAAATAGGAAAGATTCGGATCAAACGATGAAGATACATCTTGAGTATTGGCAGTTTTCCCTTGGTTCTGCTGATAAGTTTAAATTACATGTTTTATTTTAAATGTTTAACAGGTTACTTACTTATCCATTGAGCGCAGTGAAAGCAATGACACCAGCAAACCGCCGAGGAAGAAAAAGGAATCCACTGAAAAGTGGCCGTGTAACACAAAACTAGTGTATGGTAGCTCAGCCCACTAAAAAAATGTATGATAACAATGCCATATCTGATAAAATGAATAAACTTACCGGCACAATATGCGTAAGGTTCAGATTAGGCGAGAGAAGTTTAAGTGAGTATTCGTGGCAGAAAATAACCCAGAAGAGAGTCAAGCACCGGATGCCATGAAGACAGTCAATAACATTCGGGTTGGAGTTACTTCCCACGACTCGGAATAGAGCTCGAGAGTTGGCCCTGGCCGAAAACGCCTTCACTATAGCGGGAAGCTGATCTGAAAAGTGGGGCTTATTGTGAACTTTTCATGGGGTATTTTCTAATAACTCACTTTGATTCTTGCACAGAAAGTAATCGTAGAGCGTAAAGACAGCCACTAAGGCACCCATTAGTGATAGGAGCACACTGTAATCAAAGCCGATTAGCTGTTAAAGGCAATTGAAATTTAAATGAACCCTTACACTGTGAAAATAGTGAGTGCATCCCATGGTTCACTTTCACTCGTCTGGCAGCTGTCATCACTGATACCCATTGTGGTGCTTGGAATGCTAAAGCCAAGAACTCTTTGCATAACCGTGGTCACAAATAGGTTCATATGAGCTGCCGAGCAAGAGGCGGGAAAGCAAGTGGCTGTCCTTATTTTGTATATTTTCGCGAGAATCGCACTTGGAGCAGTTTCTAGGAAACAGTATTTTCCTTGAATGCTGACGCCCTCGATGATATCCTTGTTGATATTGAGGCACTCGTCGTAGTTTCCCAGGTCATACATGTTGCCGGTTAGAAGGCCAGAGGGTATGGAACCCCATGCATCGATCACTGAGAGAACAAGGATAAGTTAATTGATCCTTTTTCTTCAATTGCTTACTTACTTTTCAAGGCCCACATTTGGCCATTGCCTAGAGCACTTGAAAACAGAGTCAAGTCCCGAAGACACAACATATCCTCCTCAGTGGGCAGTCGGGGATCTGCCAAGCTTATATCACTGAGAGTTACATTTTGAAAGAAGTCGGCGAATTCAAAACCTAAATGACGGAGCTGCTTTACCCTTTGGAAATTATTAAGGATATCTTCCTGCGGCAGCGCGGCACTAGAAAAAGCGATACCGCAGAGAATAAGAAAACCGAGTATGTTGTCCATAATAACTGAACGGCAATTGATTGCTCCTGTCTGGAAGCCAAATATTTTATGCGCGACTTACCGAGGCGATAAGTGTCTGATAACAGACATTTAAATGGGTTGTAGCTGGCCCACACGTTTCATTGGTTCAAGAGTCCGATAATGTACAATCTGCGAATTTTAAAGTAGTCCATGTGACTCCGTATTTATGGCTTCAGAGTCTTAATCATCGGTGAGTAATGAACAATTAGAAACTACCATAAACCCCTTAGGAATATAGTGGCGAAGGCAACCTCTACACCAAGAAATCGTTACTAGCCCTGTTAATTTCTATTTAAACTGTAGAGTATTACAAACACTTTTATATCTCTCTATACATAGTCTAACGGGTCGATAATGCTATTAAAAAAATAAACAAAACTTCAAACAAATATATGTATACCAATTAAAACGTATTTAAATAATAATTATAATGGATTTTTTAAGACTTATTTCATGAAATGTAGACTTGTGGGGAAACATTATCATGTACAAACTCTTGGAGCACTTCGTCACTAAGTGGATGTTCTACAACAGTGATTTGCTTAAGAATTCGTTTTGAAATCAAAGATTAGTAATCGCTTATACTTTTATTGACGGACTTGAGTGTCTGGCTAGTATGGGGTTATTTTGTTTACTTTATGAGCTACTTAAAAGATTATTCAAATCGATGATAAGATGTTGATCTTCACGTGATGAAGTCTTATGACTTTAATGCAAAATTGATGGGTGCATTCAGCAGGAATATGTTAAAGTTCTTTTTACTTAAAGTTTTATTTATTTTTATTGTCATTCGTCTTTTCCTTTATAAATAATAGGAATTTTTAATTCCACGTAACACTATTTTATATAAATAAGAGATATAAATAAACTTATATAAAATGAGTTAAATTGAAATCCTAATCAGATTTTGTTGCAACCACCGTTTCCGTCACTTTAAGCTTAGTGGGGACATTATCGTCTACTTTCTGCCCTGATTGTAGCTGAACTGGATAAGAGGTTGATTTTTGGACAGCAGAAGGATTTTTTTGAGGCCGCAGAAAAATGTCAAGCCCACCAATAGGCGCCTCAATGATGAGATACAGCAAAAAGGCTACCAGCACGGAAATACCGATGTCTGACCACCACTGGAGCATCTAAAAAATTCAAGTATAATTTAAGTCAAAACTTAGTGGGAAAATCTTTTGAAAAGCTTAACATACCACTTGGTAGTCGGAGAAATACATGTTCGTCCTAACACTTTTCGCGTTGATCTCCTGGATGAACATATGCCACATGTAGATGGAGTAGGAGAGCCTCGACAAAGGTTGCCACAGCGGGGGGGATAGAAAGCTGTTGGCCAGTCCCCCGTGTCCTTGCATGCAGGCGAAGACAACCCAGCAGAGAGCTAAAGGCCAACCCACTCGTGTGAGGGTGTAGTAGAAGGCTTCTGCAAGGGTTGACGTATGCGTAGACCACTTTGCATCCGGATATAAAGCAAAGATCGAGGTGAAAATCATGGCCAGGCAAAGAATCCACCCCGACCATACAGAAACCCAACTTAGCTGGAACTTCTTGCCCTTGTTCAAGTGCAGGAAGTACCCAAACAAGAACCCTATAAGCCAAGGAGTGGCATGTGTGTGCGTGGCAAAGTACATTTTCCGCATGGCTTCCACACTGAAGTTCCTTTAAAAACAAACAAAAACTAGTTAAAAATGTTCAAAAGCGATCCTGTAAATGTTACTTACTTTAACAACATCGAGTAGTTATTCACCATCATCGTGGCAAAGAGGCATCCAGAAAGCAGGACTATAAGGACGAATATTCCAGCAGCCGCCTTCTTGCCCCATTTGTAGAGAGCGATCAGCAGGATCGGAGATATAATGAACAACTGCATATCCACCGACAAGTACCAGGTATGGCCGAGACACTATAAAAAATTATTAATAATTTTAAGTTACAAAATCAAATTGAAATCTCATCTCCCGAGTGCACCTTTGCATTGGTGTAGTTGTTCACAAACAACAAGGTCCAATACCATCCGGTTTCACATTCTGTTTTCTGACTATAGCTTTGTAACAGAGGTCCGTCTGCCACCACAGTCATAAGTTTGGTATAGACCAGAATAGCCACGGCCAGGATGGGAACGATGCGGATCAATCGGTGTAGGTACATCAGAGGCACATTCAGTTTCCCCTTGGTTCTGCACAGAGGTTTTTAATTGTTTAGCGGTTTGACTTGGAAAGCGTATTTTCTCCTTACTTATCCATTGTGCGAAGTGCAATCAAGGACACCAACAATCCGCCGAGGAAGAAAAATGAATCCACTGAAAAGAATCCGTGCACAATAAAGCTGGAGAACGGAAGCTCGGCCCACTAGAAACCGATAAGATATACTTTTGTTTTTTGGAAGGACTTTCGTTATCTTACCTGAACAGCGTGGAAGAGGTTGAGAAGCGGAGAAAATGGCCTAGTCGTGTACTCATGGCTTATAACCACCCAGAAGAGAGAAAGGCAACGGATTCCATTGAGGCAACTGATGACATTCGGGTTGGAGCTATTCTCCACTATACGGAAAAGAGCTCGAGAGTTGGCTCTAGCCGAAAAAGCCTTCACGATAGCGGGAAGCTGATCTATAAAATTGAAGAACATTATTTAATTGCTCAGAAACCTTTCTGGACAACTCACCTTGGTTTTTGCAGAAGAGGTAATCGTAAGCCGTAAAAACAGTCACAATGGCACACATTAGTGATAAGAGAACTCTGTTATGAAAAGTGGTTAGCCGGTAGTAGTAATTTATGATTTTTTGATTCCTTACACCGTAAAAATAGTGAGTCCATCCCACGGTTCCCTATCACTTGTCTGGCAGCTGTCATCACTGATTTCCATTGCCGAGCTGGGAATGTCCAAGATAAGGATCCTCTGCAACATCTGACTCACAAAAAGATTCATGTGAGCTGCCGAACATGAGGCAGGAAAGCAGGTTGCTGTCTTTAAAGTTATTGATTTAAGTGCACCACTTTCACTGGGGAGCAGTGCACCTGGGGAGGCCTTCAGAAAACAGTATTTAAGAAGTCGGCGAACTCAAATCCTAAGTGACGGATCTTCTTAACCCGCTGGAAATTATTAAGGATTTCCTCCTGCGGCTGCGTTGCGCTAACGAAAACGAGCCCGCACAGAAAAATAAAACCTGCTATGTTGACCATGGTTACTCAAACGGTATTGACGGCTTCTGTCCGGAACCTGATGATTTTATGCCGATTCTTATGCGAATACTATCAAGCGATAAGGGCCTGATTACAAAGGCGTCTGGTAGGTTCCCAGTCGTACAATGTCCATTTCTGAGAAGACGCCTGATAATCGGCAATCTTTTTCATTTGAAGTAGTCCCGGTGACTCCTTATTTATTAATTTACAGTCCTAATCATTGGTGAGCCACGATTTACTAAAAACTTCATCACAATGATATAGGGGATTTTTAATCACTTTTATAATGTGTTTTGGTAGACTTAAGGTAATGCTGCTTGTTTTGACCGCCTTAGCTTCGCGGAAAATTATTTAAATTGTTGATAAGATGTAGACTTTCACGTTGAATTTGAAACTGGGTTAATTCAAAGAAAAACTGTAATCGAGTTCCTTAAGTGTTTTCTGATAACTCGGTTCCAAATTATTATAATTTCTCAAATATATGTACAATTGTGTACTTTAAGGATTAGTTAATTGACTTTTTCAGATCAAAAAATACTAAAGGAGGCTTTTCTTTAAAATTGAAAAAGAAAAAGCTAGTTTAATATTAACTAGCTTTTTCTTTAAAGCCGTAAATAAATAGTCGGTGACGAATTCTACGGATAATAAATCAAATTAATCTAAAATATAAGCCACAGTCGAGAGTGTGAGATACCCAGTTACCTAAGTTGTATAAAAGCTTCTAGTATATTATAGGATTTTAATTAAATTATTAGCACATGTGTATACATCCGTTTAATTCTGTTTAATTTTTAGAGAACAGTTGCTTTTTCTTTTGGCCAGTGATATTTTTCAAGAATCTAATATCTTTATCTAATACCTTTACATATGTATATCTATTCTCCGTTCGCCATAAATTATAACAGTTCGCTTATGGTACCCAGTAAAAAAGGAAAAGCAAATATTAAATTAAATATTTAAAATTATATTCTTAAAGCTGCTTAAATAATATCTAGACACAAGTTAACAGTCAACTAATCGTCATTTTATTCTTGCTGTGGTGTAGTCTTTTTTCGTAACCTGAATAAACTGTCGAATCCTCCCAGAGGTGCTTCAATGATGAGGTAGAATACATAGGACAATATAACGGTGAAGCCAAAGTCCGACCAAAACTTGAGCATCTATTGAAAGCGGAATATAGTTAGTTATCCAAAACATGCACTGTCAGAAAATGATACTCACCGCAGAGTAGTCAGAGAAATATACACTCGTCCTGACGCTTTTGCTGGTTACCTCTACGACGAACATGTGCCAGATGTACACGGAGTAAGAGAGTCTGGAGAGGGGTTGCCACAGCGGCGAGGATAGAAAGCTGTTGGCCAACCCTCCGTATCCCTGCATGCAGGCGAAGACGATCCAGCAGAGAGCCAGTGGCCAAGCCAGTCTACTGAGGGTGTAGTACAGGGACTCCTCCACAGTGGACAGAGCTGGAGCGCTCCACCTGCTCGCTGGATAAAGGGCAAAGAGCGAGGCGGCCAGCATGGACAAACTGAGAAGCCAGCCCGTGATCACAGCCAGAGCATTCAGGCGGAACTTCTTTCCCCGGTTCACATGCAGGAAATAACCAAAAAGAAATCCAATGAGCCAGGGAGCAGCGTGCCTGTGGGTAGCCTGGTACAGCTTGTGACTGGCCAAATCATTTCCACTCGTATTCCTGCAGGGATGGATAACATAAATAAGAAATTCGAAAATTAAGTTGCCGACTTACTTGATCAGAAAGGAGAAGTGGTTTACCATCATGGTGGCCAAAAGGCAGCCCGACAGCAAGACTATGAGTACCCCTATGCCGGTCACAGCCTTCCATCCCCATTTCCAGAGAGCGAGGAGGAGGAACGGTGAGATTAAATACAACTGCATGTCCACAGCCAAGTAATGGAGAATGTAAATAGTAACAGAGACTTATTCAATTAACTTTGAACTTCAATAAAAACTCACAATATCCGTGGTGGCGTAGTTCTGGATAAACAGTAGGGTCCAATACCATCCCTTTTCACAGGCCTCTTTGCCGTGGTAGCCGTTGTAGAAGAGAGGTCCTCCAGAAACAAGGGGCATGAGCTTCATGTAGACGAGAATGGCGACAGCCAGGACGGGCAGGATTCGGATCAGGCGGTGCAGATACATCAGTGGCACGTTCAGTTTTCCCTTCCTATTGTTAAAAATCCCATATAATTATAAATAAATAAAAGCAACTATTAAATTTACGTGTGCACCATCAAACTCAAGGCAATCAGGGAAACCAACAATCCCCCGAGAAAGAAAAAGGAATCTACCGAGAATACACCATGTAGGACAACATTTGCAAAGGGTGTTTCAGCCCACTGAAAAAAAACCACCACGTTTTAATACAAATACTTATTTGGCATAATTCAAAAACCCTTACCGAAATTACTTGAAATAGGTTTATATTGGGCATGGGCATAAAATACAAATATACGTGGGAAAAGACGACCCAGATAATCGATAGGCACCGAATGCCATGCAAGCAATCGATAACTTTTGGGTTGGAATTCCTCTCCACAATACGAAAAAGGGCTCTTGAATTGGCCCTGGCCGAAAATGCCTTAACCAAGGCTGAAGATTCGGCTGCGGAAATACGTAAAAGTTAACTGTACAAATGTGTCTAGGGTATCCTTATTGATCCACGCACCTGCCTGGCTTCCTACAAAATAGTCGTAGATCGTGAATAATGCTACAAGAATAGCCATAGCCGACAAGACCACCCTGCAAAATAAACTATAAGTATCCTGAAACGGTTTAATATGTGACCAACTTACACTGTGAAAATTGTCAGTCCATCCCAGGCCTTGCTTTCGTTTGTCTGGCAAGTTGACTCGCTTATACTCAGACTGGAAGAAATATTAAAGCTGAAGCTGTGCAGGGCTTGTTCCAAATACTCTTCCGCCTGAGCGGCTGAGCACGAGGCTGGAAAGCAAGTTCCTATATTGACGGGCCTAGTCTTCAGAGCAGCAATGCCAAGTATTTCCCCGAGGGACACACTGAGAAGGCAATACTTTCCCCTGATATACGAGCTGTTGAACTGCGTGCTGATGCTCAGGCACTCATCAAAGTTTCCCAGGCTGTAAAAGTTACCGTAATATAGACCCGACGGTTTGGAGCCCCAAGCATCGACCACTAAGAAAATATTATTAGTTTAATTCTTAAAAGAATATTAATAGGACTTACTTACTTTTAAGTGCCCAAAAATCTTTATTCTTCAGGGCTTCAAGCCAGCGGGTCAAGTCTGCAAAGCACGCGACTTCCTTCAGGCCCCAGGCCTTATCCTCGATTTTGGCTATGCTGACATTGGCAAGCTCTACTCCGACCGGCCGTAGTTCCCTTAATCGTTGGGGTAGCATCAAGAGATCTATGAAGTCTGGCCTCGAGGCCTCGATCAATCCAGATGATCCGATGATGCCCAACCAGCAGATCGCAAAAACGGTGGCAACTTTAACCATGCTCGTCAACAATCAGAATACCACTTGTGGCCACCTGCTCTTGGCTTTATATGGCAATCTCGTGTCTTGTAATCGCGGATAAGAGCTACATAGATGCGATAAGCCCTGGGCTAGTTTTGCCACCTGATTAGGTGTACTAGCAGGAGACGTATAGAAGGGAAATTTTACCTTTCACGTATGCCGACTTCCCCGATAGTGAGCAATCAGCGGTATGGTCGTCGGGAACAAGTGACCGTGCTATCAGGACCGAGGTAATCGGAATGTTTGTTGATTTTACTATCAGGCTCCCAGAAATCGGCCTTCTGCGAAATGGTGAATGAACCCGATATAGCAAAAATAGAGAGATATGTTTGACTAAAAGCCGGTAGCTCCTTATTTTTGGATTTCCAAATTTTTATTTAATAAGACAAGTATTTTTTTCGGTTTGAATACGAGATAAATGCATATATACAAATTTATCATTCATATAATAAAATAAAAGGTTAGTCAGACAAAGTTATGGGCTTGTTTTCAGTCTCATTGGGACCTCCCGGCGCATTGCCATGATCTGAAATTAGCTGGGGCCTTTCAACTGCTGGTGAGATCCTGCGAGGCCGAAGTAGGCTGTCAAATCCGCACAGAGGGGCCTCAATTAAAATGTACAAAAGAAAAGACATCAGCACAGTAAAGCCCAAGTCGAACCAAAAGTGTTCCATCTGCAAGAAGTAGATCAATTTAAATTGAAGCCAAGCTGTGAAATACAAATTAAATTTACCGCAGTGTAGTTCGAGAAATAAGAGTTCGTCCTGACATTCCTGCTGTTCACCTCCTGGATGAACATGTGCCAGATGTACATTGAGTAGGAGAGCCTGGAGAGAGGCTGCCACATGGGCGAGGAGAGGAAACTGTTGGCCAGTCCACCGTATCCTTGCATGCAGGCGAAGATGATCCAGCAGATGGCCAGGGGCCAGGCCAAGCGGGTGAGGGTATAGTACAGGGACTCCTCGAGGATGGACAGAGGAGGAGCACTCCATTGGGCCGCCGGATAGAGGGCAAAGATTGAGGTGAAGATCATAGCCAGGCTTAGCAACCATCCTGTCCACACTATTGGCCTTCTTATCAGGAACTTTATGCCTCGATTTACATGAAGGAAGTAACCGAACAGAAATCCAATCAGCCAGGGAGCAGCATGCCTGTGCGTGGCCAAGTACAGTTTCTTATTGGCAATTTCAGTAACTTCTGAGTTATTTCTAAACAATTAAAATGTTATTAGGTAATTGTAACATCGTATACTTGGGAGCTACTTACTTAATGAGTAGTGAGTACTTGTTGATCATCTGTGTGGCAAACAGGCAGCCCGAGAGCAGGACTATTAGGCATACAATTCCAGCAACAGCTTTGTTTTTCCACTTGTAAAGGGCTATTAGCAGAAGCGGAGATATGATGTACAGCTGCATATCCACCGCCAAGTACCAAGTGTGATCCAGACACTGACAGAATAGGAAGTAATCGTATTAGTTAAACTTAATCCACTTTAATGGAGTATCTCTGATTAATTAACTAGTTTTTCCGATAACGCTATCTGAAAGTTATCCCTTTAAAATCATTTGTTTACCCATTACCATGTCGGTAGCAATGCAATTGGTTATACAGATTACGAAATATGTAGTCACAATTACTCACAATGTCCAAGACTGCGTAGTTCTGAATGAAGAGTAAGGTCCAATACCACCCATTCGAGCAAGCCACCTTCCCGTGATATCCGTGTTTGAGCATTGGTCCACCGCTGACCACGTTCATCATCGTCATGTAGACGAGAATGGCGATGGCCACGACTGGCAGGATGCGGATAATGCGGTGCAGATACATCAGCAGCGGGTTTAGTCTTCCCTTTGTTCTGTTAATAGTTTGGGTTTAAAATTAAGCACTGACTGCATTTGATATACAGACTTCTCCATAGCACGTAGAGCAATCATGGAAACGAGTAGGCCACCAAGGACGAAAAAGGAGTCCACCGAAAAGTAGCCGTGCAGAATAAAGCTGGAAAACGGTTGAACGGCCCACTGTAAGTATAATAGGATTTTAGTCAATTCTTGATTCCGAGGTTCATCATCTTTCCTACATCCTGCATATCCGCGCTGTTCAGGTTGGGTGATGTTGTAAAGAATATGTACTCATGGGCATAAATTACCCAGAGGAGTGACATGCAGCGGATACCATGGAAGCACTCGATTACATTTGGGTTCGTTTTGTTGGGCACAATTCGGAAAAGAGCTCTGGAGTTGGCCCGAGCTGAAAGAGCTCTTATCACGGCAGGAAGATTTTCTAGAATAAAAGCATTTAGCTTATATATATCTGGATCTAAAGCATTCTAACTAAGAACTCACTCTGATCATGGCACATAATAAAGTCAAACAGTGTGAACGATATCACTACGCATGCCATCAAAGATAACACCACTCTGTAATGATAAAAATCATTATAATCGAATCACATATCGACTGTAATTACACTGACATTGTGAAAATGGTCAGACCATCCCAAGGTACGAGATCACTTGTCTGGCAGCTGGCTTCACTGATTTTCCCACTTATGCTGGAGTTGCTAGAGTTGATTATTTTGTGAAAAAGTTGGTCCACAAAGGGCTGCATTTGCATGGCTGAACAAGAAGCCGGAAAGCAAGTAGCAATTCTTAAATTGCTTACAAGGAGAAAACAATATTTTCCATTTATTTCCTGCTTGCTGCTAATGGACTGACTAATTGATAGACACTCGTCGAAGTTGCCCAAGTCGAAGGCATTACCAGTTAGAAGTCCAGTGGGAATTGATCCCCACGAATCGATCACTTATAGATAAAAATAACAAAATGTTGGCTCACATTGTATTAACTTGGCTGGACTTACTCTTCAGTGCCCAACGTTGCCTGCTGGAGAGACCTTTTATAACTTCTGCCAAATCCTGGATGCATACGATATCCTCCTGTCTGGGCGCTTGGAAATCCAACACACCCAAGCTTTGCAGAGTGACATTTCTAAAATATTTCGTAAATTCCACTCCCAAGGCTTCAATTTGTTGCAAAATCTCGTATTGCTGCAACACTGCAGGGTCCTTCGACTGCGCGGCACCGATGACAACGAGCCCCGCGAACAATAAAATACTAACAACGTTGGGCATTCTTATTCGCTTTCGATTGATAGCTTTTAGCCAGGTGCCCGTGATTTTATATGGCCATGCGCAATCTGATGATAAGCGCTATCTACAATTATGACAATTGACAACCGATTAGCAAAACCGTATTACCGGGGAAATAGCATTTATACTTAACGCATGCGTATTTAAAACACCGACTGTTTTCGATCACTCAACTTTCCGGACAGCCGGAAATATCAGAAATGTAAGGCCTTTTGGGTCTGTGAAACTAACTCTTCATTATGATTCATATTTATATATTTTACGATTAAGATTTATTCAGTTCATACCACAAATAAATAAAAGAAAATTCCACCATCAATATTATACACAATCATACACATAGAAACAGCAAGTCGGCACTAGGCTGGCGTCGGCTTGTCTGGATTTACGTTGTTATCAGTCTGATTCATGGGAGCCGCAGCTGAAGTCAAGGGCTTTGGATTTCCTCTGGGTCTCCAAAGGGCATCAAGACCTCCGATCGGTGCCTCGATGATGAGATATAAAAAGTAAGACATCACCAGACTGATGCCGAAGTCCGACCAGAAGTTGAGCATCTGCAATGAGTCAGTAAATAAAGATAAATAAAGTGAAAAAAATACTATGTCGTTATTACTCACCACTTTGTAGGTCGAGAAGTAGGTGCTGGTTCTCACATTTCTGCTGTTCACTTCCTGGACAAACATGTGCCAGATGAAGATGGAGTAGGAGAGCCTGGAGAGAGGTTGCCACAACGGCGAGGAGAGCAAGCTGTTCGCCAAGCTGCCGTATCCTTGCATACAGGCTAAGACGATCCAACAGAGGGCCAGTGGCCAGCCCACCCGGGTGAGGGTATAGTACAGGGACTCCTCCACAGTGGACAGAGCAGGAGCACTCCACTTTCCCGCCGGATAGAGGGCGAATATCGAAGTGAAGATCATGGACAGGCTGAGGACCCAACCAGACCACACAACTAGTCTATTAAGCTCGAATTCCTTTCCCCGATTCAGGTGCAGAAAGTAGCCGAAAAGGAACCCAATTAGCCAGGGAGCAGCATGTGTATGGGTGGCCAGGTACAGCTTCGCATTGGCCTCGCTATCTGCCCCGCCCTTACTAAAAAATAAGAACTGCATAAAGTGGATGCAAACCATGGCAACAAAGAGACACCTACTTGCGCATCATGGAGTAGTGGTTGACCATCTGCGTGGCAAACAGACAACCAGAGAGCAGAACGATTAGCACCAATATGCCAGCCGCCGCCTTCTTGCCCCATTTGTAGAGGGCGATCAGCAGGAGCGGGGAGATGATGTAGAGCTGCATGTCCACTGCCAGATACCAGGACTGATCCAGACACTAAAATGGAACCGAGTTAAAAACTAAGGAAAAGGAATTCTCCAATGAGCACTTACCACATTCTCCGTGGCATAATTCTGGACAAAGAGCAAGTCCCAGTACCAACCATTCTCACAAGCCTCTTTGCCATGAAAACCACTCTTAAACAGTGGTCCTCCACTCACTATTGGCATCATCTTCATGTAGACCAGAATGGCCATGGCCAGGACGGGAAGGATTCGAATAATGCGATGCACATACATCATCGGAACATTTAGTTTTCCCTTGGTTCTGAAAAAGGAAAAATTGATCACATTACTAGTTTAAATTAAGGAAATTGTATATTAAAACTCACTTTTCCATAGTCCGCAGGGCTGTCATGGATACTAGTAGGCCGCCAATAAATAGGAACGAATCTACTGAGAAATATCCATGCAAAAAAAAGCTGGCAAATGGTTTCTCCAGCCACTGTAATACAGATCAATAATATATTCTAGTAATTTATTTGGCTTTGGGAAATGCTTACCGAAATTGCATGGGTAAAGTTTATGTTCGGTGAAATCAGGGAGTACATGTGCTCATGGAGGTAAACCACCCAGATGAGGGACAGGCAGCGAATGCCATTCAGACAGGAGATCACATTTGGGTTGGAGCTGTCATCCACCACGCGGAAAAGAGCTCGAGAATTGGCCCTGGCCGATATAATCTTCACCAAAGCTGGAAGTTGCTCTAAAGAGGATAGGATTTAGGAATTATTTAAACAAAAAATGTCCTTTAAATTACTCACTTTGATTTGGACACAGAAAGTAGTCGTAGAGAGTGCACAAAGCCACTATGAAAGTTAGCAGCGACAGAATAACACTGCAATAAAATACATCAGTTCGAGGTATCCACCTTTGATTAATCTTTGCTTACACTGTAAAAATAGTAAGCCAGTCCCAGGGCTCAGATTCGCTCGTCTGGCAACCGTCTTCATCGATACTGATATTCAAGCTACTGTCGCTGGAGTTGAAAATATTTTGGTACATCTGCCCTACAAACATCTCCATTTGGGTGGCCGAGCAGGAGGCCGGAAAACAGGTGGCAATTTTGACCTGCATGGTCTCCAAAGATTCGATTCCAGTATCCACGACATCCTTGAGGGGCACGGCCAAGAAGCAGTATTTTCCCTGGATGGTTTGACTGCTGCTAATCACCTGATGGATTCTAAGACACTCGTCAAAGTTTCCCAGATCGTAGAATGTTCCAGTGAGCAGACCCGAGGGAAAGGATCCCCAAGAATCGATCACTGCGAATTAACAAAGTAAGTTCGCTATGATTAGCATTTAAAATTACTGCAGGACCTTATGTTTGACTTACTTTTTAGTGCCCAGAAGCTTCCAGCTTTCAAGCCCTCCACAACTTTGTCCATGTCTGCCAGGCATTTCCCATCATCTGTTCTTCCAGTTCGTCCTTCCATTATATCCAAATCCAATAAATTGGAAGCCGGAGTCTTCAGGAACTTGAAGTGCTGATGAGTCTCAGCGTCCTTTGGCTGTGAGGCACTAATTATTGCAAGCCCGCAAATCAGCACAATGGCAATACCCTTGACCATGTTGGTTGGATTCCGTTTAATTAACTTGGCCAGTTGGGAAATGCTTTTATACGACGATCCCCCTTGCTGGTAATCTAGCGATAGGCGCTATCAGCGGGTATCCCAACAGGTATTGCCGTATGGAAAAACCCCTTGGGGGGAGCAAAAACTCATGGGAACATCCCTGATAATGCACGAGCATGTGGTGGATGGCTATTTTAAGTACAGACAGACTCGTTTTGGATTTCCCTGGTTGGTGGTAAGAATAATAAAAATATTTTTGATTTGCAAAGCTTAAACGGAGTGAATTATTTATTTCTTTAAGGTTCTAAAAAAATCCCCACACAAATATTTCTACAGTATTAGTTTAAAATATTTTTTGGAGGAGTAGCTTACGATTCCTTTGCGGAACTTCAATCGAAATTTCAACCTACTTATTAGCCAAGGACATCGCACTTTCTCCACTCAGTCGTGCCTTCCTTTCTTTTTGTTCGCAGCTTGAGCCCGACGTAAACCTATTAAATATTTTTTCTCAATAATTTTCAAGGCATTAGCTCATCATCAATTTGCTGCTTTATGAAATTGGCAGCAATCACGTTATGCTCGCCCAGCCACGCCCCCAAAGCACACACACAAACAGTGGGTAAAAGAGGAAGCCAAGCACACACACACACACACACACTGGGGGTGTACACAAACACACCCACCTATACTTAAGCACATTTGCTTAATTTTCGAAATGAGTTCGCATGACTTACAGCACCTCCCCAGGACCCCGAACCGAACCAGCCATCTAAGAACCCAACCCCGCATCTATCATCCTGTATCCTTTATAGCTGACTCTTCTTTCGCCTTTGACGCTGGTCTGAGTCATTCGTTTGCTTTCTCGTTGATTAAATACGGAAATTGTTTGACTTTAGTTAGGCGCATGCAATTAATTAAATTAGAGCACCCGAAAAACCATCAAACGACAGAGTCCTTTCGTTCAATGGAAAAAAGAGTTCAAAGTGCGAGCCATGGAGATGCTCGGGTTGGATTTCAAGGCGGTTATTGAAATTGAATTATCATTTTGTTTCGTTTTTCGGGGGCTGGACTCTATGCAAATTTCCATTTATACAGAGCCCCGAACCGAATCCCGGCCAGCTCCTTGGGCCGGGGTTTACGACTTTATTTCATGACAGATTGTCATTTCAGCTGGCGGTGGGAAAGTGTAACACGCCAATGCCGATCCCCGTCCCGTCGGCATAATGAGGCAATGGCGTTTTTCCATCATATTTTATTGGGCCAAGGAGCTGCGCTATTCATCATGTATCCGTGCATACGGAACGCCGTTCGCCCGTTGGCCAACTTATCCAATCCTGGCAGAAGAGGAGCAAAGCGGCGCGGCGGAGGCGGCGGCGGCACGTGCCATAAAGCGGCGTGGCCAATAAAGTCGGTCGGTGCCGTTTGGGGCGATAATAAACATGCTAATGCCCATTAAGAGGCGAGTTTGAATTGAAAATCCCCTGAAATTAATACGAGCGTCGACGCAACGTGGCTTTTGTTAATTGAACATGTCGACCGTGTAAATGCATAATTAAATTACTTCAACTTTAACTAAATCGCACACACTGGCTGACTGCGAGAAAGGTGCGCTTAAATACTTCATTAGGGCCAATTCATTTGTTTAAATGGCTGGGAAAAGAGCGTGTGCCACATAATTGAATGCACTACATGCTGCACATCTGTCCGCCATTCTGTCGGTCCATGTAATTACGGTAATTGGCTTCAAATGCTATTAAATATTTGTATAACAGAAAGGGCATGTAATTATGTCAAGAGCCCCACTAAACATAGTTTAAATATTATACAAAATGCATAAACAAAAAGTGGGCATTTGTTTTAACTTAACAGCGAACAGGTAAGAGGATGGCTTTTAAGTAGCGTGAACAATAAATACTAATTGAGGATTTTGCAGTTTTACGCTTCGTGTGCCTTTTCTATAAGCTGTTCCATTTAAGCCTTGCCAAGGTTTTATTTATTAACAACAATTATTGAAAAGAAGTTCTCAAATAAGAGATTATTGGCTTAGGCTTAAAAATCATTACTTAAAATAAAAGCTATAAACATCTGTGCACAAATATTCTTTAAAGAATTCAAATATTTTAATTTTTCTAAAATATTAAATTTAGTATGCATAAAAAATTATAAAAAAGCTTTTCGAATTGAAATTAATATTTTCTTTTTGATCGATTTTTGAATCAATGCCGTAAACCTATGGCTTCCATTCTTGTTAGTTTTTGAACTAACCAACCAATTCAAAGACCTTTTTAGCTCTTGTTATAAAAAACATAAAAATCAATTAAAAAAATAAAAAACAACAATAAAATAAAAAACAAAAAAAGCTTTGTCAGAAGTGGGATTCGAACCCACGCCCTCAGAGAGGACCAGAACGCTCGCACACCGCCCTTCTGAGAAGGGCAAGACAGTTCGCCTTGAGTCTGGCGCCTTAGACCGCTCGGCCATCCTGACACGTTGCGAGCGGATGCGCCAGAGCGCACCCATAAGCTGCCGGGTGGAAAAGGGGAGTAACTAGCTCCCGGGGCCTGGTTATTAACTCCTGCTGCGATG
Source organism: Drosophila kikkawai (assembly GCF_030179895.1). NCBI lineage: Eukaryota > Metazoa > Arthropoda > Insecta > Diptera > Drosophilidae > Drosophila > Drosophila kikkawai. Next base: position 28,467,793 of record NC_091731.1, on the reverse strand, counting down.
ACTACGGCGATGATGACGATGATGGTGATGATGATGGAGCGACGGGCCAGAAAGCAATACACCGCAAACACACATTTTCACACCCAGGCAGCGTCGCATGTCTGCCAGCTATTTATAGATTGCCCCCTCTCTCGCAAAGCTCGCGTGTGTGCTTTCCGGTGGAGAGAGCCGAGTAGAGTGGAGAGTGTGGAGTAGAGAGTGGAAAGTGGCTCTTTAATGGGCACATTGCATACTTTCGGGCACAAGTTGAATTCATTGTTGTGCCAGTGCAGGCGAGCCAGGCCCAAACCAGCCGAGAGAGTTGATCAAAACCCCCGCATTCCCAACCGTAATTACTTGCCATTTGGGCAGATGACTCTCGATATACGTTAATCCCGGCCAGCAGCCCAGAATCAGGGCAGACAAAGAGCAACTTTGGGCAAGTCAATTCAATTTCAATTTATCAAATGCTTCAGCAATTTCTCTAATTGAATTTCGTTTCATTTGGCGGAGCATAATTTATAAAATATAACATTTCAATGCCCCCAATCCCGTCTCTTATTGATGCCATTCACTCAGCCCGAAAAGGAGACGACCGGCTCTCTAAGCCATTGTACGTACGGACCGAGGAGCCCACAGTCCGAAGTCCGGAGTTCAGTCCGGCCGTAACGTAATCATTCTGAGCGCATTCCGCATTTCGCCGGCAATAAGTTTGCTTATAAATCACAAACGTCCGACGGCCGGCGAGCAAGGAGCATCCTCCTCCAGGCTTTTAAATCGATGAGCACATCGCTGGATTGACAATAATTTTTTAAAAATAATTTTATTATTTCATTCAGCCGAGCACTCATGCAGACACACAAGGGAAAACTTGGCAGGCAGAGCAGTAGCGGCAGTAGGAATGGAAGGAGTCGGGCTTGGGGGACGGGAATTGGAAGTTGGGGGCCAGGCGGATGTCCATCAGCTTCAGTGGAGCGCTGACCGGTCATGCCTGAATGTAAACGCAGCTCGGAACCACTCAAGGGGCAATAATACAAATTTGAGCTCTTCCTTCGCTCCCTCTATATCTTTAATTAAACGCGACAAAAAGCGAAATCTAGTTGTGTTTGTCTCTGCAGTCATATTCAAACGAATCTAGGTCTTATGCCTAGGCCCTGGGCCAGCGCTTGTCATACTGCCCGATGACGTACTCCAGCTTCCTGATGGCCAGCTCCACCTGCTGGTCATCCACCTGGTGGTAGAGCACAAGGCGGGCAAAGGCCCAGTCCCGGGCACTGGCCTTCACCACAATTCCCGATCCGTATGCGTCCGTCAAGCCAGTCTCAAGTTCTTCGGGCTCCACAGTGCCCAAGCGGGTGGAGAACTCACTGGCTGTTAGGTTTGGCTGAGTGATCTCCACCAGGAGAATGTTGCTCTGCACAGTTTCCAGATCCACAGTGACGTTGGGGCTCTGCAGTGCGTGAATAGCTGGGGAGAAATTCTACAGTAATAATTTGGGCTGGAAAAAGGAGAGCTACTTGCCTTTGGCGATTTTCTTGGTCCGCTCATGATCCTTGCCAAGCAGCGGAACCACCTCCTCCAGAGCCACTAGTCCGGCGGCGGCAAGAATGCCCACCTGGCGCATGCCACCGCCCAAGGCCTTCCTCAGTCGTCGGGCTCTTAAATATTTAAGATAACATTATTTCGATGTCTCAATCATTTTCAACATAAAAAAAAAAAAAAACAGCACTCATCCTGCCAGGTTCTGAAGGAAACTCACTCCGCAATGAAGTCCTTGCCGCCCACTAGCACGGAGCCCACTGGGGCCGATAAGCTCTTGCTGAGGCAAATGGACACGGAGTCGAAGTCGCGGCAGATACGCTCCACGCCCACGCCCAAGGAGGCGGCGGCGTTGAAGACCCGAGCTCCGTCCATGTGCAAGGCAATGCGGGCAGAACCGGTGCCCACGCCTGGCTGGCGAACCAGGGCCGCCAGCTCGTCCAGGAAGGTAAGGGGCACCACCTTGCCGCCGCAGATGTTATGGGTGTTCTCCACCACCACCAGCGAAGTGATGGGCTCGTGGTAGTCATCGTGCCGAATTCGGCGGCGCAGCTCCTGCAGGCTGAAGGTGCCGTCCTGCTCGTTCTTCAGCGTGGCTAATTGGACGCCGGCCAGGTGCGAGGCGCCACCTAAATGTGATTAATGGAGACGTTCCGCAGTCATTGGGTGTGTGTATATAGTATGTGGGCTGCTGCTTCTGTGGTTTGGCGTTCTCACCTTGTTCGTACAGAAAGATGTGCGATAAATCGCCGACCAGGGCCTCCGTGCCGCGACGATGGCAATGAACCATAACTGTAGGGATTAGCAAAGGAAGCACTTGATTATTCACTTGGCCTCCTCCGAAGGATAATCAAGAACTCAACCGCAGACAATTTTCAGTAAATAAGTTAAATAAGTTGTAAATCTTAATTTTTTATCACAAAAGGATGTAATAATTTTAGTTTAAAATATCCGCTCAGTTTCCGGGTACTCTTGATAATCATTCCCAAAAGTTTCTATTAAACGCTCAAAGATTTACCACCTGGCAGACTTAATTGCTTTTTGATTAACTTTAAGTACGTACTTCAATTTTTCGAGATAATTTGTGACTAGCAAATACAAAATCATCCTAATTATGAATTATAAATCTTCCCGAAAGGCAAAAAATATGATAAAGAATTATGATAATAAATACATCTAAATTATAAAAAAATCAAAGAGCTATGCACTTCTTATGCATATATTCCTTAATAATCAACTCAAAGCTCAAAAAAGAAAAGCATATTTATTTCACCTTTTATCGCCGCATACCTAATGAGCGACCCTCGTGAAAAATTAGCACAGTCATAAGTTTGAGTGCATTTTCCTTTCGGCTGAAATGCAAACTTCAGATTCCATTAGAAATATTAATTTGAGGGAATGCATAAATTACTCGAGATTGCGTTGCCCGTAGCTGCTGCTGCTCCTTGGGCGTTCGTCCTTTGGCTCCTCAGTTCCTCGGCTGCGCAGTTCCTCAATTCCGGCGCTCCTTGCTCGACATTGTATATAGTATGCCCCCCAACCTAACGGTGGCACACGTCCACGTCTAATATTAAAGTCTATAAAAATTAATGTTATGTTTATGGCCACCCTTAGCCTTTACGATAATGTACCTGATGCATGATATGAGCCCAGCTTTCTTGTTTCTTTCGCCATTCTGTTGGCTCACCTTGCCCTTTGTAATCTGAGACTGGCCTCACTTTAAACTAATAAACATAAGCGATTCCCCACTACGGAAATCAACTGGCGGAGACCGAAAATGAGCTGCCCGGAGCCGGGTTTATTTACGACCCAGTGCCTGCGCCTGTGCCCTGTCTTGCCACTCACTTGCCAGTAGATTTCCCATGGTGCCGCTGGGCACAAAGAGGCCCGCCTCCTTGCCGAAAATGGCCGCTGTCCGCGCCTCCAGTTCATTCACGGTGGGATCCTCGCCATAGACGTCATCCCCAACTTCGGCGGAGGCCATCCGTGCCCGCATCTGGGCCGTGGGCTGGCTGACGGTGTCCGAGCGCAGGTCAACAACGGCGACGGTGGGGGCCATTTCTGCGAGGGAAGTTGATTAGCTCGGTTATTTGCATAAGGTGTGGGCCACATCCACTTCTTTATGGCCAGCTCCAAAATGGATTTGTACACTCATTTACATCGACACGTCAGTTGCACTGCCTTCAATTAGACACAAAAAATTGATATGGGGAATGCGATAGGCGGTTGGGGATCCAATGCCATTCAAAACAATCTCAATGGGCGGAGTGTGTCTACTCGAGACATTGGAATGCGGCATGTTTTGCGGTTGCATAATCATCCTATTATTAACACTTGACCTCTGACTGAACATGTACATATATTCAGTGTCTTTTTTATAGTCTTAATTCAATTTGCCAAAAATAAAAAGCAATTTAAATAAATGCCCATCAATAACAACACTCACTTTAGCAATTAACAGATAAAGCAGAGAGCGACTATGGAACAACGTGCTCGGACCAGAGCTATCAGAAAACTGACCCCAACAGCTGCTGCTGCCGCCGGAATTAGCTCCGATATTTTACGAGAGAGGAGCCTCCAGCAGTGCTAAATTTGAGCAGAAAAGCTGATAATACTGTTCCCCATTGGACAGCGATCGAACTTATTCATTGGAAGAGCCAGAAGCACTCACGCCGCGCTCTCTGAAGCTCTGTATACACTTTATGTTGGATGAGAACAGTTTGATAAGGCACTCTTTAAAATGTTATATGTTAATTAGAAATATTTATTTATTTATTATTAGTTAATTCGGTCTTCTTAGTAATTTAAAGAAATAATTTTTTTACAGTATAAGATCTAAAGGGAAAAATCTTTAACATATTTGCAATATAATTCTTACTCACCCAATGATTTTCATTTGAAATTTCCACATCAAATTAGATTCAATTCAAACAACTTGACATTTTCTTTGGTACGTTTTTTATTAATTACATCAGAAATTTTCACTAAAATTTTACTAATCCTAACACAATTTAGTTGTTGTTTCCTTACTCGTTTTACCTGTCTCTTCTTGGCCAATTAACAAATTCGGCAGACGACGTCTGCTCGCTCTTTAGCAACCATTCTAGGTACAATTGAAAAACGTTACAATAATAAAAACAAATGTAACTTAACTATGTACGCAATAATATTAATCATTAGACTTTTAACAGTAGTTCTCTTAGTTCTTTTGTTTTGTTTCCCACGTGGTGAAGTACATGATTCTCGCTGGAACTGATTGGACTAACTAATAAGACGATCCGACGGACACGTCGCAATGCGCCCCCGGAATCGGATAAAGCTACGCCTGATATCGATCATAAAGTTAGGTTGACTTACAAACTAAACTTGCAACAACTTTTCTTGAGAAGAGGGGCTCGGGTCTGTGGGGGGACTGGACTGGAGGGGCACTTTGCATACGAGGAAAAACGTACGCTCATAAAAGTTGTAAAATGTATGAAAAAAATTATAAATAAATATTTAGAAAATAGTTTGAATTTTTCAGTAGTTTTCATTTCAGTTTTAGTTCTTCTTGTTAGTGTTTTTTATAGTCTTTTGAAGAAGTTTCCTTCTGGCGCACGCCGGCAACATGTTAAGATTTCCTTCCTTCCTGGGTTGTTTGCACAATGTGTCCTTGTTTATGTTTGGCACCCACTGTATAAGATAGTACTAAGTGTGATTGGGGTGTGCGATTGCGTGGGAGGTACTCTATTTTCATTGCCAATCAAGACCAGAAGGGGACATTCTGCCCAGCAAAACTAGGTGAAAGTATAAACATTAGAGTGAATTCATTTCCGTTCTTGGCTCTCGGCTGATTTGCTGGCTTCCCTTTGTTTTTGTTTTTGGTATGTGCAGACAGAGCGACAGGGAATTGTTTCACTTAGGACGTTGACCTTTTTCAAAGATCGATTGCCACAAACATTAACGCTAATTGTATTGTTTTGTTTTGCTTCAACACACAGGACACGCGACTAACAGCTAGGGGTTTAAGCTAATGCTCTAGGATGATTTGTTGTTCCACTCTCGCCGCCGCTCCTCATTGCTACGAGGAGAGGTCCGTCTCGGACGCATCGACGTCGCCCGGTGGATTTCGCTTGATGCAATCCCGTATGCTTTGCAGGATTATGCCGGTCCGCCGGTCGAGGGCATCCAAGTGAGGCTGCCACAGCACCGGACTGACGGGATCCTGACTCAACGACTCGCTCAACAGCTGCGAAAGCGTCTTGGGGCCGTTGTGAAACCTGGCGGTGGACAGAGTTGAAGAAGTTCGGGGATTAAGTATTAAAATTTTTCTTGTTAGTTTCTTGTATTTCTAAAATATTTTGGTTTTGTAATCATATACTCACTCCAGCAGCTTAACGAGCGTCGACTTGCGTATGAGGCAGCATTGCAGTACGGGCGCCAGGATGGAGAGCTCATCGTGGTAGGGACGCCCAAAGCCACGACCATGGTCCAAATGCAGGGGAAACGTCTCGTTGCCGTAGACCCTGTAAAGCAAACGAAAGCCGTCCCAAATTAGAGTGAATGCTGCAATCAGCCGGTGCCTCTTTTCCCCAGGCGCCAAAAGAAGGCATAATTGCCAGGCCGAGTGGGTGAATATTCGAGGGAAGAGAGGGCAGAATCAAGAGCCAGGGCAGATGAAGGTGTGAGCCAAGTGCCGGCGATGACATCGCCGTAAGCCCAACAAACACTTTTGCATAACAAACAATTTAGCAGCCAGCCAGCCGGGCCAAGTTGGCGAACGAGGAGGTTGGCTCGAAAGCCAAATCCAAAGCCCGGACCCCCGGCATCGATGATGTGGGGCTATGCAGTGCGGCAGTGTCGGCTGAGGCTTACGACGGCTGAGATGTTTCGCAACCTTTCGCAGGCGGGCTGGAAATATCTTTCCAGCTGCTGCATTTGCATCTGGTCCTGGGTCTCGGCCCAAATCTGAAACGGCGGCTGCTTGGCATGCAGGTACTGGCATATCCCTGGCAAATGCAGGCGCTTAGGCGCACACGGGGCGCATACGTAACGTAAGGCAGCGCAACGTGCCGGCGGCGGCAGGAAGCCAACAAAGCCATGTGTGCGGAAATAAACCGATCGCATTAGTTGCCCTGCCAAGGACATGGAGCCACCCAGGTGCACACATCCGGCTCAGCCCGACCAATACTCACTTGAATGTCTCGTAATGATGACGATCCATGTTGCCAGTAAGAAAATCAAACACGGCCATGTCCATGAGGTCGTAGAGCCGCCTGCCCTCGTCGTAGGGCGGAATGTCCCGGACCTAAGTGGATATTGCAATGAGAGGGGATGAGAGAAGGAAAGAGGGAAGGAAGGAAAATCAAATGCAAAATTAAGCTGCAGTTTCTCGGCCAGCGCTGTCTTAATTAAGTCTGCCAAAGCTCCAGTTACAGCTGCCCATCCTCCTCCTCCGCTCCCAGCGACCACAATAAAAACATTTGCATTTCAATCGAGTTTAAATGCAAATTAAATAAAAGAAACCGCAGTGAAGGGAGCTGGAGGTGGACCCAGAGCTGGAGCTGGTGGAAGCGTAGGGCCAAAGGTCTTGGAATACATACCAGGGCACAATAATTGGCATCTGTCTCCCACTGGGCCTTCTTCCTTTTGTGGTAGGAGCGTCGCCAGGGATGCCGCCACAGCTGTTTGGGAGAAAATAAAGAGCAGAGGGTTGGCGGAAATCAATTCCCATTTCTGGAGGCAAACAGCAAACGGAACGGAATACGGGAATGCGGCTAACTGAATTCCCCGAGAAAGCCTTCCTAGGCCAGGCAAGGCCTGTCTTAGCGGCTGCCCTTCGAAGGCACTCGGGTAAAATGTATAAGAATATTAATTTTGCTTTATGGCTGCTTCTCTCGCGAATTCTTCCAACTGCAGGCGAAATTAATTTTGCTTAAATTAAATTATTTGCCCGGCGCACTGGCCAAGGCAGGCAATAAAAGTTTCGCCCAACTTTCGCCCCGCTTCACTTGCGGCCACCGCAACTTACCTTTCGTCCCTGAGTTTTTGGGGCGCAAAGGTGGTTCGAGGGTCGAGGTTGGAGGTTGGAGGTTCGCGGTTAGCGGTTCGCGGTTTCAGTTCGGGTTCGGGGGTCAACAATAGCGACAACAACAAGAACGGTAACAGAAACAGGAACAGCAGCGGGGGCGGGCGTAGCAACAAAAAGAATATATATGAAATATATAAAAGAATTAAAAATAAGGGGTACTGGGGTGGGTTCAGGCGTTACACAAAAATGCATAATAAAAGCTCGGCGCGTTGGGCGTTTTATGCTGAGCGGGAGGCTCCAAAGGGGAGGCTCTCTCCAACGGAGGGTGTAATGACCGGAAGCAGGGGCTATTCGCGCAGGCAGAGGGCAAGGCAAAGCACACACAAACATACAGAACGAGCGGAAAAATGCAAACTGAGGGAAAAGCAACAAACTACAAAAAAATAAAGGAAGCAAACATAAAGCAGAAAACTCAGGTAAGTTGGCGTTGGCATGGCGACCCGACCACCACCCCCTCTGAGCTGCCCTTTTCCCCTTAGCATAGTCGCCGAAAAAAAACACGAAAAACAAAAAATGCATAAATCAAGCAAAATTAAATTTTATAAGACCAGCGGGAAAAATGGCAAAGAAGCGAAAAAGATAGAATGTGAGGCAAGCAATTTGCAATTTTTGTTAGCTTCGCGTTAAATGCATTTGATAAATTCGCAGAGCCCGAGATACTGTCAAGCGATGAAAGTGCTTTAAGATTATATGACATCCATGCCTACAGCAGAGACTATAGATTATTCCACCTGCTTATTTATTAACTTGGCCCTCAAAGCAATTATCGCTTTTGAATGCCAAATGGAATCAATACTAATGACATCACATCAAATATGTGGCTTAGGTTAAAATGATTTTGTTATTATGACGTCATGGTTCTTAGTAAATTTTGTTATTTGGTTAAACAATATCAGAATGTAATGATTAAGATTACAATTTTAAGACGGCATTTAAAATCAAGTTAAATTAATTAAATTGTTACTCGGCTTAAAAGTATGCAGTAAAATGTTTTTTTTAAGCATTAAATGGCTCTTAATGAATAAAATATGTGTTCACGTGATTTAATTCCAATGAATTCTGAATAAAAACTATAAAAACCTTTCTCTTTTAAAACTCATTTAATCTTCCTCTTAATTCACACAATTATTTGTCCATCAACATATCAATGGACTCACTTTCAGCTCATCTCGGAGCTTGCTCTCCCGTGTCCCTTCCAGGAGCTTCTATCCCTGGCTTTCCTTTCAATCTTTGCCATTCAGTTAGATTCCCAAAGCATTTAACAAGCGTGCAAATCAAATTTGCAACTTAATTAAAATTCTGTTCAGTTACAAAAAATTTGCCCGTTGTTTACAGTTCGCTCGCACAGCCAGGGAAAATAGAACTTGGCTGGGCCGGAAAAAAGAAAAGGGCTAGGGAAAAGTGGAAAGTGCTACGAAAAGGAAAACGGACTGGGGGTGGGGTGGGCACTGGAGAAAGAAAAATGATCTCTTGTGCATAATTTACAGTTTTGCCTTACGCCAAATCTCAAGTATACACTTAACCATTTTCTACTTGTAAACTGTTTGGAGAGCGAGCCGCAAAAAAAAAGGGGGGAAATAAAGAGAATTATTCCTTTGAGGCTTCGGGGCAAGGATACTAAAAAAATATATATCTATGTATAAAATAGACTAAAAATAAAATGCCTGCGCTGCGGCAAATCTGTGAGGAAACTGATTCTGGCCGGGATTCGGGCGGGTAGCGGAGACGACGGCGAGAAGGGTCTGCAGATGAACCCTTTTTATAGCCCTCGCAAACTGAGACAGCCGAGTCCTGAAGTGGACTGGACTTGGCTGGTCTGAACAGGGACAGGCACAGGGACAGGGACAGAGACTGGGGCTGGGCTTTAATTTTTCGGTAATTTGCATTTAAAAGCTGTTGCCGTTGTCCCTTTTTTTCCCCTATACTTTTTCATGTTGATGGAGTGGACTCTAGAATTTATTAACGCCAGCGACCGAGTCCCGGGCTCCTGCATTTTATATTCCATTTTACGCTTTACCAGACGCTGAAGAACTGATACAATATTTCTGCTCTTAATTCAACGACCAAACGAACGAATGAATGAAATTCGAATGAAGTGGCTGGGGGATGAGTGGTGGTGGTGGCAAGGTAAGCGGTAAAACGAGCCCCGACAAACAAACAAAGGATAAAAGGCATATAAAAACAAAAAAATTATGCAAATTAAAAGTGAGTTCCCTCCGAGCAGGGCTATTTAAAAATTCCCTCTTACCCGCTTGCCGGGGCTTTAAGTGAGTTGTTTTCGGGCTGGGGTAGAGCTTTTATATGTAGGCAGTTCTAGGAACTCGTGCTGCCCAGTGACCACTTTTCACCGCTCTCACCTGTTGCCCCCCACACACACATACTACCACACACGGGGAGAGCTTAAGGACTAACTAAATAAAGTGATTTGTTAGGCGCCCGAAATTGGTAATGAAAGCGAAGAAGCGGCCAGAGCATAAATTGTAATCCGAGGCAGTGTTGAAGCCGCTCGTGCATTAATCAAAAACCACTTAGGCTGGTCCACACAGACACGAGATGGAGTCCCATTTCAGCCCATTCCATCCCAGTTCCAATCCCATGCGTGCTGAGGATGAGGATGGTGAGGAGGGTCCTGCGACCCAGGATACGTACCTTGCGATTGCCGGACTCAAAGCTGGGCAGAAAGGCGGCGAAGGAGCCCTCCAGCATGTCCGGATTGCCGCAAATGGCATGCGAGGTGTCACAATAGTACGAGCACTTGCCATGGAAGCATAAATTCAGCGATGGCGAAACAAAGAACGTCTTCAATAAATTCTCCTCGGCCAGTTGATAAATTTCGGTCGTAATGTTCAGCGTTCGGCCGGCGACGGGCATGGCACGGCGGAATCCCAGTATCCTGAAACCAGAGAGGGGTGTAGAGGAACGGTTAACAAAATGCCAAATAAAGAAATGTTTTCCACTGGAAAAGAAGCCTATAAAAATGTATTAATTAATTTACATTTACTAGTTAAAATAGCCCTACATTTAATAGAATAATTTAGACTCTTTTATTAACTAATATATCTTATTCTTTAAAACCAAATCCCCAATTACTACTTATATTACCATACTTTTCCCCTCAGTGTCCCAAATAAAAATACACCAAGGGAACTTTTCCTTAATGGTTCAGGGAGGCGGCGGCACAGACGGCGTGTGAAGCGGAATGCGTAATCAAGAATAAGGAAAATATTTGTGGATTGTTGTCAGGGCAACCAACGGTAGGGAAAAAGTACAATAAGGAAAATAATTCTTTGTTTATTTAAGGAAACCCAACCGCATAACAATTGAGCTAATTGGGTGAAACCCAAGCCAGTTTTTTGCCAAATTTTCATCAATCAAAATCGACACCGCCTCCCGTAGATACATCGATTTTCCCCAGCCGAGATTTTTGAGTCATCTTTCCGTTGAGTCACGGTTAATCTCACCGGATCTTAAAGGGTTCAATTTAATCCCCCACACACACGCAGGAGATTTATGGTCGGGTGGGTGTGGTGTCCAGACTGACCAGAAAATATTATCGAAATTATTTGGCAACATGAAGAATGTTCATTGTCTGGGGGTTCGACGGCAGCCTGGGGTCAGCGGGGAAAATACGATAAATTTATATCAACCCACCAGGCGCGCCGCCGCCCCCGTGGCCACTCCATCACTCGCTGGCCAAAAACTCCATTAGAGGGCTGACAGCCTGGACCGGGCCAAGTTTGGCCAATGCTCGAGGACTGTCCGGCCAAGTTGTAAGGGGAGTAGTGGGAGTAATGGCAGCATGTGCGTGCGTATGGCAGCCACAACAATTACACAAGTTATGACGCCTTATCTAAACTCAAAAATCCTCGGCGGGTGGAGACTGGCAATTAACCTGGCTGTCAAAGTTTTTTCAAACGCAAGCAGCTGCTAACTATGCAGACAATATTCCAGTCTGAATTACGGCAGGACATGTCTGGCCACTTGGCCGGGTTAATTAGCCATGAGAGGGGCACAGATATCTATCTGCCTGTGGAATGAAAGTTATGTGGCCACATCATTTACATGAGCGCTCTCGCCCCTTTCGGGAGGGACGAAGGCTTGAAAAATATTCTTAAATATCATTTAATGGCGCCATTTGGCCTTGGCCTCCATGCGAGGCTAAGTGTATGTAAATTTTTTATATTTTATTCGTCCTGCCATCATAAATAATGAACATAAATTGACTGCGGTCTGACCTCAGCATGTGTCCGGGCGCTCCCGGCAGTATGTGTGTGTGTGTGTGTGTTGGAGAGGATTATTGGGATTCTAATCGCAGAGGGTCAGGCATCCAAATTGGTCAAAAGTGTTATAAATTTGAATGCCGAATGTTGGCCCTGGGACCGGCTTACATTGCGGACAAATTGGTTAATTTGATTACTTTGTCAAGCCCTAAAAAAAACATATAACTTTCAAAGAGCCATAAACGTGAAATGTGGCAGAGAAATTTATATTTTTTAAACCCGTTTTCAATGGCAATGTAACCGCGATATCGGTCAATAGAATGTCGGATATTGGTGGGAAATATTCAGAATATATTTTTAAATTAAATTCAGGTAATTCCTCAAACCAGAAACTCAGATTATTCAGCGAACTGCACTGAATACCAGTGTCCGTGTTTGCCTAATTGAATATTTCAAATTGATTTTGCCAGGCATATATTTCCCCCCTCCGCCTTCTCTGTCTGTTTTTGTTGTTGCGGTGCCGGCAATCCATGAAACGCTCACCATAAATATTTACGTATAATTGAAAATTAAATTAAAAATAAATAAAAGTATGTCGGACATTTACACGACGCCGCGTGCAGATTTAATTCAATCGAACGATTCCCGCCCGGAATCCGAATTCTTGTGCACTCGAATGCCTCCGGTTGAATTTCAGCAGCTGAAATGTCGATAGGGACGAGACAACACGACACTCACCTGTCCAGGTGGAAGGCGGCAATCTCGGCGTTGTGGCGCTCGTAGTCCGTGAAGTAGAAATGGTTGGGCAGCGTTTGCTGGTCCCTCGGAAACCTGCGGAAAGGCGATTGCGAATGCAACATAATGAAATGAGGAAAATGAGTAAAATGAATAGAAACTGCGGGCTTCTGTCACCAGCTTAATGCATTTGCGTGGGCCACTTTGGACTTTGCCTCGGCGCTGGGGACTGAGACGGAGACGGAGGGCACCTGCATTGCTACGTGCCGGCTTAATTACTTACACGGCAGCACGAAAGGGAGTGCAATTAAAAAAAAATACATATATTTGAAAAAAAAAAAACGCTTTCATTTAAATTGCAAATGAATGGCATTATAAGGACACTTTGCACTTTGCACCAGCTGCTCCACCTCCTGCCGCCACTGCTCCTTCTCCTCGTGGGATGGTGGGAAAACCAGCACATTGACCAAGCCAACGCGTTTAAATCTCATTAAAAAGTGCATGAATGTTTTAAATTCGCCAGCAGCTTGAAGTGCCACCACAAAACGGCAGCAATGGACGTGGAATTTCCATCGACAGGCCGCAGGAAAGTCAGCGAATAAAAAGCGGAATTTTATTTACTCAGCTACGCGAAAAGTGTTGTCGACAAGTGGGCAAAAGTTGCATTCATTACGGAAAATCGGATGCGGACGTGGCCAGGACAAATGCATTAAGCGGCGACAGACTGCGAAATCTTCCTTGGGCTTTCTCGTCGGGGAAAAACTCAACTCACCGCATCGGCTTCATTAAGGCCTTGATATCGTTGGGATACTCGATGATCAATTTCAGCTGGGTGCCGCCCTCCTTTTGCACTGCGAAAGACATGGAGAAAATGAATGTAAATTAATCAGGCACTCGAAATTAATTGAAGCAAAAGCCGAATTCATGGAATTCGCACTCCAGCGATCACCGGCGGACTGGCCTGGATTGCATAAACAAATTACACTCGACTAAATACCAATTAAAACGCACTCAAAGGGCGGGCTCTGCACAAAAAGAAACAAAGTTTTCACACAAATATGGGCGCATACGCAACCGCACAAAGGAGCCCGAAAACAAAAACCATCTTGGCCGGGTTTGCGATTCGGTGTGTGAAGTGAAGTGCATAGTTTGATCATTACACAAACAGGCAGACTGACCGTAAACGAAAATAAAACCAAATATCCTGCCGCACACAAACCGCATTTCATTAAAATTTATTTGAAAACAAACAAATGAAACCGGCAGGCACGAAAGGGGAGTAAGAGAGGGGTTTGCTAACCCAGTATTACTTATGAATTATGTCTTTAAAGTTGGTCTAAAACCCAAAGCATGCATGCCTGCCTCTGTGTTGCAAGAAGTTGCTTGTGTACGCGGCGTATACGTGATAAATGCCAGCCCTACAAAGCCAAAGTTGCAGCAATTATGCTGGCACAGTGTCATTGTTGCACCCCATCCCCATCCCCCCTCGTTCTCTTCCATCCCCTAACTGCAAATGAGTTTTCTTTTTGTTGCTCGGAGCTGCTCGCTGTTAAAAGTTTATTATTAATAAATTATGAGTTTAATGAATGCGCTGGAAAAACTTTGCAATGGAAATAGTTTCGAAGCGGCACCTCAATAATACCAGCCGCCGAGCTCTACATAATTGAGTTAAATGTGCAGCTGAGCCCGCAGGAGTCCAGGGCCTGAGGCCTTGGACTGCCACCCCGTGCCGTACAACAAACTTGGCCGGTATTTATGACTTTACAATCCCACAATTGCAGCGGAAGCAGACTGTCTTACCGACATGCTGTATTGGCAGCTTGATCATGTCACGTAGCACCGCATCCACCAGAGTGTCCTGCTCGCCGTACAGCTCCTTCTTCGTGATGCGCAATTGGAAGCGCTCCAAATTGCTGGCATTTGCACTGCAAAGAGATGGAAGTTCGGATACAGATATAGAGTAGCAGTCGCAGAGGCAAAAAGGGCAACAAAATGTTAGAAATGTAAGTAAAAATCGAGCATCACAGCCATGAGCCAGCTGTCGTTTCCAGGCTAAAAAAAAGGAAGCCATAAGGGCATTCAGTCTCCGAGAAACTGCACTTGGAATAAAAGTCACCATTAAATTTCAAGAACTTTTCAAACTAGAGTAGAATGTTATTTTAAAGGCAGTCAAATTACAAGAGGCGTAACGCCATAGGAGATATGCACTTTGGTCTCTTGAAATGTTGCTTAAAGAGAAAGAGTTCAATTTAAGACTATATTTATTCTGTATTCTCAGGTAGTCTAAACCTTCCTTACCTACTTTAAGAGGTCTTTGGTTAATCTAATCCATAGCACATTTTCACTGGCTAAGTAAATAATATTTCTGGGTTTCTAAAATGATTAGTTTTCACTTTTATTTATATATTTTTTTAAATTATACTGATTGTCACAGAAATACTTATTTTTATTCTCCAAGTGTACTAGTGCCTCAAGGGTCTTTTGGGCTCCCTCATAAGTATGCCATGCCTTGGGGGCTGCATATCAAGATTTCTCACATTGATTTGTCAAAGCAATGCCCCTTTTTCCCTGCTCGGCTTTTTCCACCGCTGTCATGACAATTTGGTTTGCAAATGCCAAGACACCCGCCTGCCCCCCGAAGCTGCTCAGGCTGCTCGAGCTGCTCTTGCACACATCAGCTGTAATCTTCGGTGGTCGATTTTCCCTGTTGCTGCCAGACTGGCAATTGTCAGAAAATATCTTTTCCTCTCCGATTATGCTTTGGTCTCCCTTTGACATGTGCCGCTCACATGGCAAATGCTTTTGTCTTAAGCTCTTGCAGTTACGCTTTCGGATTCCGGATTTAGTCCAATTTGTGCTGGTTAAGCACTAAGAGCCCTGCCAGAATTTAAGCTGCAAAGTGCTCTCCTTTGGCATTAGCTTTCCCGTTAGCCGTTTACTTGGACCGATGCAATGCGACAACAGCAACAGCAGTTTATCCCGCCAGCACTCGTGACAAATTGAAATGCAAAACTCTATACTGGAATCCTAGATGCGAAGCCGCCGTTGGTCAGTCAAAAATGAGGAATGAGCAGCAATGTCTGCTCCATTGTGCACCGAGTTTATCACGATAATGAAGTCATATCCGTTTCTCCCCCTTGGCAGCTCTCAATGGCATCTACATAACTCATTGTCCTTCGAGGACAGACGCCTTCCACTCCTACTCATGCTCCACCTCCACCTCCTGTTCCTGCTCAGTCATAATTTGCCCGCTGACGTCTGTTATACTTCAACGCTTAACGCTTTTTATGCTGCCTAGCTCCTCCGGATTGCCCTCGTGCCAACCCCTTTGGCTGCCTTTGGCCTTTGTGCGCAGGAAGGAAACAAATGTCTGGCAGCCAGCCTTCTTGTGCCCCGAATGACTTTCAATATTTCAGCGTTTTATGGAAACGGTGACAACTTCCTGCCCGAGCCCAGACCTACCCTACCCTTTCCTTCCTCAGTCCTATCGTCCTTCCGCCCGTTCGTGCTCCTGCCCGCCTGACAGCTAAATTTAAAGTGCCGGCATAAGAGTGCTCACAACCAGGCGACAATTGTCATGAGCCGTGATGGCGACCGCAGTCCGAAGAAGGCCCAAAACACTTGACGAGGGTTCAAGTCAGATTCACGTGCTACTTGGTAGTTCCAGGAAGAAAAGCGCCTTATCAGGAGTCCAAGCCAGGGCCAAGTCAGCAGGTTTGAAATGGAATTAGGCACCTTATGGAACCTAAGCATAACTTTAAAAATAGAATTTTCTAGGTTTTCTTAGAAATTTTTTTTATTTCTATTTGATGTATCAATGGATTACCTTTATTTTATATTTCAATAAACTAAAAACAAGCAAAAAACCAAAGGAAATCTTTTTTTAAAATTATAGAATGACATACTTAGCAATACACATTGCTTATACATTTCTGGGGAAGTTAGATCAGAAAGAAATATACTGAGCAAAATTTACTTCCATAAACCTTCTTTATCCCCTCACGTTTTGATTCCTTAAATATTCCCTTGAAAAGGCTAAGGAAACAAAGGAATTACGTAAGGCAAAGTCAAATTTGTGCTCATGTTTCATTTGTCAACTGCGGTGTGGCAACAGAATCCGCAGCAGCAGCAGCGGCAGCAGCAGCTGAATCGGGAGCAGGAGCTGCGTAATTGATGAAGCCCGATCCGGACATTGACTAAGCACTGGCCGCTGTCCACAGTGGCTATATATTGTGTGTGTCTGCGGTTAGCGCCGGCTTGTGCACAGTGGAGCCCCCAGGCAGGAGGAATCAATCCCAAGGGCTGTACAGGGTGGCAAACAAGTCATCACCTTTGAAAATGGCTTTACATTGACAATTGTTAGATTCATAAAGGAAGCTAAATATATCAAGAAAAATATATGAAAGAAGATTTCTATGGTAACTAGGATTTAAAGTAAATAAATACTGCCTTGAAAATTATTTGCTTTTAGTCAAATAACATCTGATGCTGAGATTGTGCAACCTTCGGTGACAACCTAATTGAGTCGCCCTGTGTCTGTGGCTTGTAAATGCCCGGCCAATCGCTTTGGCCAGCTGTTGCACTTTTTGGGTTAGCAGGGAAACACAAGGAGACAGAAAAAAGGCCACCAGCCGAACGGAATTCAAATCCCTTTAGTAATTGAGTCACGTAAATCAGTTGCAGCGGCCGCCAGTCAACAAAGCCAGAAATCGCATTACAAGAGAAAGTGAAGGCGTTGTGGAAAACGGGGGGGAAGGTGTGCCATTTGTAGGGGGTATAAATAGGGAAATAGGGAAAATAGGGGCGGCGGGGCTGTGACGTGGCACGCCAAAAGCGCACGTGACACGTGGCCCAGGACACACACACACTCGCACACATGGTGGCTAACAAACGCTGACAACCACAGTGACAGCCAACCACCGCCCGAGCGCAGGTTGGAGCTCCCTTCACCACCTTACACCCCCTTAAAGCCGCCCCTACCCCCCACTACAACCCCTAAATCCAGCCCTAACGTAGCCGTGGCCTAAGCCCGCGCAAAACTTTGTTATGCAAAGCGTTGACAACTCAACGACGTTGACAACAGCGTACCGCAGCAAAAACAGAAACGATAAAAAAATAATTGGAAAAGAGATTTTCATATAATTGGTAGCAGAGAACAGCGCCCTCCTCCAATCCCTTCCAGCACGTTCCTGGCGGTTACTTGCGTCAAAAGTTTACTTTGAGTTATGTTTAGCGGAAATTAAATTTATTTATGTCAGCGACGGACGACGGGACGGCAGGCAAAGCTCCTCTGAATGACGCTCACCAATCAGCTTAATTGCGCTCGGTTTGACAATTTGACAGGACAGGGCAGGGCAGGGTAGAGCAAAGTCCTGCGTCCTTGGGCCTGCAAAACTGCGACCAGGAATAAACCTTGCTTACAGCTTGAAATTCTTAAGCAGAATCGCACTTAATGTAAACATGAAAAGATGGAAAAGGATACTGTAAGCAAGGCTTTTGTTTACTGTAATCTTTATCCGAGAACTTGTACTTAATGAATGAGGTATAGATAGCGAAGGAGTGTAGGTGTTAAAGTCTTTTTATAAAATATTAAAATATATTTTAAGACACAATTATTTAATAGTAAAATTGTCACAAAAAGTTTGATTTTATTTGTATTTTATATAATTATAATTTGTATTTTATATAATTATAATTATCAATTTCATATTCAAGAAATATGTATAAAATATTACAAAAACTATTAAAATATTCCCTGACTTGAAACCTCTCATCTTCATTGCGTATTTTAATTTAACGGCTTACTCTTGAGCTATAGTTAGACATGATACTTCAAGACCCGACCTTCGTGGGAAGGGGAAACCAACTTTTACGCTTCGATAAGAATTACTAATTAATGAAATATTAAATTTCAATTGCCACAGGATTGGCGTAGCTCAACCTGCAGACATTCCGCGTCCGAGGCAAACTTTGTGCCTCGGGATTATGACTCAGCCGACTGGCTGGCTCTCACTTGTTGTTCCCGCTGCTATTGTTGCCTGAGCTGGAGCTGGTCCTGGCGTGTGCTCTGGTACTGCTACTGGTACTGGTATTATCCTACCGCCAGCCCAAGTGGGTACTATAATAACAGCTGTCAGCCGGCATGTCCTGGCCTTTGCTTAAGCCTGCCTGCCTGCCCGCCCACCATTCCCGTCATCCCGGCAGCCCGCAATTATTTCGCCATAAGAAAATGTCAGTAAAGTTTCCCTTCTTTCCCATTTTCCCCGGGCAGCTGCGACCCGGCCGCCGCAGCCACGGAGCCGCAAAAGTGCTGCTTAGATGGAGACGAGGAAAAACTTTGTGCGTGTGAAATTTTGCGGCCGCCAAGACCAACGAGGAGCCATCCAGATGGACGGACCCGGACCCGAACCCGAGCCCGGACTGCAGCACGGACACTTTTGAGCCGAGTTCGCGGAATAAACCCAAAGGAAGGGGCGGAGAAAAGTGAAATTAAACTTATATTGTAGCCGGGTCCTGAAACTTCAGCGGCAAGAGCGCGAACATTAAAACCAATGACAGCAAACCAACTGCAGCTGGGATCCGAGAAAACCAAGCCCGGCAAAATCCGATGGGAAGTGGAAACTTCGCCGGGATGTCAGCAAGCTCTCGGAGTTTTACACACTCGTCGACATTGAGCATAGTCTTTTATTACTAAGCGCACTCTCCGATTCCCATTCCCATTTCCCGCATCCTGTAAAACACTTGAACAATTTCTGGTGCAAATAAGATTTAAAATCTTATGATTTTTCGATATATTTATATTTAGGAAGTGATTGATGATAATATTCTAAGCAAATGGAAAAATGCTGTACATTACTTTTCCATTTATATTTCTGAGCATACAGATAAATATAATAAAACCTTTCTAAGAATTAAATAAGTCATGAAAAAGCCCCAAAGTAACTCTTAAAAACTTCTACTAATTTTGGCATATTAAAAGTTCTTTGAGTGCATTTTCTTTTCCCGGATTCGTTGGCATTCTCATTTTGACCGACAGCTGCTAAAACTTCTTGTGTTTCTCCTTTTAAGCTGGGTGTAATTCGCTCGAAATAAGATTTCTGTCGCCGCTGAGCGCGGTCGCAATTGCAGGCTAATTAAAAATTTGTCATACTAATTAAACGCAAGACGTTGGAGGACAGTGTCGCGACCCCAGGATTTTTGGCTGAATCAGCGTTGTGGTGGTAGTACGGCAACTTTGCCGTAATTATATAGCCGGGCTAATGTCGGACAGGCTTTTGTAGTCGTCGCCCGGTGCACCTGACTCCTCAGCACTGCCGCTGGCAATATCTCATCTGGTAATTTTAGGCGCATTTGCATTTTGTCACATTTTTTCTTTCACCCATCCTCTCATTCTCAGTTCCTCGGATTCTTTGGGCTACCAAGTTACCCGAGCTGCGTTGCATACTGTGCGGGCATTGGGCCAAAAAGTGCTGAGTAAACCGCAGGTGAAGGCGGAGTGATGGTGGGCTGTTAGATAAAAGACATCGTCGAGCATGTAGGGACAGAATTTTAATGAGATATAGCCGACGACAGGCGACAGGAGACAGGAGCCTCAGCATCTGGGTTGTGACGTGATCCTATTTCACAGATCTTGATATCCATTTTAGGTAGAACAATTACAAGGGGATAAAACTAATTATAGCTGCAGTTGAATCTGACGAAATACTTTTATTTAAGATCATTTAAATATATTTTAGTTCTCCATTAGATTTTTCGTTAGAAATATTGTCATTTGTGAATGTTTTTAAATGCCTTTTAGCTTAAATTTTTATATTATGTTTATGTACTGTTTAATAATAAAACAAATCATAAATTGCAAAGTGGAAAACTCACTTTCTTAAAATTTTAACCTGAAAAAATTGCAGGTGTTGCCACTACAACAGCAAGAGCATCCCGACTTCTTGATGCATTTTCCGCCGTAATCCCTCAGCCACCTTTTTTACCATGCACATTTACTGGCAGCAATTTCGCTTGTTAATGAAATTTGCATTTTGCTACGTGCGACACACAAAAAAGTAGCAAACTTTCCGGCTTGGTTTTCGGTGATGTGCTATAAATTAGAAAATCAAGCATTTTATGCTAATGCCGACGCCCACACTTAGCCAGCTCAGACAACAGACCAGCAGGCAGGGTCCCTTACAGCCCGACAGCAACCCACCTCAGCCGAAACAACAACTTGAGTTTGACAAGTTTTTGCGACTTTGCATTTTCCCCCATTTTCGATTTTCCCCACCCTTGCCGGTTTTCCGCTCTTCTCTGCAGCGCTGAACCAATTTTTGTGCAACTTCAGCTGGGGCAATGTTCGCCAACTAGTGGAGCAAATGAAATTACTCATACGCTACGTATTCAATTTTGATAAAAACTGCCAAAACGATTTCGAGTGTCTGTTCATTGTAAAAGCAAACGAAAAACGCTACTAGAGAGCAGTGTGCCAAAAGGATGGAAGGGGACCGAAAAGGAAAAGACGGAATGGGATATGGTGGGATGGAATGGGATGGGAGGCAAGATGCCGGAGGAGAAAACTAAGCTGATTACCGAGCAAGAAAATCAAATGAAAACTCGACGAAATAAATTTCATTGCTGCCTCAAGTGTGCGGGGAAGAACCCAGAACTGAGAAACGAGAAACCGACAAGGGGGAGATTCCGCCAAACGGTAACGGAGATAAGCGTAGGGAGCGGTGGGTGCTGCAAATCCACATTGATTTCTTTATTGCACTTTTATTTGATTGTGCTCGCACGAAATTACGCATACGCCGCGTTGAGACAAGGCAAACTCTCATCAGTGTTATCGGCAGGGGAAGGGTCCTCATCCGAGAAAACCAGTTGCCGGCGGCAACAACAATCAGGCAACACTTACCAGCGACAGATAGAGACATGCACATAAAGATCTCTGGGCACAAAAAGCTTGGGGAAATGGAGTGGGTCTGGGATGGGGAGGATCCGGGATGGGTGGTTAAATGTCTAAAACGTAAATGTGTCACGTAAATGGAGCGTAAATTTCAATAAAAATCATTTCAATTCCGTTGAAGCCCGAAAAGTGCTGTAACTGTCTCTCCTCTTCCCTCCCCCAACCGGTTTCCTTTCCACTTCCAGTTGCCAGTAAAGCCCCCGTTCTACTATCAATTACCACGTACCCGGGCAAAGTGGCTCCGGGCCCCAGGTAAAAACTGTAAGCATTATGTCCTTCCGCCCAGGGGAAATTGAATTTTTTTTGTCGCTCTTGGCTACTGGCTCCTGGTTTTTATGCACCACACTCACCTGGCCTTGCGATGTAGCATCTCGGCCATCGTGGGATTGTCCCGTCCCACATCCGGCGCGTTGTCCACAATCACATGCGAGTACTCGTCGCTGAGAAGGTGCTTCTGCAGATCCGCATAACGATCGTGCGGGGTGGGCTTCCGGGTGGGGATGCTGGCCCCCGTTCCGGGTCCGGCCGCTCCCCCGGAGGCTCCTGCTGCCGCCTCCTGGCCACTGGTTGCCCCGCCGCTCTGACTTGCCGCCGCCTGCGTGGAGGCCTCCTTCGAGCCGGATGAGTTGCTGCAATAAAAGGAAAAGTAACCGTGTTAAAAGAAGCTGCATGAAAGTGAGTTTGCGAAAGAAACGCCATAATTAGCGGGCACCCGAGGGTCGTCGGGTCGGAGGCACTTGACAATGGGGTGGCTGTCGCTGCTAATTGCAGTTCCCAAGAGCCCGACTGCCTTTTAGTGGCAGCCATCGAGCAACCAGAGCAGCCAGAGCAACTAAGTGCCCCTGGCCAGGCTCCTAAAGACACGCACTTGCACTTGCAGGTGAGCTAAAACTTTGTCAGCCCGAGTTTTAGTTGCGTTTATCTAAGACGAGCTGGAACAACCACCAGCCCAGCAGCCACCCTCAGACCCATTCACCAGACACACACATGAGACTCTTCACTTGACTGCAATAAACTGGAATTGCAGGTACTTCAATGAGGCCCACCCACATCCCACATGGGGCTGCACAGTGGTGGACAAGGTTGGTATGGCCCTAAGATATACTATGGCTTCCATTTCTACGTTTAAGGAGAGGATATTTTCTACAATAAGTTAAATTTAAACATTTAAAATATGGCAAGTCTATCTCTTTACAAATGTTAGAATAAATAAAAGCAAAGTTCTATGTTTTCTTAAGAAGTTATAGTTATTTTCTAGTCTGAATAAAAATTTCTATATAAATTGTGGTACTTAAATTTATGTAATATATTTAATACTTTTATTTGGCATAATGGAACCACGGTTCGTGTGCTGGTAATCAGCTGCCGTTTAGACAGCGCCTGCTTCAGACAAAAAGCGTGCTTGAAAAATGAATTAAAGTTTCAGAATTTGTTGCATCCATTTTGCTAGCCTTGACTCTTGGCAGCGCTTGGCGAAATGCTTGAGATATAACCGAGCCTGGTCCCCGGCTCGTTAGCATGCAGAGGTCCTGGTCCTGAGATCCTCGTAGCCGGAGAAAGGCCGGAATTATGTGGCAGTTGTGTGACCATTAAGCCAAATGACATCTCTTCAGCCGGGTGCAAGCTGCACATCATTAGACCCGAATCTTGAAATTTGAGTTTCTCGGTAAATTGTCGTTTTTATACATTTTTTAATTGTTGCAAAAGTTCTGAAATCTCTACGGAATATAGCACAGCTGGCCCACTGCCCCTCCTGGTGCCCTACTCTACTCCACCTTGCCTTATCCGTCAGTCAGACAGGTGTGCACATGTGCCGGAGAATGCAAAAACTTTTTCAATTAACAGTTGCCAGCCGACGTCTGAGCCAAGACAGCAGATAGGCCAAGAGACAAGAATGGCAAAATGGCAAGATGGGTGAATGGCTGGATGGCTGAATGCCTGAGAAGCTGTCAACATTCCCCAAGGGTATGGGATGAGACAATATATGACGGCAAAGCGGCTTTCACCTCGCCCGCGGGGCTTATTAAGAATTTTGCGCTCTAACGCAGATTTCACGCGTTTTATTGGCAGCCGCATAATGCCACTTTATGGGGTAATAAGTATTTAAATCTCTCTTTGAGCTAAGAGGAACGAGAACGGAGCACGGAGCATCCAGCCCCTAGAACCAAGCAGGAAGGGTCCTCGCTTTGTTCGCGTATTTATGGGGTTCGTTCAAAATTGATTCTGCCGCAGACAGTGGCCCTAAATACGTAGTGTGCGTAGCCTCAATGAAAGCATAGTGTTGTTCTCGTTCTCGTTACCGGTGATCGATGTGGCGTGCACTTAATTACACTCCCGCGAAACTTTGCTCATTAAAGTGTCACGTGGTGCGCGTAACGCTGCCCACATAAGCTGCCCATGTGCTGCGGTTAATTAACCAGTCAACTGCAACTGTAATGGCAAAGCGGCCACAGGATCATAGTTCGAAGTTTATGCAGGTCGTAAGCGATGACACTGGTACACAGTTAGTCCTGACA
This sequence comes from Drosophila kikkawai, assembly GCF_030179895.1. Lineage (NCBI taxonomy): Eukaryota > Metazoa > Arthropoda > Insecta > Diptera > Drosophilidae > Drosophila > Drosophila kikkawai. The sequence goes on along the minus strand of NC_091731.1, from coordinate 28,443,787 downwards.
TAAGGTTAATGAATCTACTAGTCGGAACTGTAATGGTATATCCCTGGGAGTGTTTCCTATCACCATATCCTTAACTCTTGAATAAATAAAGTGTTTTCTACTGAAGGAATTTGTTTTACGAATAAATTGTAATTTAAAAGAGTTTATTTACACTGTAAGTTTTATAACAAGATTACAAAGGTATCTTTCGAAATCCCTCTGCTTATAATTTAATTTAAAAGGGTTGAGAGAATCTCTCGGCCAAGAAAACACGAAAAAATCAAGATTGATAACAACCCAAAAAAACGCGAATCATCACTGAAAATGAATTTTACTTGAGCTTCTTGGGACGACGAACACAGCATTTACAGCATTGCCAAGTACGCTGCCACAGTTTTCAGTTTTTAATGAAATAATTAAAAAATTATAAGGCAAGCAGGCGCAGCAGGAGGAGACAAGCCGGGAAATCGGGGGAACTGTGATGGGTGGCTTCCTCCTTCTACTCAGAAGACGGAGGCGGGCAAACATTTGATGCTTAAATAGAATTTATTACGCTTCACAGCCGCGTTGCACGACTCAGTGCATGGAGGCATCATAATTTTGCATTTGCCAGGGCGCATAAGTAGATAGCTGGGCGCTGGAGCGGAGGAGCCTCGGAGGGAGCCTTGGAGGGATGGCATCCCTCAGACGCAGCAAATGCGGGAAAGCATTTTCCGAAGGCATTCATTTTACGGGCGGTGGCAGGCGGCTTATGAATTAATTAAATATTTACTGGCTAAACATTGGCGTTTTATGTTCCCGGAATGAAAAGGAACCGAACCGAAACAAAGAGGAAGCGGGATGGTATAGGTCCAGGCTCGTTTACTGCACCTGGGAGTAGGTCTTGCCCACCTGGAAGGATGGTCTTAACAGTTTCCCTTGCGCCTTGCTGCGTCATTTTGATGTTTTATTACTCGGCTTCCGCCAGCCGCAGCGAAATGGCGGACGACACCCCAAACCACCCGATTTCGCCCGATTTCACCCACTTACCACACGCAACGCAAAAAAATGAAGTGTACAAAGGTAAAGCGACTTGCTCTGTACATATTCTATGGCACCCGGCATTAACCCGGCTCCTGTTCCTGTTCCTGTTCCTGCTCCTGCTTCGGCTTCTGCTCCTTCTGGCTTCTTGTTGTAGTTTCCAAGAAGTTCGCCCTGGCCTGGGTTTATGTTTTGTAGCAAATTACGTTTTAATGCCGGGCCAACCAAGTTTTATTGCAACTTTTGTTGCATTTCTGCTAAATTGAATTATGTACACTGCCGTGTTCAGTCGCCAGAGGGGACTGCGCCCATGGGTATCGTGGATGGTAAATCTGTATGGGGCTGTGTTGATGTCCGGGGGTGCTTGCCCGAGTCAATGGCCCGGCCCCGTTTGCGATTTGTGCATAATTTTTAATCCGCAGGAATGGCTAAAGGTTGCCCTGTTGGTTAGAGTTGGGAATACTAAATAAAAAAGCTATATAGTTTACGATCCTTTTGATTTTCTAACACTTTTCTGAGAGTTTTTACAAGCTTTTTACTTTATTAAACATATTATTAATGGCGCCTAGTACAGTCTTTCCCTTTAAAGGAAACGATACGATATTAACCTCACATTTGCCCATTAATTTTGTGGATATCAGTTCCAATAACTGCACATGCACGAATTGTAACTTGTAACTCAACCCTCTCTCAAAGACGGAATTCAAACTCTTATTAGAAATCGAACATCAGTGATTAATGCCAGGATTTTGGCAATATATGTGGGTCAGATTTCACCTAGGAATACGAGCTTACCTCTTCTGCAGGAATTTGCGCTTGAACTCATGCAGCATTCCACCTCCGCCGCCAGCGCCCGTGGCATCGTAGTCGTTGCCCAGCCGGATCTTCTGGTGCTGCTGCTGTAATAGGTGGCGATTGGCCACCCCAAAGTCCATCTGCACGTCCACAATGAGCAGCAGGGTAAGCAGGACCAAGGTAGCGCCCAGGCTGATGACCAGGCGCTCCTTCAGCTTCATGGTACGCAGGACGGCCATGATTCGATTGCTGCTGCAGCTGATGCTGCTGCTGCCTTCTGCGGAGTGATTGCTGCTACTGAGTGTTGCTGCTGCTGCGGCAGTCTCCAAGGAGTTCTTCCTGTTGCTGGCTCCAAAGCTGCGCAGCCTAGTCAGCCAGCCAAGATTTTTGCCGCCGCCACCTGCACCCGACTTGTCGGCGGTGCTCCGGGCAGCCTCGGTGGCAGTGGTGCTACCGACAGTTTCCGAGGTGGTATTTCCACCGGATTTGGCGGTGTTGGTGCTGCGCACAATGCGCCGCCTGATGACAATACGCCGTTTCGGCGCTGCCTCTTCGTCCTCCGGCTCCGAGTCGGGATATAGCACGCGATCTGGCTCTAGATCTCTCTTTGGTTCTTGCTCTAGGTCGGGGTACTCCTGCTCCGCTGGTTCCCCAGCCTCGACTGCAGAAAACCCACTAACTGGCTGTCTCCACGAATTTGCAACGCCTATTTGTTCAGCTGATAACTGACCGGCGTAGGGGCTATTGTAAGCGTCGCTATCAGTGATGTGCCCTTGTTGCTGCTGCTGTTGCTGCAGTTGCTGGCGGTATCGAAACCGCTGCAGGCGCTCTGCCAGCGGCGTTGACTCCGCTGCCGGAACCGCCGCCGGTCGATAACTGCAAAAAGAGCGGGAAGAGAAATTCATTAATAACCAATGAAAATTCAAGGGTGGAGGTTAGTGCGATATGGACTCCTCGTGATTGGCAATCACAATTTAAATATGATTTTATATTATTCAAAGGCACTGGAAGAAATTGAGAATTGTGAAATAAAAACTACCACCAGGAGTATATATGTAGTCCCAAATGGAAAATATTCATATTCATGAAATCAAATGACAATTATTTTAAATACTTTTCATGCTTTATGCGTATTCATATACACAACTTTAAATAAACATAAACAACAACTTTAAATAGCAATTAAAATCTGTGAACTTTAATTGATTGATTTTATATTTATTGCTGTTTATTAACATTTTAAATCTATGATAACACTCAAACTAATTTGTTCAGAAATCGTTCACTAATTAAAAAGCCAAAAGCCTACAAAAAAAAAGAACACCAGTCAAGGTTCATATATATTTTTGCAGAACAAATTAATATGAAATCAAGTATTGATTTTACATTAGTTAAACTTTTTCTGTATAGTTTGTCTGTATAATTGCATTTCTTTTTTTTATGAATAAAATAATATTTTTCAAGGTTCGAGTGTTTTGATAAAATGGCTATTAATATATTTATTATTTTTTCTGCTGAACTAATTTTTCAATTGGCTGCTGCTTTTAGCAACTATTTCCAAACCCTCTTTGGCCTCGCCTGTCTAACCATAACAAGCCTCGAAAATATGAACCTTTGAGACGCTTTGTAGTTCGTATTTTGTGTCTGGGTTATTCATAAAGCGGCGTCGGTAGCGGCGTCACGGCATCCGCCATTTTGACTGGCACCGGAAATGCGACAGCAGCCATTTTTTTCTTGTAGCCAGCCACTGTTATCGCAGCCGATGTTTGTGTTTCTGTTGCTGTCCTGTCGCTGTTGCTATTTCTGTTGCTAGTGCCATCAAGTTGCCCCTTCGTAGTCCTATTTTATTGTCTCCATTTTTATTGTTCATGTTTTTGCTGGGCCACGTAGCATGAAGCATATTTTTCATGCAGCCCGTTACGAGTTTGTTTCGAGTCCCGGCCAGTCGGAATTTGAATTGTGACTGTAACAGGAAGAGCTGGTCGGTGGAATAGGATCTGGCCATGGAGTAGGAATAGGGCTAGGAACTAGGAACCGGACCTGCAAAGTGGCCGTTGTCGGTTAACGAAGCTTGTTGCTGCCGCTGCTGCTGTTGCTGTTGCTGCGACCCAAAATTGTGGGCGAAATGTTGATTTTCCCCCTGGCAACGCTGGCCGTAACTGCATTAAATGTGGCCAAAATAAACGAGTCTGCGTCCATGTCTGTATAAGCTGCAAATTGAATGCAATACCCTTTGATTGACGGCCCTTTACCGACATATACATATACTGTGCTGTGGTGTGCTGACGTAACCCAACTCGCAAATTAAACGTCAAATTCTGCAGTTGGTAGGCAAAAATTGCTGATTACGAGAGCCGGGCTGATAGGAATAAAATGACAGAGCCAAACAAAGGCAGCCGAAAATGTCTGAGAAGGAGCCACGTCAATCAAATCACATATCATGCCAATTTTCTATGCTGGCGCTGGCGAGGAAAGAGGCGAGTAACGAATGGGCCCAGGGAATCCCCGGCAATTGCTCATATCCATGACGAGATGATTTGACAGTCGCAGGCTTTGAGGGAGAGACATGACCAAGGGGTTAAGCGCAGACAAGAGCGGAGTGAGTGTAAATGGGTGTGCCTCGAGTGGGTGTGTAGACATACAAGGAGCTCGGCTAAAGAGACACCCAGCCTGGCAACACAACGGCATCCCCCGCGTTGGCAACATCAATGGGCAGTCAAATGCAAAGCACATACGTAATCCGGCGGGGGAAATGCCGAAGTGGAGGTGGAAAAGCGTCACACACACGCGCCTTTTCCCTATCATTTCCCGGTGAGGGAAGCGATAAGCACTGGATGACATGGCGAGTGAAGTCAGCGGCAATTGCTGTCGTCGCAGTTTGTTGCTGCTGTTGTTGCTGTTGCTTGATAAAACTGCTGCGTTGCATTAAATTAAACTCATGCGGTGTATTTAAACGCCGCATCGTCGGAGTCCACTGAGAGAGAGGGGCAACAGCAACACCACGAGCAACACTAAGAGCAACACCAACACCAACGGCAACATCAGCGGCATCGTTTTAATGCAATTGCTGACAACAGCAACATCAGCAGCGGCCCCCGTGAGTGACAGCAATTTCCTTTCCAATTTGCGCTTTGTTTTTATTAATCAGACATTTACCAGGGACCCGGCAAAAAATAAAGAAAGCAAAAATGGAGGCGATGAGCTTGGGTGCAAAAGTGCAAAATAATTTAGAGCGCACAAGATGCACAAGATTTGAAAGGGAAAAGTTAAGTATTCACTTATCTGTCAATATGCAAATATTTTGCACAGCTTAAATGCAACTTGGCCTAAACTATTTTTACAAAATAAAGCTTTAGACAACAGTATTTATCTGTCATAAATATGCAAATATTTCAAAAGGTTAAAAGTAAAGCAAGTATGTTAAACATTTTCATAGATTTTGCATATAGAAATCTGTGGCCTTACTGAACCAGAAATTGATTATATAAAATATATAAGTTCTCATGTCACAAAGAATTAAGAATGAATAATGGCTATACAAATTATTTACTTTAGCAGAAGTACTAACAAATTGGAGATATACCTACACAATTTTTATTTGTATTACATTTTGGTTTATTTGTTAAATTATATTTGGTTTTGTGACATTTCAATGCCATGCCTGAAACGGATGTGATTTTAATTGGTGTTTGACTATTTTCTCAGAAAACAGATGGCTCTATATATTTATATTTTCACCTATTTCTGTTATGTGTAAACAAAATGTTGACTTTACGCGAATCTGACTAATTTCATGCCGTTGTATTATTTATTTTGGAATATTGATTGAATTTATAGAATTTCAGAAATATTTTATTCAACTAAAATACGTTAATTGACATGTTTGCGTTATTTTTTATTAACAAGTATATTTAAGGCCAAAAGATAAACCAATTAAATATACTAATTGGGTCATTCTAAAGTCAACTAGGTTATCGCCACCGGTTGCCGGCCATAAATCAAACTCACTTTCAATCTAAACTTGACAAATACCTTTCCGCTACCTTTCTCCAGCTCAATTAGCCCTCGACCAGGCCATTGAACTGGGTTATATGGTATTGTATATATTTTTACCGCACTTGAATCGGTGTTGCAAGTATACAAACCCCACTGCTATCCGGATATGCAATGCATGATTGGGTCCTAGGAGACCCCGTCCCCCGTCTCGTAATCTTGTTGTTAGCAAATGCGTAACCCGCTCGACTCGGGGCAAATCAGCGATTGTGCAACAGCTTGAAATGACACGCTCGGTGCATCCAACCGCCCCTCCCCCGTGGCAGCTGCCTTGCCCCGCCTGTGACCTGGTCTGCCACGCATCGGTGAAGCACGAGAATCGCAACAAAAGACCCGACTTATTGATCGATTCGCTGTTGCTTTTCGTTTGCTGCCAGCACGCTATTAGAGCGGTTTGCACTTGAGCTGCTTACACACAAAAGTTGCCAGCTTGCCTTATCGACAATCGACCAATCGACCCAATCGAACGGCAATCAATCGCGCTGCAATTCGATATGCAAATGATGGCCAAACTGTTGCAACGGCCAAAAGCGCGGGTGTCAATGTTGGCTTGGCTTACACGCTTGCATCATTTACATGGTCGCCGTGGCCAATCCTCCTTGAGCAAATTGCGGGAGTTTAGGGAATCGCATGGGGAAATCAGTGGGAGAAGGGGCAAATGGAAAAGCTAAACGCAGTCGGGTTAGTTGCCTCTCCTTTTCCTTTTTGGCCCTTTGTCAATTTACCTTTGGCTGTGCAAACTTTCGCGCTGCCCGGGCTCTGACTCTGGCTCCCAGTCGAAATCCCAGTCGTCCTGCTGGGAAAATCCTCCTTGTCGGCTGCTCGGGCTCATGCTGCTCAGGTGATTCAATGGCAGCGATTTCTCAGCAGATTTGCCCCAGGTCATTTCATTACCAAAGTCAACAGAAATGTCCTGGCGATGGTTTTGGTATGGGTCCTGATGCTGCAGCTGCTCGTTGCTGTTAATAAAATTTTCCACCTGGCTCGTCGAGCTCCAGTTTTTGTGCTCCGCCGGAGAACGAGTCCGAGCCAAGGTCCGAGTGCGAGTCGGCCTCATTGGCAATTCAAATGCACTCGTCGCAGGCCAGCAGCCATTGTTGGGGCTTGGCTGGGACTCGGCATTGTCCTGGCCATTGTATTGTCTCACTGCCGATTGATTCGCAGTCATTGGCAATTGATTTATGCCCAAGGCGGCTCGCCGGCCGTAATCATCGTCGAAGCTATGGCCATTGCTCCAGCCGGCCAGTTTCCCTGTGGAACGATGCAGCAGCTGCAGCTGCTCAGCATCCCGGGACCCACTCCCATTTGCAGGAGTCCCATTAGCGGCAAATCCAATCCCCTCCTGACCCACTCTCTGGAGCGAGAAGCTGCTCTGGCTGCGGCTCCTCTGACGGGCTTCTTTCCGCTTGGCCAACTCACCGGGCGTGGGAGCGAAGAGGTTCCGGATACTGGCATTCCGCTGTCTCAAATCCACTTCGCTGCCGCCCGACTTAACCTGGATCGATGGAGATACGATGGAGATACTCGTGATTGTAAGTGCAGGACGAAAGCTCTTGCCCAATTTCATTCATGCTCGGGCAGTCTAGCGGGTTAGTAGAATATCCAACGGGGGGAACAATTGTTATCTTACGGATAGTGCCAAACCAACAATAATTTAAGCCATCAACGCAACGCAACAACGGAACTCAACTCAACCGAACTCAACCCAAACTCAACTCAATTCAACTCGACTCGACTAAGTTCGAGTGGGGGAAATGCGGAGGACAATGCTCGGTCAACTCGGCGCCCTTTCATAATCGGATGAAAACATTTGTGGAGTGCTACTTACACTCGTCCTCGAGGCAAGTGACATTGAATGAGGCGGACTCGAGGAGGCCAACTAGGAGACACTTCCTCCTCCTCTCCAGAGGGTCATCAAGTGGATGTGGAGCGTTCGCTCTGCCGATTTTTCCTCGCTTTTCTTTGGCGAGTGGGCTTCCTCGAAAGCTGGATGAGTCTATTCACAGGGGGGTTTGGGGCGGTAGAGTGTGTGTGCAGAGAGACACAGAGGAAGAGCATGAAAATTTGAAACGTTAGACAGATTAGCATAAGCGGATAATTCCGGAAGAAAAAAAAACACAGCAACAGCAACGGTAACAGGAACAACAGGAGCGGGCAGGCGGAAAACCCGAGCCGAGTCCAAAAAGAAATGGACGGCATGTGTGAAACGTTTAAGTGCTGATGGTGGGCGAAAAACTGAGGCGAAAGACGAACTGGAGCTCTAGCACTTCTTCCAGCTGAGTGGCATTGGCAAAATGGGAAAATATGTGAAGAAAAATCCGGCAATATCTTGGAGCACAGATATTTCATGTTTACCAAATACCAACAGCAGTCACAGATGGAAATTCGTGGCGCCAACGAAGTGGAATATGTCTCTCAAACGATTTTTGACTATCTTTAGATGCATATTTTTGGAAAATAACAAAAACAAACAGACAACAAGGATCTGCAGTCGATCTACGACAAAGCGAGTGGAATAAATAATACATTTCTTTAAATGTTTGAAGCACAGCATAAGAAGCTTTAATGATGAATGCTTCTCAAAATAAAAAGAAACCAGGGGACGAGAGAAATGCATTCGGAATTCTGTCCCAGGAGTTTTCCCGGCCCCACTCTCCCGTCCTGGGAAATCCTTTTCCCCGACTGCTGTCCTCGCATCCTGTCTCTTTTTTCCCGCTTCTTGACATTGACATTTTTCAGCTGCATGTGTTGCGGCAAGATAGGAATACTTTCCATTTTTTTCTTTCCTTCCTACAAACTGTGTATGTGGTTTTTCAGCCAAAATAATCAAAAGTGGTCGGGGACCCCAGGAAGATGGCGAAAGGAGAAGGCTTCCCATCCGATGCAGCGTTACATCTGTTTTGTTTGTGCCAAGAAAGGAGAGGGAAGCTCACAAAAAATTGCATGTCAAGTGAAATTACTTGTTTGCCAAAGAGAAACGGGTTAGGAATAGGGTAGCTGGGAATGGGAATGCTAAGGGAAATCCATACGGAGGATATGCAGGAGTATATGGCTCCTCCGAATGACAACTGCAGTCCACGTAGACTAACGCACTCGCACACAACAATGCTCCGGTGTGTGTGTGCGTGTGTGTCCTTGCTGAGACTTTGATATACATATACGCAGACGACACTTCGATCTGCCGGGATATGCGGCTAAGCACGATAAATTGAGATGAATGTCTGGCATGCAGCTAAGTCTCTACAGCTATCTGTCTATATATCTATCTATCTATCTATCTATCTATCTATCCGTCTATATATCCTCCGGGCAGCTCAATGCGAGTCATCTTATACTCTCCGCACTTGACACATTCCGGGGAAAGTGCATTTGCCTGTTGGCTGTCTATCTTTCTCTCGCTCTGGGCCAAAAACGACTTTTTCATACCCGAGTCCTATAGGGCATCACCAGGGGTATTTTAGATTTGTTGAAAGGTAAATTAAAGCGAAAGGATTCTGTCAAAGAGCTATAGTATTGATATTTGTCTAACATCAATTCAAATAGTTATCTCCTAATTTTTTAAAGAGCTAAATCTTGAAAAAGAATTATTTAATTACTGAATTTAATTTATTATATTTTCAATTAAGATTTTATAGTTCCAGTACAGTTCCAAGTAAGGAAATGAATAGGTATTTCCGAGTCTAACCCCTATAGTTTCCCAACTTCAACGCACTACTGTCTAGACGCATTTGCATCGAGGGTGGCATCCATAAATTTTTCAAAAATGTATTCCATTACATATGGGCCATAAAAATCCACTCGCAGCCATTTTCATTTCCATTCCCGGTCTCCCGATTCCGTAGAGGACTTGTCTTCGACTCTCGACTCGGCATGGGACCATTAAAATGCGACACGCATTGGGCCTCTGCTGCTGATGGCAGTGCATCGAGTTGCGTTGCATTGCATAATTTAAGGCGCGGGGCAGCGAGCCGGGAAGTTGCCATAAAATATTCATTTAAAATGCAGCACGCAACACTTTGCCATGACGCATTGCAGCCACCCACAGAACACCAAACACGGAACACCAAAGGCTTCACCCACAACCCACGCATTTAATTGCGGGCGTTGCAAATGCAAATGTCACAGAGCCGGGCGCATTTGCATGCCGATGACAGGGCTCCACTGGACGTCTGGCCATCCTGCGGAGAAAGCAAATCCTAATCCCACGCTGCGACTGGACAGAGTGACGAAATGACAGACGGACTGAATAGCTGACTGACTGACGCACAGACATGACACGTGTCGGCTTTGCTTTCGCAATTGTGGGCGGGAGGCGTAACAATTCAAACTGGCAAACAATCAACTAATAACGTGAACTCACCCAATCCAAACAGCCCGGCAGAGTCAAGAGTCTTTGCTGAATTCGTCAACTGGAAAATAGGGAAGAAACATTTCGATTAGCATTCTGAGATGATAAATGAACGCTGCTTACAATATCAAATGGCAGATGGAAATAGAAATCGACTCGAATCGAATCGAATCGAATCGCTTTGCATAATCAAGGCTGCGAGGGCAGTAAATGAATTGTTAACCGACGACAACAAGCCATTAGGATTAAATTAGATTGAAAGTCAACACAGACGTCGGCAGTGGAGCGAAGAGCGAATTCCAATTAAATGCCATTCCTGGGGCCGTAAAATCGGAGTCCTTGTAGATGCTATCCACGATTGATTATATCATCTGCCGACATGACGTGGCAGCAGGCCCCCCAGAGATAATGCACAAAGGTTGTAGGCGAAAACAAAGGCATTCAGAATGCCGAGATGGATGCGATATCGATGCGATATCGATGCAATGACCATGCAGCCGGCGGCGCAATCAAAAGCCACACATTAACACACAACGCGATTAAAGAGGAAAACCAAGTAAGATAGCCCGCGCTCAGACATCGATAGTTGTCCGTTCGATCGATCCATTAAAATTATACGCAATTATCCAATTCACTCGACTGTTGCGTCGTCGTTGGTTGCCCAGGCAATCATCCCCGGCATTACTTGTACTTTTCTACCTGCAATCCTCCAATAAAGAAAATCCAGAAAACACTACAAAAATTATGTCTCGAGGGCTATCTAGCCAGCCATTTAGCTGGCCAGGCCGAAGCTCACGTTTTCCAGAGATTATGAGGCCGCCGCTCGCCGTCTCTCGAGCACCGCACGTTTTGCAATGGGAAACTCGACTCAAAAGCAACGCCAGTAGGAAAGGCCAGAAAAACAACAGTCAAAAAGGGAAATTTTCACGGTGCTCACGTAATTGAATTGCAGTCGGCTAAATTGGCATTTATTATAATAAAAGCAAATATGCAATTTCGCTTTTCACCCGCCGGATGGATGGATGGATGGATGATAATAAATAAACGAAAGAGCCCGTCCATTGGAATATCAAAGGCTGTGTCTGAAAATAAGTGAGGCGAATGAGAAACTTATTAAATAATAGAGGACTGCTCGAGGAGCTCTCGGAAAGGACTCTCCATCTCAAGTTCATTCAAGGCCCGCAGCAGCCAGGTTTTAATGCCATAAACGAAATTGCAACTCGGTTTCAGTACGTTCCTCTGGCGGCTGACCCACATTGCTGGTTTATTTATATTTATCCGTTCTATTGAGCTACACTTGACCACAAATCAACCGCAAAGAAATTCAATTTAAATAAATTATTTTACAATATCAAACCGCAGTTGAGAACAAACAATAAAAATATAAAAAAAAACAAACAGGTAAACATCGAGATAAATATATGTAGGCAGGACAAAGCTATGAGTGCATGGGAAATGAGCAAATTAATCAAATAAATATTTAAACCCGAAATGAACACCAAAAACGCTGCATAAGCCGGACTTGTGTGCTATATAATTTATTCACATATTAATATTAGTTCGGGCGACTTATAAATGGATTCAGCGAGTTCCACACCGATGAAAACCAATGGTCATTGTTTGAATTTAATTTTATTATTGAGCAGCGACTCGTTTAATAGGATTTGCGTTGGCTTCGCAATTTCGGTTTATGTAGTTAAATTTTCATTTTCCGACTGCCAGAGAGGAAGAATTACCCAATGATCATTCTAAGCGATAATATCGAAATTAAACTTAATCTCTTCTGTTATTTTCTCTCATTCTCTCTCACTCCATCTAGCTGATTTTCTAGCATTCAATTTGTAATTTTCTAATTATGTGGTTGAACATGTTGGTGTATTGAAAGCAATTACGCTAAATAATTGCGCATCCCGATGCGTGGCAGACAGGCAACAGGCACCAAGCTCACTCCACATTTCCCACTTTTCCAGTTCCGGTTCCTAAATAAGTGATGAGTTTTCACGGGCTTCTATAAGCTCCTCTGCATACTCTACTTTATGGTAAATAGCCAATTCCTTGAAGAATGTTTTCTGGGAAACTTAACTTTGCTAATGCATTTTTCTAGGTATTTTTTATTTGAATTAGTCTTTCAATCTCTCAGTTTTAAATAAGCTTAAGCTTATTAAAATGTAAGGAAATGTAAGGTATATAAATCAAGTTTTAAATTTAATTTTTAAAAGAGAAATTGCATTTTTTATGATTGCCTAAAACTTATCAATTAAAGCAAGAATTACTTTAGGTTATAAAGGAGTATCTGCCATGGCATAGCACCCATCAGTAACCCATTGGCTTTGCCTAATGACAACGTCGCCGGTTTCAAATTCAACGCCGGAGATGTAGCCAAAATGGAGGGGAAACGGGGCCATGGTTTTGGGGCTGGGTCTGGGTCTGCTGATGGGGCTTGAATGGAACAGTTAACGTCAAGCGGCAAATCATTTGCACTGCGCCAAACAATTTCCGCATTTAATTACATTGATTATGCAGCCAAGGAGCGAATCTCGCTGTCAGTCTCCTGTCTCGTTTCATTTTCTCCCTCTTCTGGTACAGAAATATACCAACATATATATCTATTTTTTTGTTACTTTCGCTCAAGCATTGAACTTGATTTGCCCACCAATTGTCAAGTTACCAAGAGAGGGAATCAGCAGGGACCCCACTTCGACGCATTTGCCCAGCGAGCGTGTCATTGTTGCTGAATGCTTTTTGCGGTGACAACACTCAACACTTTCATGCTCTGTCAGTGCGCAGAAAACAAACAAATGGCGAGAAGTGGCCGGCAAATATGTTGTTGTCAACACTTTTCGGCTTGTTGCAAAAACCGTGTAATGATAGCTGCAGCAAAACAATACTCAGTACAACACAAAAATTATTAAACAAAATCCATTAACTCATAATTTTCTGCTATGCTGAACACAATCCAGAATCCGCCGCTCTGCCGCCGAAGTGTTCAGTTTTGTTGTCGTTAAGCCAACATTCGAGTGTGTACAAAAAAAAACCCAATTGCGCGCAATTTTACGGCAGAGCGCATTTCGCCACCCATTGGACCACCCAGCCACCCACAAAAGACCTTCCACTCCTGGCGCTATGAAGAAGCACGTATGCGTGAAATATTGTGCAAACAACAAGTGCTACAACAACGTCTCTTTGCAGTCAGCAGTTAAGTGCAGTGCAATGAGGAGCAAAAAATAAGAGTAACATATAGTGTACTATATAGTACACTCTTATACCATACTCCAAAGACGGAACGGAACCCGTTTGTAGCCGAAAAAAACTGAAATGAAATGAAATTCACACGACGTCGTTGCCCGTCGCTTGATTATGGGAAACACTCAAAACGAGTTTGATTGTTGTCGCTGTTTGTTGGATTGTTGCTGTGTTTGTTCATATGTTTGACGGCTGCCTTTTGTTGTCATTGTTGCCGCTGTAATTTACGTGTTGCATGTGACAGGACGGTCTTTGTTGCAGGGAAACTACCGAAATCCACCTATAATATATGTATTCCCTGGACACGATATAATCAAAGTGTATCCATAACTGGTGTGGGTCATAAATCACTTACCAGCGAAGGAAAAGTGTGGGTCTAAGAGCAATTTGCCTTGATTAAAGTCGGGAATATATATCTGCCTCTAATGGTTAATAGAAAATTCAATTATATGGAGGAAAATAGACCGGCTTGGGGGTAAACACTTGTGATTACTATCATGGCTACCAATTGCTCCTTAAAGGTGATCTAATCAATAAGCCATTAGCAGCCGGCAGAAGATTAGTTTTCCTTGAATTATAGGCTTACATACAAATGTTAAATATCACAAATTAAGCACTTTAAAGGTCACCACTAAGAGAAAATAATACACTGGACATATTTTTATTTATTTTATTCAATTTCCATCTGAAAGGGATCTAAAAAACTACAAAACTCCGACTAATTGAGCTTCATGTGAGCTTCCCCATAATTTACACCTTGTTTTTCAATTTTTTTTCACCTTTGTTTCGAGACAGCTGACAAATTGAATTTGTTTGGCTAACATTTTGTCGGTCGGTGTTGGGTTGATGCAGCGTTATGAACTGCAAATTGGTTGAATTATAAGCAATTATCCATAATGCCATTGGCAGGCAGGCAGGCAGCAGCAGCGCTCACACGATTCGCGCCGCAGTGGAACGCATTTTGCCAGACAATTTCATTAACAGCAATTGCCGCCGGGAGTGTTGTGTGCGGTGTGTGTTGAGTGTTGAGTGTGTGTGCATAACCGCTTCATTTCCATTAGCCATACAATTTGATTAAGTTCCGACAGGGCGACAGGGTCGCAGTTGGGCTCAAATTCAAGCCAGATTACAATAATTTCTTTATCAAGGCAGCCAACGAACGCACCGACACGCAACAATAATACAATAACAGCACGATCCGAAGCCAGAAGGTCGTTGCATGTCCAACAATAAGGGAAAACCTTAATTTCGTGGGGGAAATGGAAAACGGGGGAGCCCAAGTTGGCCCTCTGCATACGCAGATGTAGCTGTGGACGTGGACAATGACAACGGAACGGAAACTAGCGGAAATCATTAGAGTCTGCACAAATGACTTCAAGATACTTCTTCTGCCCTGCCAGCCCCGAGCACTTTTTTTCCTTCTTCGCTCGCACAGTGGGCCCTCGGCGCAGGAAAACCCAAATCAAGCAGCTGAGCAGGAAAAAGCTGTCACATACGTTGAGGAAACTATTTGGGAAAAGCTGCCGGTCATCGTTACAAAGTGTTTATTTTGCCGAGAACTTGTCTAATGTTGTGCCAGGTCAAGGCTTTCACAATTTGCTACTGATATTAAAGTGATTGCGTTTGAAACTTTTATTAAACATTTTTGTTAGTTTAAGGAAACTAATATTTTCGGGCTTGAGTTTAATTAAACTCAGCAATATTTGGGATAAAAAAAATATTTATACAAGCAGAGAATAGCAAAGATTTACTTTACAAAAATATATTTTTGACCCAAATAGCACCATTTCTAAAGACTTCCTGCCACAGTGCGACTCCTCCTCGCCTTGCTCGCTTTCTATAGCCCTTTGTTCTGGAGGGATATGTATATAGAGTGTATTTTTTTGGCTCTTCTCTCGCCGGACACAAAAGCAGCGAAGATGGGCCCGGGCAGATAGTAGTTCTTGTTGTGATTTTCCTAGTTGCTGGCAGCTTGTGCCGGCATCTACTTAAATATCCGGTATCATTATTATAAAAATCAAGTTGGGAGCCAAGCGGGCGCACTGGGCCAGGAAGCAATTAGGGGCTGCAGAGCATAATTGGTTGAATTTTTTTGCAGCTTTAGCAAGGGCTCCACGTCCTGCCCGAATCCTGAATCCGGTCCCCAATTAACAGAGATTAAAGGTGTGAAAAGCTTTGGCTTTTGTCTTGTGATTAGCCCCGGAATATTTCTCGGGCACTAAAACGGACCAGGCGTGAGCACAACAAGGTCGTTGCTTGCACAGGGGCAGAGCAGGAGCAGGGATAAGAAATGAAGGACCCTAAATAAAAATCAAGCAGCCGTCAACGGGGCGTATGCGCTACGTGCAAATGAGGGGTGCCAGGGGGTGGCAGGTAAATAAAAAGCAGATAAAAATCAAATTAACAGAACGAAGTGAAGAGAAACTGCGCTCAAGTAAATAAAACTGCCCCACTTGGCCGGGACGAGGCCGATAAAAAATGCTTTTTTTCCGCTCTGCGAGATGCAGAGACCCAATTTATATATTTCAGCATTTGCTGATGGGAGAAGCTCCTCGCGGGCTGATTGCAAACGAAATGAATTCGGCCACTGAAAGTTTAGCTGGACAACAGCAGGAGCTGCTCCCCAGTACCCCGTACACAGCACAGGATGCGTGGCCAAATAAAAAATAATACGAAACGAGCACAATTTCACAATGGGCCGGCGGGACAGTTACAAAAATACATTTAATGACACACAGTGATGTTGAGACTGATAAAAAGGCAGCAGAAAAAGGTCCCCGAAATGAGCTGGGCCGGTCCTGAAAAAGTGTCCTTAATCTGCTTAAAAGCACAGCTCCCAGCCACCTAGTATCTGGCAAATGGACGTGTGCCGGCGGCATCAAAATTAACGGCAAGAAATTTAAAATGTAATTGACAGGCCAACTGACGGCAATGGCCGTGGCAACGTGCCGGTGGCCTCCAGCCTGATCGACGCCAGCGCAACCAGCGGCAGTTATTAAAACACGAGAGCGCGCAACGACGGCCACAGTGCGTATACGCATTGAGGAAACGGAAATGCAGCATTAAATGAAAATAAAACAGCCTGGCAGGCGGAAAGGCAGCCGGGCGGCGCTTAAGGACACTTTGGCAGAGCGCTCGCCTCGTTGTGGTTCGCTCGGCGTAATTGCTCTCAGAGGAGGGCTTAACGCCCACCTACCGCCCACGACCCGATGTCACGATGTCCTTGGTCCTGGGGTCCGTTTGTCAATGCTTTATTTGCGTTTATCGCAATCATTTCGCCGGCCGCTTTTCGCCCTGTTAATATGGCAATTTACATTTACATTATTTTTATTACGCCATACGCACACACTGGCGCACAAAACCGACAAAATAATACGACTGAAATCCGTTTATAAAGGCTACAAGGCACTCGCACAGGCATAAATATATACGCACGATGTCATAATCGAGTTGTGCACTTGTCGGGCACTCAGTCCCGCGGTTATCGTATTTAATTGCCGCACTCCCCGCACCACCCTCGAAAAAAATTAAAGTTAAATATTTAAAATTCCCGCCATAAACGAGCAACAAATGCCAACAGCGAGCCCTGCTCTGAGCCAGTCTCTAATGTCGATGCTGGGAGTTGCAGGCTGAAAGCTGGAAGCTGGAAGCTGATGCTTTGGGCCATAACAATTAGAAGCAATTGCTACTCTGCGCTGACTGCCAGCTGGCAACTGGCAACTGGCAAGTGGCATCTACCATCCACTGGCAACTGCTGACTGCCACTGGCTGCAATTTCACTTATTTCACGTGCAACTTGGCAAGTGACGAGCGACGACAACGATGACTACCAGTGCCACTGCACTTGGCTCTACCAAATTGCAGCCCTACCACTAAATGCTGACGGCCGAGTGAAAGGTGGAAGGGAAGGAAGGTGAGCTGCTGGAATGCCTCATGCTGCATACTGCATGGCTGCATGTTGCAGAAGTAACAATAAACGTAAACCTCATGACTGGCAGTCAGCGGAAGAGGATTTCACTTTCATGTTTAACTTGGACCATGTCAAATGTCTGTCAAACAGTTTGAATAGACTAAAGGAAAAATATTGGTTTTATTTATTTATTTAAAAATTTGGTTATATGAAAAGAACATCTGTAAATGTATTTTTTGTTATTTATTTGTATATGCTAGGAACTATTTTAAAGTTTGGTTTACCATTTTATTTTCCATATTATTAATTACTTTTTTAAATATAGGAAAAAGTACCAAAGATTTAACATAAACCTCTTATTTTTATGCTAAAAATTCATATATAAAACAGCTAGTAATTAAAGCTTTTGATATCTATCCTAATTTGACTTAGGCAATCACGACTGTAGTACTATTTATCTCTCCACACCATCTCTGGCCACAGCTCTTGGAGGTTTTTTCCTCGCACGTGCATTTGTAAATTTGTTTGGCTGTGGCAACAATGCGTCGTCGGTGGCTGCAACTTCGCTCCGGCTCTTCCTCAGCTGCGTTTTCCCGGCTTTCCCACCTTTGGCGACACACTTTGGGTCTCGAATTACCCCCAGGCATGCGTGGCGTATTTGTTTGCAGTTTCGTTTTTCTTTTTTTGCTTTTCCCTCCAATTTTACCCTGGGAAGCAGGCGTTATGTGACATCCACCTTGGAGAGGGGGGAGCCAGGGAGAAAAACGTTTGTCATAAGGCGAAATAAAACAGGAAAGGTAAAGAAACCCAGGCAACGTTGTTAAAGAAAAGTGCAAGCGACACAGTGTGTCCACTTAAAGCAGGCAACAATGTGTGCCAACGGTCGGGGTTCCATGACCAGGCAGCAACATCAGCAACTGCTGCTGCAGCAGTCGCTGCAACTTGGCAACATCAGCTAACAATTTTGAGACGTTGCATAAGAGGCTGCAAGGCACCGAGGAGCCCACGATCCACGAGATCGAGCGTGGGAGAAGCGCCTAATTATCCCAAAAATGCAAAACAAAACAAGTCGGGAAGAGCAGATAGGCTAAGGCTGATATGCGATAACTTTTAATGGACACATAAAGTTCCCAGATCGTTTTCATTGATATTCCATTAAAGAAATCTTCATTTTAGGAGCAATATACCCTTAACTCTTTATAAATTTAGTTGGAGCTTCCATATTTCTCTTGGATTTCAAACGTTAAGCCTCAATTGTGGTCTCAGCTAAACATCATTTAATGAGAGTAACGAATTTATGTATTTGTTCCGATTTTATAGAGATTTTTCGAGAAATCAATACAACCACAAAGGCTGGCATATGCAAGCCACAAATTTGTGTATTTTTCCTCCACCTTTAATTGGATATCAGAGCCACGAACGAGTTCATCGCCAAGCCAAGTGATAAGAAACATAATCAATAACACAACCGATGTTTTCCCCACATTTTAGCCGGACTCCCTTTGGGGTTGGATGACCAGCACCAGCACCAGCACCAGCAGACAGCAACAGACCCTGAAACCCAGCAAAATACTCGCACTCGTACGGCAAACCGGCAAGCAAACAAACAAACAAACAAGCAAACAAACAACTGCAACTGCAACTGCAATCAATTGCACCTTCTGCCGCATGAATGCGTGACTGAATAGCAGCACATATGCGCCGGGCTCATCGTCCGGGGGGGAAGGAGGTTAAAGTAACCCATTCGCTGTCCCTGTCTCTGGGGGAAAAAGGGGTTTCCCACAGCAGCCACCAGCTAGCACCTCCCTTGTCTGACCCCTCTAGCTGACCAGTGCGGTAACAAAAATGGCAGCATTGAGAGTTGGACTTTTATTTTTCTCCCTCCGCACTCAATTTTTTGTGCAGCTGCAACTGCAATTCAAGTGCATTGCAATGCACGACTGACTGACTCCAATGCACTGAAAGAAATATTAATAAATATGAGTAATATGCTGCACGGTTGAGGCAAAAGAATAAATAAATGTTGGTGTTAATCCAGATTTGTTTATTAACTTTATAATCATTTCTTCTTTAATTAAAATTTTCTTTCAAAAAATTCCTTTTTTATCCTTGATTTTAATTAATAGGAAACTATTATAAAGGGGATTCTATGAAATTCAATCAATATTCAAATAAACGACTCTCCCCTTATTGATTCTATGAAAGATCTGATTTCTCCCTGTGCGTGAAGGAAAAATGTATGAGGGAATAAGGGAAAGGCAAGGGAAAAGGAAAATTGTAAATGGAAAAGGAAAGGGGGCCGCTGTGAATGTAAGTGAATGAATATGGGGGCGTGGCAGGTGAGCGTATCCGAAGGGCGTAAACGTAAGTGCGCGTTATGTTTGCCAACGCCAAATGAAAAGGACCGGAACCATGAAAAACAGAAAAGCGGGCAATGCAAATCACACACAGACACACCACATACACATGCCTCAAAGCCATATACCTATGTACATACACAGGTGGTGGAGAGACAGAGAGGGAGACATTACAATAAAGACTCATACTTTGTGGCTGGAGTTGCTGGGCCCTCGGGGAACCTTGACAATGATATTGATTTGCTGTCATTATTGTTAGTTTTTTGCCCCGAACAGAGGAAGCAGGCGGGCGAGCGTGTGCGAAAACTGTTTGTGCCCACTGTCACCAGCCATTCAGCCATCCAGCCATCGATCCTTGGGGCGGGCAGCCTTCGCCCTTCGGCACCAAAGTTACAAAATTTGAATTTACGCTGCGCTCGATACGCGAAATTGAAATTGTTATTTGCTGAGGCAACTGTTGGCGGCGGGGCTCCTCCTCATTGGAATCGGGGTGTTGTTGGGGACCTACGAAGGACCTCCGGAAAAATAGGAAACTTCGTTGCGAGAGCTGCCATCCCATTGCCGTGTGGCCCAAGGGGATGACCACTCAACGTGGCCACGATTCCTCCTCCGGTATCTCGAACACCGAAGACTTTTAGTGGAATATTTTTGCACGGCAGTTCGAATTTTTTAACCGCCATTCACCGCCCTCCCTCCCGGAACAATTTCTCTCTGTTAGTTTTCCCTGGCTGTTATTGACTTTTTCCACCGGCAAACAAATGCAATTTGCATTTTGATAACATTTCCCAGCAGCTGCATTTTAATTGCATTTGTTCAATGGCCCGGCCAGCATAAGTTTGCTGCTCCACCTTTGACGGCGGCGACGGTGGTCCCCAGGAGTTGAGAGTCGAGAGTTGGGAGTCCCGGAGTCCGGAGTGAGTGAAAGACGTAACGAAATCAATTGTCAGGTCATCTGTCAATTTATTTGTTATTTCCCGCCAACTGTCAGCTGTCAGGGCTGCACGAACCGAAAGGCAGCCAAACAAATAAAACAAACAGAAAACGTAATGCATTTAATGGCCAAAGAGCGCCTTGCAACCAAATTACAGTCCCGGACAGGCGAACAAGACGTAGGTAGCTTAAGCAAATAAGTTTTCCCGATGAACAGTGAATATATACTTATAGTTAAGAGATACTATTATAGGCTTTATACCAAGGTTATGGGGGACATTATTGTTCCCTAAAATTTCATATAAATTAAATAGTTTGGTTACACAAAAGCTACTTTAATTTATTTTCCAAACAAAAGTAGTATTGCCCCACTGTGCGTCTTAGGAAAAGTTCAAGAGTTCCCTTTGTCGCGCTTGTGCAAACAAATGATTTGCTTTAGTGGCTCCTTCGCCCTCCGCCAAGCTCCTCCTTCTCATCCTCCTCCAGGTGTAATTGCCACACGACCAAAAGGCGTAGCAGAATTAGGCAAACGTTTTGGCCAAGTTTGTTTTCCCTTCGGCCGGTTTTGTTTGCCTTTTGCCATTTTGGCCATTTGGAAATTATCGAGTTGTCGCCCAGCTGTAGCCAGACCAGTTCGATCGCAGCCAGCCCCGGGAAAATGCAAATTTAATGCCCACGAGCGGGGGAGAATCTCAAGTGGATGGCGCCAAACAAATGATTGGCATTATGTAGTTTGGCCTTAATTAGTTAACAATGCAGAGAGTGATTTCTTTTGGGCCGGAGTAGGAAAATTAACCGCAGCAATTACACGCACAAAATGCCAAACAATTAATAAAAAATAAAGGAGGGGGGAGGAAGGAAATCTGAATTGTGAAAATCTATTTGAGGGCGCCGGCATTTTCAGTTTGCCGTAAATCAAATTAATGGAAATTAATGGTTCACCTACAGCGGCGGAGGAGTACGCCCCTACAAATATTTGCCCAGCAGATTTGGTTAGCTATTTTTTTGCTTTCGGGTGTCGGGTTTTTTGGGTGGTATTTGCCTTTCCCGGGGATTGGAGACTGAATGGTGGACATTAAGCATCGGGGCTGGCCCACTAATTATTTTGGCTTACACCCGGGGCCCGAGCGCTAATCCCTTTGAAGCCGACCGAGAAAAAAGGGGATAAAGCCAAGGATTGCAAGGGTTTATGCGGCTAATTAATGTGATATCTGATAGGACTCGTAATGGCAACTGGGATTGTTTATGCAAATTTTTCGGGGCTCTGCCGATGGACTTGCTCTACGCAAATGTCCATTCAACAATTGGCTGTAAATTACAGAAACACTTTGTGACCAGGCACTTAACAATTGAATTTCTGATTTCTAATGGCTTGATGTAAGGCAATTAAATGTTTTAATTTATGTGGAGTCAGGCTTTTACAATAGCTGTTACAAATTAAAGTAATGAAATCTTTAATTGCCGATTAAAATGAAAATTCGTTTAATTGTCAAACATATTGTTCGTGAACGGGACCTGCCCATGAACGACGATCTATGCAATGGCACAAAGATCCCTTTCATTAAGCTCTGTCCCGGCTTTATTTGAACTTCAAAGGAGCGTTTGTCAAGGGGTCTGGTCTGGCGGTGGAGAATTAATGAAATGTTTGTCAAGTGCGGTTTTCCGGCTGTCTGTCCCCCTCTGCCGCTTTATTTGACTCATTAAAATGATTTAATAAGGCCAAGCCGAAAGTCCGTTAACCGATTTCCCCCTTCCAAGGACCAGGGAACCAAACCGATTCAATGGAAACAAAATGTCCGTCCGTCAGTCAGTGAGGCAGCGATGTAATTCGTCAGAAATAAACGTGGTCATTACGTCGTTACTGTGAGGAACGACACACCCATGAATAATGAATAAAGCCTACAAACAGATTTTTGCCGCTTTGCCAAATAATTTCTGGGCCTATTTGCATATTCAACATTCATGGGTCCCGTGCCGGGGCCAAATCGCATTCAAATTCAAATTCATATGCCATAATGGCAAGACATATGGAAAAGCTTGTGGGTGAGGTCGTGCATACCCACAACACACAACATGCACAACATACCATATACGCGTGTGTGTAAGTTTCAAAAACATCGCATTTTCCAATCAATTGAATTTCAATTTGCATAATTTTCTATATGTCAAAGTAATGTGTACGAAATTCGATTATTTTCCATTGAATTGAGCTGAAGACATTACGAGTGGACTAAAAGTGGACAAAATGGAGACCCGAGAAGCCCCTCCAAAAACGAACTGCCCAGACACCCACATTCAGCCACACTCACACTCGCCCACAGACAAAGGACACTGGACACCGGACACTGGACGCAGGACACTGGACGCAGGACACGTGAATATGCTAACACCCAAATGGGTGTGTCATGGAGTGGACAAACATTATTGCAGAATTTATTTGTAGTCGTGATGGTGCGTGGTAGGATGTCCGATGGTCGATGGCCAATGCCCAGCCGATGCCCACACACACACACATTGTGACCTCAAAGTAACCCAAAACTTGCAAACGTATAAAATGCAGAGCAAAAAAAAAAACGAAAATTGTTGGATTTGCGTGAAAATGTTAGGGGCTGAAGCGAAAAGGATCCAAGAGCGGCAACGCCAAAGCGAAACAAGCAATAAAAGGCACGGCCTCTGCCATTCGGTTCGCTTCAGCCCTGAAAAACTATCACAAATGCCATAAACAAACACAAACTGGCGAAATTCTAAATATGAAATGGACAGAGATCGAATGGGAAATGCCCTGCAAAGGAAAATATATTATTTACCAACAAATATGTCCCATTTTAAAACTATTTTTAACTCAAATCACGTCCTGTTAAATAAGTTCTTCGGTAAAATCTCCCTTTAAATTTCGCTTTAAATTTACAATTTCCATAGAATTTATTTTGAAACTCACACATAAATCCTTATATTTTCCTGGTATATATTACACAAAGGATTGCAACACCTCTATGCCTGAAAAACACAGAGATTCAAACCTTCACATAGCTCCTCCCCCTTTCGACACGAATTTCAAATGATTTCATCGCTGCCAGAGCCACTTCGTTGTGAAAATGCTCCAAGGACCTCACAACAATGTGCGTGTCCCTTTTTTTTTCAAGCATTTTACACGCCCACATGGCCGGCATAGTCCCTTAAAAAGAACCCAAAAAGAATTAAATTGGAAAAAGTGTCGGCAGAGAGCGACGAGTGAAAAAGGGTTCAAATGTATTTACAGTCGGTGTCAGGGGGGGGCTTCGGGGGTTTCAGCCAGACTTGTTTGTGGCAATGTGCAGGGAAATGCAGAAAACACGCCGCCAAGCATGCCAGACAGACAGACAAAACACTCTCGCCCAAAAATAAAACAAAAATAAAAAGCCATAACAAATAACCAAACCAAAAAAAAAAAAATCCAGTCAGAAGCCGCAAGAATCGGGCTTCGACCGTTCCCTATTTGGGCCTCGTCTTTCTCTCACTTCTTCTGTGGGCACGCGTGTCGTAAAAATTTAATTAAAAAATAATTTTGCTAACAATAAAAATCAACACTCCGGGAGTGGATGATGATGATGATGACAAAAGAGAAGCCGAACCGCAGGCTAAATAATGATTAAGCATACGCCCAGGGTGACCAGGCAGTTGTTTCCCCAGCGATTGCCACACCCATTAGCCGTGTCAAAATGTGCGAATTATGTGCATGAAACAGCGGGCATTTGCGGTCGTTTATTGTAACGCCTGTAATGCTCCGCTCGGATCCGTTCCGAGCCGGATTTTACTTTCGGTTTAGTTGGCTTTCGGCCGGTTTCAAGCCGATCCGAGCTCCCCACTTTAGTGTCGGTCTGAACGAAATTATGATGACGACTTTTTATTGGGCCCAGAGCCATTGTCTGCTCCTGCTCTCGTCCTTGTTGTCCTGCCAGCTGAAGTGGTCCGCCCGGATGCCTTGATGTCTGAATGCCTGACAGCCTGGCTCTCCCTCGGAATCCTCCTCTCCTCCGCCGCTTGTCGAGTCAATAAAAATTCAGTAAAACGCTCTCGACATAGGCTCAAGGATTATTATTGCTACTTTATGACAGTTTATGTATTTTTCCTTTGTGTGTGTCCGGGGCTAGTGACAACGCAGATTTAAAAGGTTATATACACAGAAATATGTATGGTTGTGCAGGATAGGTGGGGTAGGATGAGCAGAGGAGGACAGCGCAGACAACCCGACTTGTAAAGTGTTCGGAACGCAAATTGCTTCCCAGGGACAACTGCCAGTGGAGCCAAGTGGAACGTTTTGTAGTCAATTTCACAGATAATTGGAATGACTAGAGGTGCCTGGGACATGGGGTGATGAAAAATTCAGCAAATCACCCGAAATACTCGCTTCACAAACTTCCCTTTGACAGGAGAAAATTCTAAGGAATATCTCAGATTTTGGGCTAAATTTTCTAATCAATCAAAGGTCTGGTGGTAGGTAAAACATTTAGGCTATCGTCGGAGACAATTTTACAAAACACATTCAGGTATTTTACTGTTTATTTCGATTTGTGATTTATGATTACAGTAAGAAATGTGGCTTTCCCTTTAAATTAAAGGACTCTTCAAGAAGTTAAATTCAAATACTTCATATTTAAAGCTTCTTCTACATTTAGAATATCAACCACTCCTTATTTGAGTTACTCTTTAACATTTCCTTTCATATTATTCACCTTTTCATTAAAATTAAGGTATTTTCTAAACTTTTCTTGATTGCATTAAAAAGAAAAACAAGTTGCCGGTCCCGTAACTCAAATACAAAATACTCCTAGAAAAACCGAAAGCCATAAACCTATTCTCTTGCTGACCCGAAAACCCAATGACAACAAAGTCGTAACCTCAACGAAAAATTAACCAAGCCCCCTTCTGGCCAAAGTTTGGCAACGACCAAACAATAAATGCAACCGACGTGGCAAAGCTAATTATGCGCTTCCTGCGGGGCCAAGAGACCAATGAGGGATCGGGGTTTGGGAACAACAAGAACAGGCCAAATCTGCTCCGAAAGACAAAAGCTCTAACCTCAAACTTTGACTCCGACTTTTGGCCCAATTATGGCCACGTTTCAATGTCGAGTCATAAAATTTGCATATTTCCCCAGCCGAAGCTTTTTAATGCTTTTGCTGTTCATTTTGTACGATTTTTTCTGTTTCTTATTTTCTTGTTATTTTATTTGCGAGGGAAAAATTGAGCGGGCCAAATACGTTGACACCTTCATTTTAATTCAAGGGGGGCCGGACGGAGGTTGGCCAGAAGAAAACTCGCTGCTAATTGCAGTGTCGAGGCTCAAAGCGAATGGCTTAATTACCTTGTATTCCCCAGTTGTTCTCTGTTTTGCCGGCGCCATTGTTGTTGTTGCTGTTGACCTTTAGGGACAGAGTTCATTTGCATAATTTGGCAGGGTTTTTAATTTTTGGCATAGCATTTGCACGTAACATTTGCATAAACAGAATCGACACGCGAAGCAATCAGCATAATTCCCCCTTTACAAACATATTGAGCCGAAAATCAGTGCAAAAGTCAGCTAACGAGGCAGCATATATCTTGTTATAATATATTAGGAAATAAATTACAAATATTAAATTAAATTAAATTATCTTTTATTAACTTAAAGCCTAGTCTTTCTTTCTGAGGCAATCAGCATTATGCCAGGACGCAAACACATATTCAGCTCTGAAATCTGTGCACTGGTAGAGTGAAAACAAATATCTTTTATAATATTAAACTTGCTGCTTGTAAAAAATAAGTAACGATTTTACTACCAGCAAAGTTTTGCCCTAGCAAAGGCGATATTTGCTCATCAAATTAGTTTTCTTGCACACGTTTTCAATTTTCGGCAAACGCTAAAAGTTTCCTGGCTCCACTCAATTTTGGGCGGGTTTTCCGGGCTTGGGGGGGACTTTCGGGTGGGAAAATATTTGCCAAATATGTGTGCGTGTGAGATAGCAAGCATACACACGCACACGGCCAAAAGCGTGTCAATTGTGGCAAAGGTTTTAGCATTTGAAATTTGAATAAACTGGTAAGCACCCCTGAGAATTTCATTTTGAATTCCGGTAATGCAAGCCCACCCACCCACAATCCCTGGGAGCCGCAACCGCCCACCCGCTGCTGATGCCGGGTAAATAACAACAATAATGAGAGTGTACAATGGCATGCATAAATCAGTTGGCTGGACAATGGCACATGGCAAATGTTGCCAAAAACTCTATTGTATGCTCATAATTGCCAACTTCCTTTCTGACATCTCCCCGGCCGAAGTGTCTCCAAAGTGGGTCAGACAGAGGGTTGTGCATTATAATTACCAACATTTATAGCTCATAGCTTTCAGATGTAATTTCACCTCTCGGAATCAAAAATAGATTTTTCCCTATTTACATTTGTGCCAATATTGCGTATACGCCACCATGGCTGCCATTTCGAATGGCAAATAATATGTGCAAATGTTTATTCATTCCGCCATCGAATAATTCCGAATTGTTTGCAATTGATTTGCATGGGCCAGTTAGGAGAGCCTTAATTAATTGGATCGCATTTAAATGCAATAGATTTTATTTTATTTCATCAGTTCTTTCTTTTTATGCCGCATTTTGTTCATTTGTGGCATTAATTAGGGGTTTTATGATAAGCCATTAGTGCTGATAGCTTAGCACGTGTAAATAGATCGCTTGATTGATATATCCGACAATTATTAAATTGCTTGTGGATATAGAAACGAAATGGGGGAATGGAGGGGGTGTAGCAACAATCGCCTTATCTCGGCCAGAATAAATATTAGGCTTATTGAGAGAGCGTACCACAAATTCGCTGGAAAGAATTTCCCATGCCATCCCCTAACTACGCTTTGAAGTGCTCGGTCCGGGCCGGGCCTCATGTGCATTGGATGGATTAGATAACAAAGATCCAAAGTGCCCCAGAGCTCTCGCCCAGTATCCGGTTAGCTGTGAGCCATTCGCAAACATTTACTTAGCTCTTGCCCCCCTTGATAAAATATGCAAAGGCAAACAGAGACAGCAAATTCAACAATGTTTATTTGCGGCTCTTGTTGGCACAAATGTTGTCATTGATTATGCATGATCCACATACTCTCCTATACGATATTCGTCAAATTTTAACCCAATTTACGATAGCATTATTTTGCCACAGGGCGCATAAACATAGTTTTTTTTTGTTTAATAAACAAACAAATATTGGCCAATTGACAAAACAGCCGCAGAAATATAGGCAAATGTGCTAAGTAAAGGTAAATTTATTTGCTCTAAAATTAAGGAATTCGTTAATGAATCTTTTTGGTGAGTGTTACAGTCAAGCACGAGTTCGGGGAAGTCGGAGCGAAAATTCCAAAATGTTAGCCAAACCAATTTTCAATCACGAAACCGCAGATTTCAGTGTGGCAATAATTTTGCTAGTATTTTTTACCAACAGACCATGAAATAATTTTTATTGGAGTTATAAATTATTCGAAAATTAGCTTTTCGCTTTCAGAACTTTAGATTTTGCTCTGAAAGAACCCTGTACCTTGTTTGGCCTCCAAAAGGCGTAATTCAACGTTTGCTATAAATAAACTTTACTTTATTAATTGTTAGCTACTTCACAATTCGCTGTTGTTAATTTCCACAATTTGCACATATTGCGTTTTATTTTCATTTGCATTTTATTCGTCGACAATTTGTGGCCAGAGCCGCAGACAAGCTTTGCTGCTATATTTTTTTTTTTTTTCTTCCCTTTGTTGATCAATATTTAGCAAAGGCGTTTACATTTGCATGTGCGAGATGTGCCAACAAATAGGTTTCTTTTTTTTTTATTTATTGTTTTTGTTTGCTTGTGTGTTTTTACAGGTTTTTTTTACTTTTGTAAAGGGTTAGCAAAGTGGAATATTTCTGATGTGTTTTTTAGCCA
Organism: Drosophila kikkawai; assembly: GCF_030179895.1. Classification (NCBI taxonomy): domain Eukaryota; kingdom Metazoa; phylum Arthropoda; class Insecta; order Diptera; family Drosophilidae; genus Drosophila; species Drosophila kikkawai. Next base: position 28,415,217 of record NC_091731.1, on the reverse strand, counting down.
CATGTGACATGCCAAAGCCCCGGCTGACACACGGCAGAGCCATGAACCCGACAAATAGTTTCGGGGGATGTTAACAAATTATTTTTTATTAGAGCCCGTCCTGCACATGACCGGGCCTTAACGAGACTCTCTGGCCAATTATCAAGGGGTTGTTGATGAAACGGATTGTGTGAAATTCTGGCGTAAATAATGGTAGATATTTGCCACTGTTTGTGGCCGGTTTTGATAAGAGCTTGGGCTGGAAATCAAAAACAAATTCCCAACTGTCACGTTGCCTCCACTCACCTTTAAGGCAGTTAAAAGGCCAATGTCTCTTCTGGGAATTGCCTGCAAAGAGAACAGGGAAATTGTAAACTTGATTAATATGCAAATGCCGGGCGGGTTTTGATTAAGTGCTTAACCCACTTTTGGTTTGTTTTCGTTTTGTTTCGGCTTGCTTTTCTTCACTTCCGCCCACAATTGGGCGGCGGAGAAACCGCAAAACCCGTTCATTGCACTTGATGTGACAACGGCTGACGGAAAGACAAACAGACAGGGTGGATTGAGCTGAGATTGAGTTCGGGTTTTTGAATGTTTTCATTTAGCATTCAGCAACCGGTTGGCATCGCCAGTTGCACAATATTTAGCGGAGATGTGTGCAAAACTTACTTAAAGTGCATTCCTCGTTGCGTGCGCCGCGCTAATTTAGATAATATTAATTCCAACCAGTTGTGGGTCACTCTTTTAAAGCGTCTTTTTACAGAGAACAAAAATTGGTAGCAAAATTAACGAGGAAAAATACAAACACCCATTTAAATACATTGAAAATGTTAGAAATTAAAAATATTCTAAAATACTTTCTTCTAAATAGGCTTAGCTATGATCGCAAGCCTGCAATTTCCTTTCTGTTAAACACATTCTCATATAAATAATTAACTAAAAAATGTAATATACTTTGGTTCTTTTAATATTATAATTTAAAGCAACTATTTAGTAGTAAAGACTTAATTTTTTTTTGGTGTATGGGGCTTTTGAGTGGGGCCTGGGCTGTGAGAACCGGGCAGACTGGGTCACTTGATGATGTTAAGCGGCTTAGACGTTAATTGAATTAGTTTACAAGTATCGCCCAGTGCTGTGTGAGTATTTGTTTGCGGGTTCTGCCCGATTCATTGATGCAGAAATGCCTGCCCCCTGCTGCCCCCCCAGCTTAACCCACTTGTACAATTGCACTTGCACTTGATATACAATTAGATTCTTTGTTGCCTCAAAAGGCAAAAACAACTCCAGCTGCTTATGCAGCTTTTCTCGGCTTTCCACAGCCTCCATTTCCCGCATTTACCCACCACCCTCCCTCTCTCGGTTGCGGCTCGCGGCCGCTCTAATGAACTTTTAATTGTTGGCATCTTGGCAAAACTGCTTACATAATTGAACTATCGCGGTCCGCCTGGTTGATTGTTTAATTAAGCCATTAAAACGCCATAAAACTAATAAGAAGGTCCAAGCGAGGAGTCTTAAGGAGTCGCATTGACATGCGACACTTGCACCCTGAAGGGGCAACTGTAATTAGGGGATACTTTAGTTTGGTAAACACAGAGTCTTACAAAGATTAGAAAATTATACAAATTTTATAGGGAAACGAAGCAATGATTTTTAAAACGAAGTTGTATTACTTTTTTATACTAAATTACATATTTCTATTAAATGTTATACCCTTATATGCTATATGCTTCTATATTTCCATAACTATTCCATTAGATCGTTTCGCACTAAGCTCCATAATGACCGACTGCAACTTTGGCATTGCCATTCAGCACCTTTATTACCGAACGAAAGCCATTAGCCATTGCCTGCACTCAGGTGTGTATTAACCCATACATTCCAAGTGCTCTGGAAGCATCTCTCTCATTCGCGTGACTTGTCAAATTTTTGACAGACAATGGCTGTGGCGAACAAGTGACATTGATGCGACAAAGGCAACACCACCAACCTGCAGGAATAACAACAATTAGATAGCTTGGTGAGGCGGGGTAAGGTCTATCAGCAATGCAGGGAAATGGCAACAATTGCTGTCACCATGACGATAAACGATAACAAATTCATTAATTAAAATTTAAGTGCGCACAACAACAAAAGAACGAAAGACTGCCATGCAAATGGCTTTATCGCTTTTCTCTCAGCATGCCAGAATTGATTTGCATGGCCACACAAAGAAAGATGGTATTTAAAAGCACAAAACAAAATATAAAACAGGAAAACATATAACAATAACATATCATGTAAATTGTTTACAAATGTTCATCAATAAATTCCAACTGTTAAGAGTAAAAAAAACTAGTGGTTAATATGCTGAAAGACAGCAGCACTTGAAAGCTATCCACCAATTAAGGTAAATTTCAATCATTTTTCAATTTGTTTTACCGCTCATTTTATGTCATTATATTTTTTCCAGCTCTTACTTTTTTCCACAAGCAGTTTATTGTAATCTCTTTATGCATTGACTTTGTTTTCACTTTAATTAAATTTGATTAACATCGGCAATTGATGTCACTTTTTCTACAACAGCAACGTCAACCAAAAAAAATATCAGACCATTTAATTTATTACATTTGAAAACTTATTCAGAGGTGGTGAGTGCTTCACCACAGTATTTTAAAGAACTTAATGCAGTGCTGAAAGTTTCGTTTTAAAGGTAAAAATATACTATACGAAAGCCGCCTGCCATTATTCTTATCGAACAATTTTTGTTTTTTAATTCTCTGAGCTTAGAGCGCATTCCATTTTCCTTTGTTCTTCAAGGGCCTAAGGACTATGGCAAATTTTACCTCTTCTGCTTAAATAATAGAAGCAAAAGCGTACCTGTTGCCTGCCTGGCACTATTTTCACCAGGCCCTTTATTTCTTAACTAAATGCATCACAAAGCAATTATTGCGTTTACCTGTGTAATGGCTCTCTCTAACCTCGATTAAAAATTCATTTGCATATCACCCATACGCCTCGTGTGACAATTTCATACAACTTACAGTCTGGGCAGAGAGCTGGCAGAATAAAACCGTAAAAGTCCCATTTGTACAGCTAAAAACCCCAAGAGGGAAAATGAAATAAAAAATTTGAACAATAACAACGGATAAACCAATTTAAAAAAATACAATCTGCAAACCAAATCTGCACACACACATGACATGGCATTGGAAAGAGGAACAGACGGACAGACAGACAAGAGATGGCTACATTTTTAAATACATTCATGCCACACTGTCTGCATTTTTTGCAGCTCGCCAGCGAAATTGCAATGTGTGCCATGGGCGCAGATCGGGAAGAGGACTCACAACAATCCTATTTTAATTGTTTAAGTGTCAGGCAAAGCCAAAAATAAAAATGCAAAAACGTGGAAACCAAAATAAACCGAACAAAAAATTAAATAAAAATCAAAGGGAAAGTGTGCTGCGCTTTTAATGAATTCAATAAAACTCGGATTGAACTTGTGCGGATGGGGGGAAAGATCCTTTTTTTTTTTTGGGTGGAGATGCCACAAGGCCAAATAAATGTTAATGAGGACCGAAAAGAATCTGCTTATGTTGATTGGGCGAGCGAGGAAACGAGCAATAAAAAAAAAAGCGGAGAAAACGGAAGGGAAATCCAGATGACCAAGGGAGGACAAAGCCCTTAAGTGAGACAAAATATATTTACTTTTCCTTCACGCTTCTGTGGTCCCCTCCCATCAACCTTTCAGAGCTATCTCCCTTCGTTTTTTATTCTATGTGCTTTCTTTATATTGTGTTGCAGAAACTTTCGCTCTGTGCACACACTAATTGAACTTTCATTGAAACGCAAGTCATTAGAAAGCAAAAGCAGAACTGATTTTCCGCGGCGGCGATAAAGAGGAAATTGAAGCAGACTATATACTTTGTACAGCACAACGCCGACGGCCAGTGGCAGGCTAATTCAAAACTTGACGATTAGTTGGCCGTTTGTCGTCCCGCTGATTGAAACTTAATTAAATGCAATTATTTTATCGCCTTTTGTGCAGCTAATTGGGTTAAGTGCACTTTGGCATTCGGACGCGGCTTATCGGCTTTAAACTTCCTCTGAGGGACTAGTCCATCGGCAAAAATATATACGCACTCGCACACACACATTCGCTGCTTGCACAGATACAGATACAGATATCTAGATACATGCAGACATTGCACTGCAATTAAATTAGAGCAATGCAGGCAGCGGAAGACGGAGGGCGGGACGTCTGCCAACGGTCTAGAAATTGAAATCGACGCTCCAATTCAATTGACAACATGACAGCAATTTTATTTTCGGCATAAGCTAAACAAAAATAGAAGAGCATAGATAGATAATGTCTGGGAAATTTGATACCTCAATGTTGTAAATTAGTAAAAATATACATATTATTTTAAATATCTATGAAATTAAAAAAACAGAATGATGTATCATTTTGGCAGGCTTTTAAGTTAAGTAAAAAATACTTAAGTATCACCAAAGACATTTAAATAACATTCAAAATTTTGTGCTAGGAAGACAGGCGCATATTTGGAACACTTCATTATGCTTTTTTTTTATTAAAAGCTCTATTGTAGTAATGACTAATTAATGACTTAAATATAAAGCTTATAAATAATACAATCGATATATCGAAAACACCACTAAATGTGGCATACCCCATACTGGTAGACCTTTTCCCTGTATCCCATGGATCCGAAAGCCAACCTATTAATAGCTGCTAAGCGAGAGTGAGAGAAACCCCAAAAAAAATGTCACCTTGCATAGCGCAAATATTTGTGTGTGTATTTCTTCCTATCGCTCGGCACTATCCAATTCTACCGCCCCGTGGACGTAGTCCCCGCCAGGTGCTGTGCTCTCCCCGAAGACCCAAAGGTGCGAAGAGAGAGCCGCAGAACAAACACATCGCGCTCTGTGTGTATATTTAATGTAGCTCAACTAAACCCAAACGAAAAGAGCAAAGTAACAGCAGCAAAAACAAAGACAAAACGTGGGCAAAGGTCAATATTGAAAATTGATAAACAGCAGGGGCGCCGGCAGACGGCAGAAGCACCCGTGGAATCACCAGTGGCAGCCACAGCGGCAAACAAAACAGAAATAAGAAACGAGACCTGGGCTCTATCAGCTCCGCTCAGTCCTTGGTTGCGGTTTCATAATTAAAAGTAAACAATTGCGTATTTCCCTCTTTTTCTTATTCTCACCCATTGACCACAAAACCGTAATTCAATTTTTAAATTAATTTGTTTCGCATCTAAAAAGTTGTGGCAACAAATAGAAAATTCCCAAGAGTGGGCTATTTTTGAATTGGAACAGACCCAAAAAGAACCGAAATTATTATATTTTGTTTTATTTTTAATAACTTACTAGAAGGCGAAACCAAAGAAGACAAGAACACAGATAATTACCCTAATAGACATAATCAACTCAAATTTGTTTTCAAATAATTTGCATTTTTATTAATATAATTTGTGAAGCCAAAATATGTTGAGCACTTTGTAGATCTCTGCACAAAGGGTATAGTATATTATTTAAAGTGTATTAATGTAACGTTTAGTACTGCTTAATTTATATTTCCCTAATTAAACACTTCCACAGAATGAACAAAAATAAACACAGCACAGTGTATATTGTGCTCCACACTTAAAGTTTATCGGTATGGAAAGGGTTTCGTTTTCCCATCAACAACTTCCCCACAAATCAATCACTCTCTGAACTTTTCCACAGGCTTCTTCAGCTGAAATGAAAAATCCAGCGTAATGTTCAGTAGTTGGTCATGATTCGAGGCCGTGCGTAAAATTAATTTTACGGCAACACATGTGGATGTGGATTGGCCAAGAGGCCAGATCCGAATTGAAACTCTACAAAACTTTGCAGCTCGCCATTCGAGTGCTGTTCATGTGTTCGGTTGAATTCGAGCACCGGTTAAGTGCATTTATTTCACTTTATTTTACAACATTTTTCGATATTCTACACGAACGGAAGTTGCAGGCAATCAGCTTTTTTCTTTTTTTTATTTTTTGTTTTAATTGTAACGGCAATAAAATATGTTGTATAAGAAAATTGAATAGTTTTTAGATGGAATTGCAGTAATGCATTTTGAAAATTTAATTTCGAGCTTGCCCGCGTCACGCTTCAGCAAAGCCAAACAAAAAACAACAATGCTGTATCTTGCTTTCTGTACTGTGAGATATATATATATATAATGCACACAGAATATAGCGTATGCCATATCTGTATGTCAGTGTCGGTGGCCGGACACATTTATAGCTACTGGCTGCCCATTCTATCTCTCAATAAAAGTTTATTGTATCATAGTTTCTGCTGCGTCGAATAGCAAATCCAAATTCAAATTCAAATTCAAATGTTAAACATTGAATAAAATGTGTATAAAACGTATAGCTGAATTTAAATACAAGCCTTCGACCAAGAAATGTTTGTAAACAAAGACGTAATTACATCAACGGTAAGAGGGGGTGAGCATTCAAGAGCTTCACACACATAAATAATTTGTAAACTAAGCGCATTGCTCTCTACACTGCGGAAAACTTGCCATAAAAAATATATGCTGGCTAATGGTAAATCGAGTCGGATTTTGACTTTGAAATGTTATGCGTTTAATGGTAAAATAAATTGGCTTCGATTGTCGTTCTACAAGTGCATCTGGACACCTGAAATGCATTTTAAAGTGAAAAGTAATACCTGCCAACAGCTAGAGCTAATAATGTCAGGTTCACTCAAGAGATGAAACAATTAATTTTCATTTCTATTTTAGACCAGACATCAATAGGAATATCGAATGGTTTCCTGCCTCCTCTCTGTCCATCTTCATTTATACCAATTGGTTTGATTTCATTTCGAGAACTCGCCATCAAATATAAACCAAAAGCTAAAAATAATGCTAAAACAGTTTGCCGTCAACTCATCGGTTGACAAAACCGAAAACGAACCACGCAATTTCATTACTATTCAATCTGGTTTTCGGGGTGAACAGTCAAACCCAACAGAGTTCAATGAATACACACACTTATTTTGGGAAAACGAGTTGAGGCGAAGCGCTGGACAAGGGATACCCTATACGAAATTTTAAGCAATTGGTTTTCATTTTAACAAAACTCCCTCTTTATGTAGATTTTAAATTTAAAATATATTTAATACAGTTTTAGCAACAGAAAAACAAACTCACAAAGACTTAAGAAATTTCCTTTACCATTTTTATCTTTGTTAAAAACAATTAAGACTTGTGTCTGGAATAACTCATCAATTGCAGGAATTTGACATTTTTAGCTTAATATATTATAGAAATACTCATTAACTGAGGTAATGGAAAATTCCTTAAGTTAATTTTTAGATAAGTAAAAAATATAATTATTTACATATTATAAAACAAATTGGTAAAGTCGAATCATTTCTCATTTAAAGTGAAAAAACAATTGAAATAGAAGGGACTTATCTGTTTTTACAAGTAATTCTTTAAGTTTTACTTTGAATGGTACGAGTAAGAGTATACCCCGGCACCGCTTAACCATCACTCATTAGGCAAACCCACCTCGAAGTGGCACCTCAAGGTGGCCCCCTGTCTTTTGCCCTTTGTTGCGACACACACACACACTCCATTGGCTGGGGAGTGAGGAAGTTAAGAGCCGAGGTGGAGGTGGGTGGTTGACAGAGGTTAAAGCTCCAGCCACGCCCACTTAAGGCCAAGCTGCAGCTGGGCTGGTTAAGTGGATATTTTAAGGCTGGGCTTTGGTGCTGTGATGCGGTTGGACTGCTGCTGCCTTTTTAAGTACGGGTATTTCAGAACCAAACAAAAATAAAAGAGGAATAGAGGAAAATACACCGAAACCAAGGCCCGAGCCCCAAACCCTGTCCCAGCCAAAACCGAAAAAAGGCGAGTAATAATAAAGAGAACTGTAGGAGCAACTCAAGCATGGCCAAAACGATGTTGTTGCAATCGGACACAAACGCACGAGGGAGAAAGGCAGAGAGCCACAGCTCTGTTGGCTTATTTTTCGTCGGACGACCGGGCATTCTATAAGATTTAATTACAACCCTCCTCACCTGCAGCAAACAAAAATAAAATAAAAAAAAAAAAAAGGAAAAGAGAGGGGGGAAAAAACGAAATAGAAAAAATAAAAAGAATCTGGCTGCACAGTTACGCTTTTGTATTTGCAACCTTTTGACTGCCTAAATGCTGCCCCGTTTGTTGGCCCCCATTTGTTGGCATTGTTCTGTTCCAGTCCGCCTCCCCGTCGTCTTCAGCACTTCTCTAAAAGGTTTGACACAGTTTCTGGGCCCTGGGTCTTCCGAGATTGCGACCATTTCGCTTTGCTCTTTAAATGCTATTTAAGCCGTGTTTTCTTCGGATGTCTTCATTCATCAGCTAAGAAAGCTGCCGTGCGGCATTAAACAGAACGAAAGCTGTGCCGAAAATTCCGAGTCATGTTCTGGAAAGCGTAACAAAAGCCGCAAGAAACCAAGAACTGTATCTGCATCTGTATCTGTATCTGTATCTCTAGATGTGGTCTACTAAAACCAAATTATATCTGACACATGAAAATTACACACAACCAAGAGATGAGAATCAAGAACAGACACACAGACACATAAAGGCATTTTAATAATGCGTATCGTTTACACTAAACAAAGTAAGTGCCATAAGTTTTATAACTCATTAACCTTTCCGAGCAGACCAGAACCGAACTTCAGCTCCCTCAAACTTTCATCTCAGCCCATACCAGATGCACAGTGGCTAGCTTACAAAGTATTGTGGCCAAAATAAACCTCAAATTTGATTTGGGTATTTTTGTTAATGCAAAACTATATTTGAATTTTCATAAAAGCGTTTGTTTCTTCTTCAGTTTAATATAATCTTTATAAATATTTTATAATCGCCACCAAATTTCTGATGCTGCCCCACTGTGATGTGTGAGATGTGTGTTTTGTGTGTTGAGGAGCATCTGTGTGTGTCGTTCTGTGTCACTGGCTCAACACACAAACGGAGCTGACAAGAACAACAATGCCAGCCAAAGTCTGGCCAAGTATCTATAAGATACACACGCACACACAATGTTCCCAGCTTCGTTTAATGCGCTTCATTAGCTTAAGCTGCAAGCACATCGAACAATGATTTTCACTTTTCCGCACAAGCCGGCCTATTAAAATTATACATTTCTGATTAATCATGCTCTCCAATGATACAATACAGCCCCATCTCTCTCTACCCATTCTGTCTGGCCAGTTAATGAACGAAAGTATCTGGACAAAACGATGAAAGATGAAATTTCAATGCCCAGTTAACGGGCAATGCAGTCACAATGATGGGAGAAACGAAATCAGGGCAATGACCGATTAGAAAATTCTCAGTGATATGGCGGTTTTAAAAGCTGGGTCATAACTTGGGTGCAGCAAGAGGAGATTTATGGCCATGATTTAAGAGAGATTTTGATGCAAGACCGTGGGAAATCTTAAATACAAGTTTATAACTCATTAATGCTTACTTTTAAGGTCTTAACTTGTCAAATTAAGTTCAATTTATTGAGGGGAAGTGGTATTGTTACACACAACATTTTGGCTATTTATATCAAAAAATAAACTTCTCTCATATAGCTTTAATCGATCTTAAGAATGCTAATTATTATATTTAATTGGAAGGCGAAGCAATATTTTTAAACCATTAATCATAAGCCATATTTCGTTGGAAGACTTCAACGCCACTCAAGTCGTAGGCATTAAATAGTTTGCTTAAACAATGGGGTGTTAAGCTATAAAGCCATTTATAAAAGCTTGACTTTGTTTAGTTACATTTTAATAGTTAGTAAATTACTGCCAGACAAGTTCAAAATAATTTAAATGACAGTTATTTCCTTCTACTAAATAAACAAAATGTTTCACACAAACAAAACACAGTCATAAATCACCTGCAACTTGTAAAGTTTTTCCACAATTGCTTTATTTTTGTTATTTCTCGCAGTGCATTCATAACTGGCGGCAATCAAAACAAACATAAATCCACACTGGAACCACTCACTCTCCCATATATGATACAACAACTTTAACCTGACAACAGGCCGTCCATACCAAACAGCAGCTCCAGAGCCGGATGAATTGCGGCATGTGCCCCGCGTTGAAGGCTTCTCTTCCTGCGCGCCAAGAACCCACGGCCGGGCACGGTGCTCTGCATACTAATGCTTAAGATGCGGAGAGGTAGCTATTCGAAAAATTTAACACCGTTTTCGGAAGAATGGAGGAAGAACGAGATTCGCCCAGGGGTGTGTGTGCTCTAAGCTCAATCAAATGAGCGCCCAAGCCGCGCCGACAAGGCGACAAGTTTAACTTGTTTCCAGCTGAATATTTCAGCATAATTAGTGAGGCAAACGAACAAACTAATTATTGAAAAGATACTCACAGCTCGTCCAAGCCAATGGGCCTCTTGGCAATGGATCGTATGGAACACCAAGAGCGAAACGAGTTCGTGATTCACTCAACGTCAGTTGCCTCTGGACTAAGGTCTGGCGGCGGTTTACGAGCCACAATTGCAGTCTACCCCACGAAATTTCATTGACACACTTTTAACTATGTAGCAGTTTTTATATTAAACTTATTTTGAACTCCTCACTTGGCCGCTAAGAGTTGAAAAATAATTGCCTTTTATGAGTTGGCGATTTAAGCAGAGATCAAACTGGTTTGATAACAAGACCTTCGGGGAAGTACCCCGGGCTTTGCCATCAAGAAATTAATATGCCATTATAGATATTTGCAAATTATTTCAATATTACCGCGGAATAAAAGTTTCCCAGACTGTGTGTTTCCCGCTTTAATATACAAATATCCCCTTGCTGTTTATAATCTCCAAACTGTTGCATCGGTTTAAAATTTTTCCTTTGGTTCGCTCATTTAAATTCAATGCAAATCTCTGATCGCACGTTTCTATGTGGTTTACATTTTATTTGCATTGTTTCGCGTTTATTTAAGTTTTTGTTTTCAACTTTGATTTCGTTATTTTTTATTATTTTGATGCCTCGACATTTATTTTGATTCGACTTTCGTGTGCAATGGGTATTTTAAGCGCTTTTTTCGCAAAATTTTATTTCCTGCTCACCAAAGTCATTTTAAAGTCGATTTTTATTTTAAGCTGCGATTGTCATTTGCCTTTGTTGTCGGTATATTTTAATTTTCCCGCTGTTATTGTACTCTCTTTCAAATGCAATTTGTTATTAATACGAGATAAATTTATTTCAGCTCAACCGTACGGTAAAAAGATACAACAAACCTAAACCAAACGAATGTTACATAAAACGTGACATTTCTGAAACTCACAATTTTATTCCATATTATTTAATTTTATTTTATTTCACTTTTGACTGTATTTATTTTGATTTCAGTTGATGGGTGCTTTCTGTATTCGTGGGCTACTGTTGCTATTGGTGATTGTTGGCCGGGTTTCGTGCACGTTTTATCCCACGCGAGGGATTTTCCATGCTTTACCGGTACAAACACAAAAATATATTTCATTTTGCAGCTGTTAAAATCAATGTTCTGTACTATTAAATTAATCTCAGTGATAATAAAGTAGTTTAATTTAATACAAGCCAGCCATGAATAGGTACATTAAAAACCTTCTGAAAATTGAAAGAATTTATGATTTTATATTATAAGTATTATTATAATCAGAAAACCAAAGCTACAAGTTCGCTGAAATTACCCAGAAAAGTCAAATTTTGTTTCCAAATTTAGCCTGGCATAAAAGGTCACGCAACAAGTAAGCTTTTCGAAGGACTTCTTGTTTCTAAACAGGACGAAGCTCCTTGAAGCATTGGCGCCATCTGGGCAAAGCTCCGGAAAGCTAGGTGGTTGAGAAATTACAACTTTCTATGCCACTTATAGAAAGTCCATGTGCCATAAAAATGCCATTAAGTACACACGTACAAATATAATAAATAATTTTTCGTTTGCTTAAAGCTTACTCATGAAAAAACAGTTTGTTAAATATAAACTGAAAGTTATTTAGGGCCCAAAAAAAAAGTACGTTTACACGTTTTTATGCGACTTTAACCAGTTTTTTTGTGTATTTGCCAAAAGAGCTTTGCTTACACACGGCAATTTTATTATTTAACTTTATATACCTTTTATTGTATAATACCCTGATGCAGGGTTCGTTATTAATGCAGTTAAAATAACTGTTAGCCAAAGAGAACAAAATCCGAAAAAGAGGAAATAAATGTGTGAAAAAATGGTAATAAACCGGTTCGCGGGTGGGTCAAACCAACTGTAAATCGGACTTCAAACGACGACGTTTAATAAATATTTAATAATTGGCATGATGAATATCTCTCTTGTTTGTTGCTACGCGTATGTGAGTGGCTTTTGTGTTTTAAAATAATATATATGGCGTGCAGTTAACAACACCGAGAGCTTCCCCCTTTTATTTATACGATTTCCAGCCATTTCATAAATCGTGGCCAAAAACACATCAATTTGAATGCAATTAAACGCTGGCCAACAACATTAACTATGATTGATCAAATGATATATATCTTTTGATAGGATATATGACAGATGCCCCGTCGATGAGTTGAAGAAATCCCATTGCGTGATCCAATGTTATTTACGGCATTCGAATAGATAATGAGTTGGCCAAAACGATAACGGAATGGTAATGATGTCCTATATATTCCATTAATTATATACGGAAGTAAAGGGAGCACGCCACGAAGGTTTTATTCATTATTTAAAAATAGTATATTATTATTAATTCCCTTTTTATTTTATCATATAGTAAACTTATGTGAACTATAGGCAGTATATGTAAATTGGTTTTATCATGCTTTGGTTTGACTTCTGTAGGTTTATATCACAGGCCAAAAGGCGTGACAAACTCTGATTTCCCACACGATCACGGCCCCTGCAACCTATAAATACTTACATACATTTATAAAAAATGATAATTTCGTTTTCTTTTTGAAGGCATATTAAAAACCCATTAAACAAGAAAACAAAAAGACAAAAACAAAAAGAGTACAAGCGTTGCGAACTCTCAACGGGTCGAATTGAAATCGAAATCTGAAATCCGAAACAATGCGGCAGTTCCACGCGATATTTATGGCCAAACTGTCTTCTGGCGTGAGTACGAGTACAAGTAGTGGCCGAGTGTTTGTATTTGCTATTTGATTTTTTGCCTGTTTTTTGTTTCCAGACTGCCGCCGGCATTGGGCATTCGACTGGAGTTGTGCATGAATGCGAGTGTGTATAAACAAAACCATGCCGGACGGGCTGAAATCGTGCTGATTAATGTTCCGCCATAGCAAATGGCATAGGTCAGTTACACTAATTGAAATAGAATGTTGTCGGTCAGTGGTTTTCGTGGGTGTTGCTCTATATATGTATGTATACTATATAGTCCAACGTAAGCGTGGGCAATTGTGAATGGGAAGTGCTTGGCTCGAGCATCATTTAGAAAGCATCGCAACATCAACTCCCATCCGAAACACGCTTCCTTTCACTTCAGAACGCAGAGTACAGAGGCTTAAGAGAGTTCGGAGTGAAAGTAAGGGGAAAAGAGTTCTCTGAAAAATGAGAAAAACCCACACAGAAGATGAGAAAAGCTTTGTAATCTCAACTTTACAGTATCATGTGTTTCCCACAGTTTTTTTTTACTAAATCGCTACACATTGGCTTTTAATTCAAAGCCAAGCTTAAGGGAAATCTTTTTGTATGAAAGGAATTTCCAATCAATCTAGAATATACTACTTGTGACACCTTGATTTTATTTTAGAAGAATCTTTCTACTTAGAAAGCTTGAGTAAAAGAAACTGGTCTTTATATATGTATATGGTTATATGCTTACCACAGCAAATGATTTACTTTGTCCCAAGATGATGGAACATTCTTTTCTCATGTGAGGAGATGATCTTTGTGGTTTCTTTTTGGTCTATCAATCTGGGATCTTTTAATGGCTACAAGCTAGCATCTGAAATTTGCATAAATTCTTTTTGCGAAAGAAACTTTCTAAAGAAGTGAAGAACCCAAAACATGACATCAACAAGTGGCCAAAAACATGGTGCAAACATTCATATGGCGAGAGCTTTAGGATATGGAAAAGCTGTAGTGTCCAGCTTTCTTCCTTTGGACGAAATTCAAAGTCCAGCTGATGACAGCTGAGCGGTGTCACGTGGTGGAGCTTTTGGGTAGTAACTCAGGGGAGGAACGGAGAGAGTCTGCACACGAGAGAGAGAGAGAGAGAGAGAGGGAGAGAGCTGAAGGATACGCATGTCCTGGAAACGTCAAAACAAGCAAAGCCTGATTATGATATTCGGTGGGTTTGGGTTTGTTATTGGGGCCCGCCGTTTTCTTCGTTTGTGGCCTGATTAGAAGACAAAGCTGTCTGCCACTCCTCTTTCTCAGCCCCCTCAACCCGCTCCAATTCGGTTGCAGTCGGGCACTTCAACTTTGATTGACATGATGAAGTTGTAAATGCATTACTTGAGACAATCAACGGGCTGGGGAAGCAGGCGCCGGGCATCCCACGGATGCGACTCTGGCAAACAAACCCAGACTGAGAGCAAACTAATGAGGCGCCAGGAAGCCAGTTCAGCGAAAACAAAAACACCAACAAATAGTTTGAACGAAAACGTTTCCACCCAAATATACAGTAAGACCTCTGAAATCAATCAATCAGTCAAGGGATTGCAGAGAAATCACTTCTATTTAAAATTAATTTGAGTACAATCTTGCCATGTAACTATAAAACATCTTTTTTTAAATATTGGTATCTTAAATTCTAGCTCATCATAATTTTAAAATTTGGTTAGTGGTTTAATTTAGACTTTAAAATTGTAAACGAAGGCGTTAACCTTGGTCACCAACATCAAAAGTTAAGTAAGGTTTATAAAGACCTAAAATAAGTCATTAAATTGTTGCCCTCATAAGGTAGTTCGTTAAAGAGGTAGAAGCCCGGAAATATTTTTTGAAACTAAAACAAAGTCTCCATTTTCAGGATTTATGTTAATTCCAACTATTTTTAATCAATTCACTCTAAAATAAATTTCCTAGTTCTACTTTAAGTTCTTAGTAACTAAAAATAAGGTCAGAAAGTTCATAAATTATAGTATATTTCTCGAAATATATTTCATAGTCAAGAAAGGCCTCTAATAGTTTTATTGAGAAATTCAAAATATCTTCAAGTTTGTGAAACGATTAACAAGTACTTAGAAAACATCGTAAAACCCCTCTGAAACTCCGGAAAATGTTCATACTCGTAATATGTAAATCTCAATCTTCTCTTGGTGGTTTTCAATAGAATTTCCCAGCTATTATTTCGTGCGAGGTGTGTTCACTGTGTGCGAAGGCGTGCCAAGGTTAAGCGTTCGCTCAATGAACGAGGGCGGGCGGGTGGCCAGGAGGTGTGCCACTGGTCAGGGGGCTCTGAGGGGGCACACCCCCAAGCGAGGGGTGCAGCGAGGGGCGCAGCTTGTGCAATCAGCTGTTGCTAATGAAAAATGTCGGCGGGTTCAGCCAGGAATAAGCCAAGAGTCAAAGCTTATTGATTTTCAACTGCGTAAGTTGGCCAGGGAAAAATTCTGTGAAAGTCGTTGGGGAATGGGAAGGAAATCGGGAAAGGTGCGGTAGTCCTTCATGGGGGGGGGGACACAATTTCTTGGATTGGAAATAAGAGATAAGAGACAACTTAATTAATTTGCTCAACTAAATGGAAACTTACCGTCACAGTTGATTGTATTTAGATTTATTAATTTGACGTGGCTAGTTTTACTTTTTAATGGCTTGCCGTTTTCTCCTTGTTTTGTTTAATATCTCTTCTTTTTATTGCTGTAAGTATTTCCGCTTTAAATTAAATGCAATTATAATATAGTGTGTGTACGATACAACTATAAAGATGGCAATTATTTATGCACTCGCGTTTTGTTTTGCATTTTAATTACAACGGCTTTTGCATATTTGATAAAGTCGTTTACAAAGCAATTTTCCCGACAAAAGCGAAATCCGGGACGAGGGCAAAGGAAGGGAATCTTATTTATATATACATATACATATGTATGTATTATATTTATATAGCTGAGACAAATTAAACGCGCAAAACGGAAGCAACAATTTTGTGATTTGATGATGTCTAAGGTCGACAGACAAAAACGTAGCAAAAAAATACACAGAAAACGCTGACAAAGAAGTGCAAAAACACAGAAATGTAGCGCATGAATTTGACGCCCCAAGAGAAAGAGAGAGGGCGAGAAAATCAGGCGAGATAGGAGCTTGCTGGTGTATTAGATGGCTTATCAGTGCTTATCAACGCGACCGCTGATGACGCTAAGAGATACAGATACAGATGGACATACACAGATACAGGCGGCCTACGTTCGGGCAAATTGAACAACATTGCAATCAGCGGAAAAAGTGGGCTTAACTTCTGTTTATCTCTCTACATGTGAGCGGGGCTCTGTGCGTTTCTGTAGCAACAGCTTGTTCGACAGCCAGATACACGGCTAGTATCTGTATCTCATAGTTTGCCATGTTTGGCGCTCTGTAGAACATCTCGCCAAAGATTGATAACACCAAGGGGCTAAAGATTGATTTCTTGTCAGGGAATTTCCCGGTACATTGTGTTTTTGTTGATTATACTCAAAAATGTTAGAGAATGTGTATCGTATTATCAAAGGTTCATGATTACGAAGGTTTATTATTTGAAAGTTACAGTGCCACATTGTTTGTGTTTTATGTTATTTAAAGATTGATTATATGCACTATCTGTATTACATAGTGTGGTTTACAAAAATTCTAAATATAAATTTAATTATTAATTTTATTTCGTTAACATAGGTTTTTTAAACACATTTTAAAAATTTCAGTCCTTCAATTCGATTAAACAAAATTTGTTGTGTTATTTCAATTCAAGATTGCCTGTCAATGGCCATTGATTCTTCAAACTTCTTGCGCTTTCTTGATTATTTGGAATTTTATTAAAGCGATAAAAGCGATAAAAGCGATTATATGTGTCGACTTTTTCCCCGAAATATTAAACAAATGTTACATTTTTGTTTTTATTTTTTGTTTTTGTCCATGTTGTTGTTGTTGACAACCGAAAACAAACACCATGAACTTGAGGCACACACTCGCACACACACCCACTATACTAGACGGATTTATATTTATAAAGCTTCTCGATTGCAGCACTGTCTCTTCTTGTTGATTTCCTCGCTTGTTTCAGCACTGCACCGCGATTTAGCGAGATGATTTTCCGCTTTTTTCGCGACGGGTATTTAATTTTCTTCGATATTTTTGCGAATCGCCTATTAACGATTTATTCTGAGGGGAGAGAGCGCGCGTGGGAGCCCCAAAAAAAGAGAGAGCGAGCGGAGAGAGCGGCGGCAGCAGAAGCAGCGCCAAGCAACAACAACCCACCAAGGCAGCGCGAGAAACAGCGTCCGACTCGACAGCGCCAAGTTCCGATAACAACTAAACTGAACCGAACCGAGCGCTTGCACAGCGGTGGAGCACCAGGCGGCGCAGCGGAGCACAGTGGAATGGCAGGCTAATCTGACTAGTTGTTTTAGATAATACAATCCTATAGATGCTCTCCAGAATAACTCCTGTTTAGGGTCCCCAAAAACTAGGCAACATCCTTTGCGAACTCAAGGTTCTGGATATATCAATGCTTGGTTACTGATGTATATACATATTTATGGATAAAACAAAACTCAAACCAAAACAAAGAATAATATATAACTTAGATTAAATATGCATTATTTATATTTTTATATATTTATTGATTATAATTAAATATAAAGGGAAATTGCTTTATAGAGAGGAAAGAGTGTACATTTTCCAAATTATTTTTAGGTTCAATCAATTTTCAGTTCAATCCTTCTTAACAAAAAAAATATAAAAATAATAATCCATTTACTGATATATTAAAAAATGTGTATATATTCTTAATAGCCCCAATAAGAACATCATTCGTTTATTTATTTAATTATTTTTAGTCAAATCTGACCTTTAATACCACTGTGCAGCGCAGAGGCGGCGGCAGAGCAGCAGCCACCATACTCCCGTTCACAGTTAAAATGCCTTCAGTCGTTGCTGTTGCTTCCGCGCTCTCTTGTTGCCGTTGTTGTTGTCAATCAATTGACAAAAAAGTATCACCGGAGCTAACTTTACAGTTACATCCTCTCTGACAACTCTCCGGCTGTTTGGTTCTCCCATGCTCCCGCTGCTTAGGCGCTCTCACTAAGCTAAAACAGCTGATTACGTTATGAAAATGTAAACAGACCGCGGAGAGGCAACAAAGCTTGCTCTCCTCTCACTTTTCAGCTTTTGCTTTTGCTTTTGCCGTTGCTTTTGCTTTTGCTTTTCCTGATTCCCATTCTCACCTGCACCCGCAGCGGGGGTGCTTGCCGTAATGAGCGTGCATTAGGCTAGTAATTGACTAAGAAGCCACTAAGAAACAAAGCCAAGGTGGACGGAAACGAGTTTCCAATGCGACCCTATTGTAGCTCTATTGGATGAGAGGAAAAGGCGGAAAATCCACAGCGGGCAGCTATGTATATGTAGTTAAGAGATTTGTCTGTCCCCAATTTCCATTCATTCATTTTGGGCCAAATTATTTTAAGATACCCTGACATCAGAGAGTTTTCAAATTTTTAAAAAGTCTGGCAGGTCCTAAGAATAATAATGCATAGCTATTTCTTTGATTGTTTTAATTACATTTTTTTAAGTTTTAGTTTGTTTTCATACTTTAAAAATTGTATCGGCAATTAAGATTGGCTATCAGATTAAAATGCCATTAGTCGACAAAATAATGCCATTAAACTTAACGCTAGTGGTTCTAAAATGGTCTTTTCCCATAGGTTTCGCCATTTTGCTCATGTGTGGGAAGTTGTGTATTTTTAATTGTATTAGTCATTTGTAATGTTTATTATTAAATCAAATTCCACTCCAATTCTAAAAAGACTATGAGTCTTAAGGCAAATATTAAATTTAGTTTTCACGAATTTTGTTTTCAGAAAACTAATATTTAAATAATTATTTCCGTATCTTTTGCTTAAGCTATTCACCTACATAAACAAAAAACAATATTGTTTGCTATACATAATTATTCATGTTAAGATACATTATTAATTTTTAAATGTTTTTATGAAATATATTTGTATTTTAAAGAGCCTGTCATAAATAACTTTTAATTAAATGAAAGTTTTATATTAGTTGTAATATTCTAATGTACCACAACCACCACCCATCTCTACCTAATTAACAACATTTTTCTCAACAGCCCCATTAATTTCTCATACTTAAACAAAGAGTTCGGTGGGATCAACACAGAGTCACTTGGTAAAAGCTGAAACAGCCCTTCAAGAGTATAAAGATTTCGACTAATTAATTTGGTTTTAGTTCCCTCGACTGAGGCGTCAGAAAATTTGTAATTGGCCGAGCCCAAAAAAAGTACAAGTATATATAGAATATATGTATATTTATTCTAGTACAGTGCATATGGGAGTACGACACACAAACCGCAAAAGGCAACAGAAATAGATGGCAAAGAATTTCTAGTTGACTGAACACCGAATCTGGCCGCCGAGCCATCAGCCATTAGTCAGACAGTCTGACGACCTAGACCCAGATGCTAGAAACCAGCAACCAGATACCAGATCCGTGGCAGAAGCTATAGCTTTAAGACGAAGCCAAGCCCAGAGCTATGGCTAGCGGAAGCTTGGAGGCGTCATAAATCTTGCGCAACGCCCCATTGGCATTGCTCCGGAGCTGGGAATCGGGCGCAGATCCCTGTCCCTGTCCCTGTCCCCGCCAAGACAATGGCCATTTGCATGGCCACCAGTCGCATAATTATGCACCATCATTCTTGAGGCAATTGGTTGGCCACTGTGCTAATGTGATTAGAGGCTGACGTGTTGAAGTGCTGATGCGCTGGAAGTCGAGTGGAGTTGTTCTTAGCCACTTGTTGCTCAACGCCTCAAGTGGCCAAAAGGAAGTTCGGGAGTCGTAAATTATTCGCTCACAGTTTCCGCTTCTTATCATCACAGATCACTGAGAACAAATAGAAAAGTGGGTGCACTTGGAAATACTAAGATCTACAATATAAAGCCAGATTTATGGGATGTTCCGAGCCATTTAAGACGCTGAAGATTAAGATAAAAAGACAACTCCGTGAAGTAAAACCAGCTGCCAAATAGATATATTGAATAGCTATTTTCTTTTCTTCTTTCCTTTTTGTAAAATATATTAAACCCAATGCCAAGTATACATAAATGTGATTTGGTCCAATTTAAGACAGGCATTTACTTTTTTGGCGAACTGGTTTAAAGCCAAACGCAGCCTTGTGTTCTTCATAAATCATAAGAAGAAAAAAAGTTAAAGCACAAATAAAATAAATAATTTTTTACTAGTATTATTTATTTATTAATTATTCCTAAGAATTATAAATTGTATACTTGTTTTTTAGCCAGACATTTGGGAAACCCCTTACCCAACTGTAAAGGGTTCACGTCAGTGTGTTTATTTCGAGTGTGGGTAAACTGCTCCAGTATTTAGTGTTTGCCTTTCCACTTGGTATCTACGAATGTGTATCTCGTAGAACGCTTTGCTGACTGTTCCCCGCCAGCGCTCAATCCAATTAAAAGCCCAAACCAAACCATCTGTCGGCGGTGCCCTAAAAAACTTTGGTAGGGAGCTCCCGACTATGGCAGCGCCCTCAATTTGAGTCAAGTGTTATTTTGGGCGCTTTGTGTGCACCACAATTATACGACAATTATAAATAATGCCTAATCGCTTTATCTAGCTGGCGACGTAAGTCAGCCCAGTTTAGAAGGTGTCGCAGCCCGGTGAGCAGCTCCGTAAGTATCTTTCTTTTTCAGTATCTGTATCTGTATCTGGACAGGGGCCAAGATTTATTACGAGTTACACTTGGTAGCTTGGCGGTGAGGTGTGCGTCATTTGGCCGGGTTATTGGCATCGGAACTAACTGTTTTCACAGAGATCGCTTCCCTCTCACCTTTCGCCCGGCTATTGCTCTCAATTACCAGGTGGCATTAAGGTGGAAGTGGAAATGTAAATGGAACTTTACCGCACATGCTAGAACCCGTTCTTACCTCCCAGCTAGCCCTCAACAACTCATCTGTCGACACTTGGTCTAGATACATGCGAAAAAGCGCAAAAGATACAAGATAATGTTCTTCTCTCTCCGCCAGATACAAATACAGATGCGGGGATACGTTGAACTCGATTTGGGTACAACAAAAAATGAAAAGAAATAAACTCGACTTGTGAAACTGTCTTTATGAGTCCCCGAATCTTTCCGGCCAGCCATTTGGAATGTCAAAGTTGACATCTGCATGGCTGGTAAGCGGAGAACTATGAGATTTATTTTCCTGCAACTGCATGTGAAAATGCATTTTCGGCATTCGCGGTATTGTGGCGTCATTTTTAAGGTCCATGCTTGGTTGCATGTGCGGCGGAGCTTTGTTGACGATACCCTGCCATCACCAGCCAAAGGTGTTTCGATTAGTCGACCACTTGGCCGAGATTTATATGCAGAATATCTTATTAACTATATAACTATGGTAGTCCCAAAGGCAAATGACCGGCAATTATGTAAAGAGACACCTTCCAGTCAACAGGTATTTGGGAAAGGGTAAGCTGCGACTCTGGCTAGTTGATAAAGCTAGTTGGACAAGCTAGTGGAAAAGCCGATTACTCAAGGCCAACTCGTAAGTCAAGGAGCTAGCAGATGAAGTTGAAAGTTGAACAAGAAAGTTTAACCGGACTCTTGAACAGGAAAAATACAGAGGGAAAGCTTTAAAGGAATGTTTGTAATTTAACAAATTAGATATATCTAATTTTTACAAATTAAATCTAGTTAAAAAGTAAAAAATGGTATGAAAAATTATAAACGAGTCTGAATTGCTTAATAAATCGGTTTGATTCTGCTTTAATGTTACAAAGAAATAGAAAGAGAAAATATTAACTAGACCGTTTTCATATAAAAGAGTGCAACCAATTCCAAAAAGTAACTAAAAAAACTGTATAGTTTAAAAAGTATTTCAAAGACTCTATTGCGGTGCCCAAACAAAGGGCGCCACCAAAAGGTATTCCAACAAAGCCTCGGAACAATTGAAAATTCGTTCAACTGGCAATTTGAACCAACTTAGCCGAGCAGCTAATCTCGTGGCAACCATCGGCGGGCAAGGCGATTCTCATTGCAAACCACAGCAGAGCATCTGGCATTCGATTGCCCCAACCATCTCCAGTTTTTATAAGGCCTTTGCACGCGAGCCAGAGTGGAGCAGACCTGATGAATATCATCATGTAATACCCGAGAAATGTGTAACGATGAGGCAATCCCAGCAGACTATCATTATGATACGCCATGGCGGAGGGATCGTCTCGTCTCGTCTTGCCTGGTCTCGTAAAATCTGTAGAAATTGACAATGCTAATGGGGCAGCGGAAATCGGGCATTAGCCATCCATAATTTGCATAAGAAATCGGTCTGGTGTTTGAGGATGGACAATTAGATGCCCAGACACGTTCCCCAGACGTGAAGCTAGAGCACTTTGGGTGGCTTAGGCTTAAGTAACGGAGGTAGAAGATCTTGACCGCTCGCAGCACCTAACGGCAATGCAATGGAACCGCTTTGCAAACACACACGCCCGATCGAGCCACAGAGAAAGGCCGGAGGAAAAAGAGAAAAGAAATTATATATGCAACGAAATTTCTTCCTGGCCGGACTCTGGCAAAAAAAAAAAACTGCAAAACTGGTCCACCGTGACCCACTAAGGCCTCTCTTTACTTTTTTTCCTCGAAAATCAGCCACCGAAAGCTGACTTTAACTCCACTGCAGACCAGAAGGCGAGGACGGACCCGGTCTGTTTTCTGCGTCACGTTTAATTCTTACTTCCGCTAATTGCTTTAAAAATACCTCGAGAACTCATCGCAGGTATAAGCGTGTATTTTTAGAATGTGTGTAAAAAACCTTTAGTCGCAACTTTCACTTTGCTGAAAAAAGTTAATTCAAAAGGAGGAAGATAAGATTCCTACTGATTATGAGTGAGCTCATCCGATGTTTTTAATAAATTTAAAGAATGATTAATAAGCATTACGGTCTTTTAAATTTATTAAGATAATAATATGATTTTTGTTGTTCTTATATAAATGAGTTTTTCTTTTACACAAGGGTTAACAGCTCTGGCTGAATGCGTTTTCGGCAACTAAACAAGATCAACAAAAAAGACAGCCATAAAACGGTGCCAGCACGGCTTCATTGGTTTTGCGGTTAAAATGTTGCA
Source organism: Drosophila kikkawai (assembly GCF_030179895.1). Classification (NCBI taxonomy): domain Eukaryota; kingdom Metazoa; phylum Arthropoda; class Insecta; order Diptera; family Drosophilidae; genus Drosophila; species Drosophila kikkawai. The sequence continues at coordinate 28,391,925 of NC_091731.1, read as the reverse complement.
ACAAGAACAGGCAATGCCAGAAAATGTTTGGCTGTAACAAAGAAAAATAAGAAATACATTTTTAAGATCGAAGCTTTAAATACTCTAAAGATAACAAAAAGGATTTAGGATTAATATACAAAACGTAAGTCTCTAATCCTAACGAAATAATACAATAAAAAACTGTACAGGAAATTAAAGGATATAATTAGGTATATTATCTACGTAAATATATATTTCTATTAATTGCCCTATATTTATGTAAGCCTAGCTCTAGTTTTTCGATAAAGAATATTATCTCTTTTATTCTTTGTAAAAGCATCTCTACTTTAGAATCTCATACCTAGTTGTACGATCTGAAGAATCCCTTTAAAAAAGTCAATCTGCGCTTTACCCAATTTTTGCAAATTTAATTTTACCCTTTTATGCAGCCATTCAAATCCAACAAAGCGATAGAAAACTGGCAAATCTATAAAAATGCAAATTAGAAGAGCCACAGAAGAAACACAAGCAGCGTCTCCAGAAACTGGAACGAACCAAGACTGTGATTCAGAGACCCCGACTTCGACTTAGACTTCGACTTAGACTTTGACTCCGATTCCGAATCGGATTCAGATTGTGGGGCCACAGATAAACGCTATTCGTGCTATTGCCTCTGGGCTGCTCTAAGTTGCAAGACCGTGTGATCTATGGGCTGGCCAGCCCAATTGGTTGGTCAGCAAGAAGCAATTTGGGTTAACTGCAGCTGCAACACGCTCTTGCCAATTGAGGAGCTTGGGCCAATTAATTGTGCGGAAATCTGCGAGGCGCGTCATAAAATACTGTCGCTTTTTCATCTCTCTTTCAGCACCACCAGCACCGGTCTTTGATGGGAAGTTGTTCCTCCGGAATGGAAGGTGCACCTGCACCATGGGGATGCACAGGAAAAGTAGGTAATATAGTTTATGATCAATGTCTTGATTGCTCTATTACAAAAGAAGCTTAAGTCGGAGATGGTAGAAGAAAGTCAAAGACGTTTCACTTTTTACTTAGACTATAATTTGTGTATATTTTTTAAGGTGTATTTTGATGACAAATTATGAATATTCATACAACAATTTACATACTACCTGCAAAAATAAACAAATATATCATTTTCCTCTGTGCATGTTAGACCGAAGGCATTCTGGCGTGCAAACCTTGACCATGAAACACGCTCGCCGGCCACGTTGACGTGCCCATAAAAGCGGCCGGCAACAATCCTAAACATTTTCCTGGCAATTAAGAGCCACAGAAAATGAGTTAGAAATTGAAATTGCTCAACTGCCTGGCGTTCACGTTTACAAGAGCCATAAGCCTCCACATCCACCTTCGAGAGTGAACGATGGTCAATGGCATTCGCTTGGCCTGCAGGTTGTGCAAGCCCACTTTATGCGACAGTTACATCTATATATGCGCTGCAAACGGGTTTGCCGGCCAAAAAAAAAAAAATTTAAAGCAACAACGACAACAAAAATAAAAATAACAATAATAAACACGGCAAAAGCACCGTTTTGGACCGGCCTCCAAGGCACGCTACCCACCAAATGGAGCCATTGCCGGTCTGGTCTGTCAATTAGCGGCGGAGCGACATGACAGTGCACTGAACTTGTTACGCTTTAAATTGTTGATAAGCCCCACTACAGTTTATGATTTGTTAATGTGTGTTCACTGGCCGGCCAAATGCGACACACTGAATCGCGGTGGTTGTACGGTTTTGGCCATTAACCCATTTTTCAGCCACATTCCAGCCACAGAATTTTGGCACACAAATTAAATATGACCTGTTCCCTGAGTTAAGCATTTAACAGTTGGCATTAATTTAATTAAATTTTGCATTTGTCACCAGCTGGCAACTATTAATTGCTGCTTAATTCAGCTGCTAATATTTTAAATTAAATTAGTTGGACGCTGCCATTATTTAATTAAAGTATTTGCTAATTGCCTGCATCTGGCTATTCATGCTGCCCATATTTAGCAATATTCTAATAAATATATTAATCCCCGCTAAATGATATGGCTTTATTTCAAGGGGTAAGACCACGATGATATTGCAAAAACTAAAGGTAAACACTTGTCACGATTTGTAGGGGGTCCTAAGATGAGTTGAAGTGAGCCAGGGCTGTAATAAGCATATTTAAACTAAAAACAAAAAATACAAAAACATATTTTCTTGATAAAATTATTAATTAAATTTTATTGATTATTAAATTATACTTTTATTAAGTAGTTTAATGTAATAATTTAAAATCCTTCGCAAAAAGAATCACACCCATTTTCTTACTTATTTATTTGCTACAAGAGAACATAAAACAACATTGTTAATGCGTATAGTCTATTTTATAAACTATGTAAATAAAAATGCGTGATCATTACGTTCCTATAAATAACCCAAATTCCGCTCTCTCATAGAGACTCGCTTGCAAATAAACTAAACTGTTCCCATGGCTGTGGTCCATTCTCCATATATCATGCCCAGAAGTTCAGTGGGTTAAGCGGCGTGCTCGGTCCAGCTGATTAGAGATTAGTGATATATCATCCCAGTGCTGTGATATTCCAGAGAGGCATCGTCTGCTCTTCTGCCGAGTGGGAGCAATGGGAGAGAAAGAACCATATATAATGCCATTATATATATATATTCGTGGGGCTGTGACAGATGTCCGTGATTGTTTATACGGAGAGGAGGAGCATGTGGAATAAGCAAATCGAAAAGAGCAGTTGTGTTTGGTTTGCGGAGCTGCCAAGAGCGGGAAGCGAACGCGGACGATGAATAAAATATGTGGAATACTCTGTGTACTGGGCCTGGGCCTGCTGCTCATTTGTGCAGTGCCCGGTAGGGGACAGTCCACGGAAAATACCACCGAGGTGACCCCGACGACAACCACTTCAGCATCCACAACGACAACCACTGCTGCTCCACCCAAACTCCTGGTCGCTATCCACTATGAAGCCCTATGTCCCGACAGCATGTACTTTATCCGTCGCCGACTGCGCGATGCTCTGCAGGATAACAACTGGTGGCCCATCACGGATCTCAAGCTATATCCTTTCGGCAAGGCAGGGGTGAGTAGGATAAAGTTAAAATTATATCTGGAACAACTTAGTGTAGAGTTTTTAAGTGTTTCTATATGTATTTCTTTTATTCTTCAAAACATCCAATCATTTTACCTTGAGAATATTCAAAAAACATTTGTATTTACACTCGACTGATGAGTAAACAAACCACAAAACTCAAGCACTTTTGTGGGTGTGTTTCAGTAGCAGTCCAAACGATAATTTAATAGCATTAAGCACGAACTTAATGTGTTCTTTTTAAAGTTTTTTAATTAAAAAATACATTAGTATTTGCAATACCACTATACAATAAATATGGTTTATTTCATTAGGTAAACAAAGTCCTAAGCCAAGTTCTATTCCTACTCAATTTTAAGGATTCTAAAAAAATATTAAAATTTTATTTATTATCAATATTTCAAGATAACTTATAATTTCTTAGTAAAAAAAATTGTGGGAATTTTTGTTTAAGCTCATTTAGATGCCAATAAATTATACTTGGTACTAAATCTGATTAGTTGTGATTGCTTTTTCCATTTTTGCTTCATAAACAATTTTATTTTATTCAAACGGAATTCTCGGAAAATTCTCTGGAAAACCTCACACTGTTTCCACTTAAATACATAAATTCCTTATGAATAATATATGAGGGAATTTTTTAATTTATTGATCTGCTTCTTTTCCAGTTCTACAACGACACATCCACGGGTGAGATGCAGGTATTCTGCCAGCATGGAGAGGAGGAGTGCGAGCTGAATGCCCTTCATGCCTGCATTATCGAGACCCAGGACCTCCAGAACGCCTTTGGGCTGATCTACTGCATGCTGCGCTCCTATGGCAACCAACTTGACAAGTGCTCCAACCACCTGGGTCTGGACGTGAGCAAGGCAAGGCAATGCAAGGACTCGCGCAAGACCCCCGAGATCTTGGCGCCCTACGGCAAAGAGACCCTGAAATTGGGCCTTTCCTTTGTGCCCAGCATTGTGTTCGAAAATGTGAGTATGTTTGCGGTTTCATCAGATGTAAAACTAATTTTAAACTTTAATTCCCAGGACTTTGATCCTTACAGCCAGAGCAGTATTCGCTACAATTTTGAGTCGCACTTTTGCAAGCAATACTTGAAAAAGTTCAATATCAAACTACCCACTTGTACCTAATTTTATAAAAAAAAAAAACATATATGATGAGTAATGTTTTTTAATGTGCAAAAACTAATAAATTATAATTACACTCTGCAGTACTGTCTCGGAAGCTGTTTGCCTATATGCTGACTCAAGCTCTTGAGGCTATATAAATGGAAATTTAAATAGATCGTCTTATCGGACACATTAGTGTACACAGATGCTAATCGTGAACAGCTAAAAATAAGATTAAGCCTGCTGCGTTTTGCTGTCCAGTTTTCCAGTGGTAATTGCTCTCTGTGTTTGCCCTAATCAGCTAAGGTTTTCGATGGCTTTGTTTTTGGACTGACGCAGGCGGGATCCACGCTCAGCATGAGTCTCGAAGGGGAAATGTTCACCACCTCCCGCCAGGGGCACCGAACCAGGGGGTCGTGCTGGATCAGGAGCATAATTTTCAATGGGGAAGCCAGCTGTAAAAGCGTTCCATAGTTCCGCATTTTGCTTTTGTTTTATTTAGCTAATTGCTAAAACAGTAAATAAAATGGTAATATTTAATGACCCCCTTCGGAATCACAAAAAGAAAATATAAATTAGTAAAAATTAATTGTATCATTAAAGTTTACATTTGAAATATTTGTCAAAAGTAAACTATAAATTTATTTGTGTATTGATAATTTAAACTCTAGTATTGGCCCAATAAAAATTTAATTTGTTTTCAAAATAAAAACAAAACAAAGTATTCATATATTCTTCCCATTCCGAAAGACTTGCATCCCCCTTAAGGGTTATTCCGACTGCGCCTCTGATCGCATTGTGATAAACGGAATGTAGCTACGACGCCCCGCTCATAACGAATCCGTACTTTATTTCAGTGTTGAGCGGTCACTGTCTGGGAGCAGCCGAGGATTTCAAGATCAGAAATTAAAAAAAATTAAGCTGAACCTGCACCATGAAGGCGTTTGTCTTTGTCTGCCTTCTGATGATGGGATTGATGGGCGTGGCCACGCCAAGGGTAAGTGACCCAGTTGAGCTTTGATTCCGAATTATGACGATCATTGGGGATATTTGCAGCGTCATCATAAAGCTCAGAGTAACAGACTCCCGGTCGCGCTTTACTACGAAGCCCTTTGTCCGTACTGCATGGATTTCGTCACCACACAACTGGGTCCCTCGATGCTTCGATTGGACCGCCTGCCATACACAGATCTCAAACTGGTTCCTTATGGAAATGCCAGGGTGGGTCACACAGCAACTAAAAATATTAACAGCCATATTAGACCAATAATCCTTGGATAATCCTCTAAATTGGCAGCACGACGATGACGGAAACGTGGACTGCCAGCACGGAGTGAATGAGTGCGAACTGAATGCTTGGCATGGCTGCATCCTGGAGCATCATGAGATTGCGGAATCCCTGAAGCTGATTGCCTGCATGATGCGAGGAAAGAAGAACCGGCTGGACAAGTGCGCTGATCGCTACAAAATCAACGTGGATGATGTTAAAAATTGCAAGAAAACGCGGAATATTAACGACATCTTGGAAAAGTACAGCGAGGAAACGGCCAAGGTTCCTTTTCCAGGGGTGCCAGCTATTGCTCTGGATAACGTAAATATGTATACATTTATTAAAGGTCCTAATAATATACTTAACTTTATGGTTATAGATATATGATGAAAACGTATCAGCAAACTTAACCGAGAATTTTGATGCCTTTTTTTGTGAGAGCTACAAGGAAAAGTTCAATAAAGTACTAGACAACTGTCAATAAATAAATATGTATATCGTAAAACATCGACTTATTTTCCGGCCGTCGTCAACTTAGAATCGTAATGAAAAAAATATTACAAGGCATACCATTTTAAGAAACTACGTTTATTTAAATGTAATCTAAAGATGAGGCTCAACAATAAATCAAATTATATGCAACATTTCATTAAGACAATATATAATATAATTAGTTTAAATATTATTTTATGTTACTTTGTCCTAATTTTGAATTTATGTTTAAGACTTTCATTTTGCAACACACATTGAATGACAAAGATTAAATAGGTAATTACTTCATTTGCCATTTTAAGAAAATGGAAATATCACAAAGACCCAAAAAACAGACCCTAAAAGGGTAAAGATTTAATTGAGTCGCAAATACTTCTGCCTGAAGAGAGAGGACAAGGTATTGTTTTCTTTAATAAAAAATAATGCAACTGTTTACTTACAAATCTCTGCAATTCCTTGTGCTTCCCAAAGCAGCTTAACTCGGACTGTATCTGCCGAATGTCCTTAAACTTATTTGTTGCTTCAATTAACACACTCTTAAAAGCACTTTAGCATATTTGTATATTTTATTTATATTTTACTACGAATTATAAATTGCACATAATAGATATGATGTGAATAATAATGTAGCCTTATAGTAGGTAATACATTTAATTATGTTGTAAGGAATTCTATTAAACCTTTCGATTAGTAATAACAAACAATTTAGAAAGTCGGCAAACATGACGAAATCGCTAACAAGAATAAGATTTAATAAATATTTAGTCCTCCTTGGAGAGACTTCCCAGGTCACTGAGGAAAACTTCGGGGGATAATATGTGCGAAGAGCCGACCAAGACCTCCCAGTTGCGAACTGCGTTGGTTACTTCATAGGCGCACCTCATTTCGGACATGCTGACGCCGCCCACGACAAATATGATCAGCCTGGGGACATTCTTCACCTGGGCCTGGGCCTTGTCCTTGTGCCAGTGGCCATAACGGGCACTCGTGGGTGCATGGTAATTGGTGTTCTGCGCACGACCCTCCAGGAAGGGGAAGTGCCGGGTATCTAGCTTATCCTCGATGCAGTCCTCCATTATGTCCTTGATCACAGGTGTCCAACGGGACATCTGATATGTGCTCTCGGTTATTCGCTCCTTTCGCGGAACATTGTACACCTTCTTGCGCGAGTCCGCAATAACATTGATTCCCAGATAGCTAAGGTTGCGGACCATATCCTGGTCCTTGGGCGACAACTGAGCGTGCGTGAATAGCTTGGTTAGGTTTTCCTCGGAAATTCCGTTCTTGATCATCACATAGAGAGCAATGATGCGAACCTTGTCGTAGTTCGACACGTTCGCATCCAAAAGAATGGGCACAATGTTGCGCATATGATCCTTAATCTTCTCGCCTTCGGCATCGGTGCCCATCGCCAGGTCCTGCTCCACTCGGCACAGTTTGTCCACATAATTCTGATAGGACTTCATGCAGTGCTCGGCTAAATGCAAATGGGTTGAGTACTTGGAGAGCTCCTTCTGGTACTGCGGCATCTTCTTGATCATCTGCGACAGGTCGCGCATTGAGGACTTATCAGTGGAGCCCATTCGCTTGGAGTCGGTAAATTTCTTAAGATTCTGAGTGACCTGGGTGGACACAACAGCAATGTGTTCGTGACGCAGCTCCACCCACAGGTCGTCGTTCTCGTCCAGCAGCACCTCCTTGTCAGGCTGGTTCGGCCCAGGAGAGTAGCGATAGACGTCGTTGACAATTGGGAGTAGATCGTAGGCCATGGCCTGCAGAGTGAGCTCGTGCAGAAGTGGCGACACACAGTCAAAGCCACGGTCCAGGATCAGCAGCTGGGAGCGGGCCTTCTCCGGTCCCTCGCCCATGGTGGGTTCGTCAGCCTTGTAGGCGTCCAGCTTCTGCTGTACCGATGCAGCCAGGTCGATATTCCGCTCCCAGTCGCTGCGGTAGCGCACATTCGGGTATTCGCCCAAGGTGGCGCATAATGTAGCGATCTGCTCGGCAATGCGCTCGATGTGCTTGCTCCGAATGGAGGCGAAGGCCGGCGAGTACAGGATCTGGAACGTATCCGGAGAGTCCAGCGAATACACCTGGCACTCGTACGGCAGAAACGCCACATTAATCTCCTTCAGGGTCTTGATCTTCCGGGCGGCGCACGACTTGCACAGGTCATTGAACAACTCCTCCGGACAGACCTCGGTGAAGAAGACATGCGCATACCTATACATGGGACGCGCAGGGTTCTCAAAGTCGCGTATCAACCCTCGGACAGACTCATCCGACGGCGTTATCAGATAGATGGCGTCCATGGTGGGCAGCGGCTCGCGCTTCTTGTTGATGTCCTCAACCAAGGTGATTCCCTCGGCGCTGATGTCGTGCATCTTGGTGCAGGCGGAGACCATGCGCATCCCCAGCTTGTCCACCACCAGGACTCGCCACTCCGTCTCCCCAGATCCGCCAGCCTTGGGCAGCTTGTTGGTGGGTTGGTTTTTCGGCGGCGGAGGCTTGTACTTCACAACCTCGTTCATGATCTTCTGGCCAACTAACACTTTCAATGCCATTTTAGCTGCAACTGGGTTTATTAGTCACCACGAAGAGAACTTTTTCGAGGGGCTTATATCGCGGTGGTATCGAGGTTTCGGTGGTCCCAAGGAGACTTCTCGTAATCTCCAGATACTTAACAGGTGGGATAAGGGCTGAACGCCGAGCGGTGGAGTTAATTAGTTATATTTTGTGGGTGTTTTTCGTTTTGGTTTCGACTTGTTTTTTTTTTTTACTCTCCCTCTTTTGATATCCAGATTATGACTCAGCGTGGCCAGATGGTATAAATGAAGTCATTGTTGATATATTACTTTTAATACCAAACTCCAAAAAGTAATAAACGAAAAAAAAAAGAAATAAAATAAAATGGTTTTTATTTTAATTAATTACGTTTTTATTTTTAAATTCATTGTAAATTTTCACATAATTTCAAGAATATAAGCATATAAAAAATATCTTTAAAAATTGTTCTCTTGGTATTTTCCGGTATATTGCCACAAATCGATGACTTGTTTGCGCGACTAAGAAACGGTCCCACTGGTCAAGATTCGCAACACGCGACGAAACAATTTTTCAATTTTTTCGTCAATTGCCTGGTTTTTCCCCAAATATCGAAAACAATCAATCACTGAAAAGTGAGCCAAAGCAGAGCGCGAGATGAGCGAGACCATAAACACCGCGGCGCAGTTCCCGACCTTCGAGAAGCCGACCGTGCAGTTCAATGAGAAGGGATGGGGCCCGTGCGAGCTGCCTGACACCTTCAAGGATGTGCCGTACCAGCCGTTCAGCAAGAACGATCGCCTGGGCAAGATCTGTGACTGGACGAACACCTCCAACAACGACAAGAAGTACCAGAGTGAGTAGGGAGTTACCAAACCGAAGCTCACCTTTGCCGCAGCCCGGCGAAAGTGAGGTTATGTGCGTGTGTCGTGGCAGCTTGAGTGATTTTCACCCTCCTTTCCCCGCAGACAAGTACGCCTCCAGCTTTGGAACCGGCAACCAGTACTCGTACTACCATGAGGAGGACGAGACGACCTTCCATCTGGTGGACACGGCCCGTGTCCAGAAGCCGCCTCACCAGCGCGGACGCTTCCGCAACATGCGCAACTCGCGTTCTGGACGCGGCAGGAATGCCCGTGGCGGCATCAACACCCACGGCATGACCACGCTGAGCGGCAAGAACGTTAAGGCCCGCGATCCCCGACGCGGCATGGGCAAGAAGTTCGGCAACCGCGGACCCCCGCCCAAGATGCGCGAGTCTTCGGTGGCCGTGCGCGCCGACTGGGCCTCCATCGAGGAGATGGACTTCCCGCGGCTCATTAAGCTCTCGCTGCCCAACATCAAGGAGGGCGTGGATATTGCCACCTGCGGTACTCTGGAATACTATGACAAGACCTACGACCGCATCAACGTGAAGAACGAGAAGCCGCTGCAGAAGATTGACCGCATCGTGCACACGGTGACTACCACCGACGATCCTGTCATCCGACGTCTGTCCAAGACCGTCGGCAACGTTTTCGCCACGGATGCTATCCTGGCCACTATCATGTGCTCGACTCGCTCCAACTACTCCTGGGACATTGTCATCGAGAAAGTTGGTGGGTTGAATACAAAATAAGCCTCCTAAATTAAGCCTTTGGTCTTAATAATACTAATGTTTTGTCTTTTGTTCAGGCGACAAGATTTTCATGGACAAGCGCGACCATACCGAGTTCGATCTTCTGACCGTAAACGAGACCAGCGTGGAGCCCCCAACCGACGATGACAGCTCTTGCAACTCTCCCCGCAACCTGGCCATCGAGGCCACCTTCATCAATCACAACTTCAGTCAGCAGGTGCTTAAGACTGGCGACCAGGAGGCCAAGTTTAAGTTCGAGGAGAGCAACCCCTTCATCAGCGAGGATGAGGATATCCAGGTGGCCAGTGTGGGCTACCGCTACAAGAAGTGGGAGCTCGGAAGCGATATTGTAAGTCATTTTAAAAGCAGAAAAGCGTTTGCAAACTATATCTATCTTAAATTCCCTTTAGGTTTTGGTGGCTCGTTGCGAGCACGACGGCGTTCTGCAGACGCCTAGTGGTGAGCCGCAGTTCATGTCCATCAAGGCGCTCAACGAATGGGACTCTAAGCTGGCCAATGGCGTCGAGTGGCGTCAAAAGCTGGATACCCAGCGTGGTGCTGTGCTGGCCAACGAGCTGAGGAACAATGCCTGCAAGCTGGCCAAGTGGACGGTTCAGGCTGTGCTGGCTGGATCCGATCAGCTGAAGCTAGGCTATGTTTCACGTATCAATCCAAGGGATCATTCCCGTCACGTCATTCTGGGCACGCAGCAGTTCAAGCCGCACGAGTTTGCCACCCAGATCAACCTGAGCATGGACAACGCCTGGGGCGTCCTGCGATGCATTATCGATCTGGTCATGAAGCAGAAGGACGGCAAATACCTAATCATGAAGGATCCCAACAAGCCGATCATCCGCCTGTACGACATCCCCGACAACACATTCGACTCCGATGACTCGGACGATGGTGAGGGCGACGATGGCGAGGGTTTCCAGCAAGTCTACAACTACGCGAACAACGGAAACAAGATTTAGACTTGACGCCCCCAACAGAATCATACCCGCTTACCTTAACTATCGATGCCCTCTGGAGGAAACAGCACTTTTCTAGGCATTAGCCTTAAGCATTTGTATTCAAGTTGTAGCCAGCAGCTGATTCCTAGTAAAGAGCAAAGGGCGAAACAATGTTACGTTTTTAATGGGAGCAGTTCCTCAGAAATGGATTGCAGCATAATATCAGTTGCGTATGAAGGAGAGTGAATCATTTCTTCCATTTCTTTCTTAAATATCTTAAACTATATTTACTAATATATATTGTGGCAGTATGTCGTTAAGCCTTGACTGCGCAGCATGGTGTCCGGAATGAGGACTTTCGTTTGCTGCCTGATCCAGATTTCGTTCTTGATAAACTTGGCTGAATTTGGTAATTAATGATAAATAAGTCTTAATCCTTGGTGTGTGAAATTGGAATTTTTGTTTTACAAATCCCTAGCTAAGTTTTCCGAATGCCAATCCGATGAGAAATGCATCAGATTGGACAAGTGCTCACATATAGTAGACGTCATTCGGCAGGATATTAAAATGACCTCCGAACAGAAATACTTAATGACTCACAAACAGTGTGATTTAGATTACCGGTCAAAATCGTACCTACAGCGGATTTACGTCTGCTGCCTGGAGCCAGGAAACGTTTTGCCAGATGTGAACACTTGTGGACAGCGGCCACCCTCTTTCCGCATTTTCGGTGGCAAAGAATCTAAGATTAATGATTTCCCCTGGATGGCAATGCTGATCTATAACAAGGGGCAGGAGGACCAGCTGTCTTTATGTGCAGGCTCGTTGATCAACACCCGCTATGTGGTGACTGCTGCCCACTGTTTGGTCAATTGGCCGATGATCGAGTCGGGCACGGTGGTCACTAAGGTGCGCCTGGGCGAATGGAACACATCATCGAATCCTGACTGCCTCAGTCAGTTGAATGGCAGGACGCACTGCTCGGATCCCTATCTAGAACTTGATGTCGAGCAGAGGATCGTGCACAAGGGCTACCTAATCGACTCCAAAAGCTATCAAAACGATATCGCCCTCATTCGAATGCGTCAGGCAGTGCGGTAAGTAGAGATTTCATAGTCATTGGGTTGCACATAAGCTGTAGACACTGTAGTTATCAACGCCAGTTATCCTAATTGTCCACAAAATCCGATATACAAAAAATTAAAAAGCATTTATTTAATGATAGGTGTTTCAAGGTACATCTAGTTTTTATTTAAAAAATGTCATCTCTTCAATTTCCTTTTCTCAGCTATACAACATGGATCAAACCCATTTGTGTGAAGACTTCACATGGCAATAACCTTTGGAATTCATTTTCTGAGGAGACAAAATTTAAAATTGCTGGCTGGGGCAGCACGAATAAGCGACAATCCAGTTCAATTTTAATGACTAGCAGTATCGTGCAAAGGAAACCACATTTATGTTGGAAAAGGTATAAGAGGCACTGGCCTGAGTCTCAGTTGTGTGCCGGTGGAATAGATGGAAACGACACATGTGTGGGCGACTCCGGCAGTCCTCTAATGGCCACTATCGATGTCGGATCCGGCCAATATGTCTATCTAGCCGGCATCACTTCTTATGGACCTACACCATGTGGATTTCCGGGGTGGCCAGGCGTCTTTACGAGAACCGCAGCCTTCATTGATTGGATCCAGCTGAATCTGCGCCCTTAATGTGTTTCAACTGATTTGTAACTATTCAAAGTGATTTATTGAACATTTTAATTATATTAATTAAATTAATTAATCATCAATTCAACAATGTATCACCTATTCTTCAACAAATAATCCCCTTCTGCACAGTGTACGTAATAGTGTAAGCTAGCCAATGCGAATATGTGAATAAATTAGCAATTTTATTTATTATGCCTCCAATTTCTGTTGTATCCAATCAATAAACTCTCCGGTGCGGGTATAGACGGTTGGCCAGCCCTTAAGGCCGCAGGGTTGGGTGCCGAAAGAGGTAATGCCGGCGATGTAAAAGACCTCACGATCGCCCGTGTTTATGGAAGTCATCAATGGTCCGCCGGAATCTCCGCCACAAGTATCAACCCTGGACTCGCCGCCGGCACACATCTGCGAGTTGTTCAAGGGCACCTGGAACTTGGACTTGTACTTGTCCTGACACTCGGTCTGGTTCCACACACCCACAGAGATCTTCTGTTTGATTGGACTGGGCAGCAAATCCTCGGTGAGTCCCCAGCCGGCCACATCCATGGTGTAGCCGACGAATAGGTTCCTTCGCAGCTCCTCGCTGGTTGGCAAGCAGATGGGTCGCACGTAATCGGTGAAGCTGGGGCCAGGAAATACTTTAGGGTTAAACATCTGAAAGGCGTAGGATGTGTGACCCGCTTACCTCACACTTCGCTTGAGTCGAAGCAGCGCGATATCGTTCCTCTGATCCACCGAGTTGGGCACAACTCTCCACCTCGATGTCGATGTGATTGGGGGCGCAGACCCGCTTGCCAATTCCCTGGCTGTAACAGTCGGGATCTGTGCGCGTGTCATACTCACCCAGGCGAACGCTATCCAGGAAAATTTCTGACTTATTCAGATGATCGCTAGCCAGGCATTGGGCGGCGGTCAGAACGTAACGGGAATTAATCAAGGAGCCGCCGCAATAAAAACTATATGTTTCGGAAAACACTGAAAGCAAACATATTTATTGTGCTATGCCTAATTTATTTAATAATTTATTACATACTTATTTAATTTTATAAATTAGAAATGACCTTTTAAAATAGTCTACTCACGTTTTTTATACCGAAGTAAAACCACCCATGGGAATTCCCCGATCCTCGTGTAGGTACCACCACCAACTATGCGATCACTGAATAGGAGTCCGCATGTGTCGGTTCCAGGCAGCACATTGCCAGGTTTCTGGCCATCCTCATCTGGGGCTTCCTGTGACCCAACTATCAATACGGAGAAAGAAAATAAATAAATAAGAGATTATTAAATATGAAGATAATGCTCTTGAGGAGGTATCAACGAATCAATAGGATATTATTTAAAACGGTTTAACTATTTTATATTTAAATATTCGTAAATAATATAAATACTATACATATTTTCTTTTATAGAATGGTCTTTCACTTACCCGCTTCTACATTCATTCCGGATAACATGGCTATAACCAGCAGCAGAATTAGAACTTTCCGCTCTATAGTTGCCATCTCGTCGCTGTGGATATCAGGTTGAGACTAACAAAGATCTCTGACAAGCGGTCCGACTTAAGTACAGCTTAAGCGCTACTGCTCACTTGTGCAAAAATCATATAGAGTCGAGCCTTAGAAGCATTTACAACCCTTAGTTTTTTCTTGTTTTTAACACCATAAATAAGTAAACAGTTTGGAAAATCCCACACAAAATGTAAATGTGTCTAGCGTTATTAAAACGTCATGACCAGGTTTTCTGAGAATAACCGGTTAAGAGAAGACTGACTTAGAGCAACTGCATCTATCTGCGATCTATGTTAAATAGAGCAGATAAGTGCTGACAGATAGGTGTCGATGGGTGTGCTGAATGGGTTTGGCCCTGATAATTTCCACAATTGGCAAAAAAAAAAAAAAACTGTTAAAACTGGGAAAACTCTGCTCGTATCAGTGGGCAGTTGCCCGCAATCTGGAGCACCTTTGACCCGCTGCCACGCTGGGAACGCGAGATAACGTTTGCGATAATCGTACCCGGTGCAGCGGGAGCAGTAGCGATTAAGCTGGACTTAAACCGGACCGCCAGCCGGAGAACTTAGTTAGTCTCAGCCTGAAGCCCGCAGCGACGAGATGGCGACAATGGAGCGGAAAGTCCTAATGCTGGTGCTGGTGATTGGCATGTTAGCCGGAATGAATATAGGAGCGGGTAAGTGAAGCTATACTCTAAGCTCGGATCTAGACGAAGATATTCCCAAGTGTTGGCAAAAATTTGGACATGGATGGTCTTGGAAATTCAGTATATACAAAACAGAAGTATATATGTTGTATATATTATACATATATTGATATATTGAAACCAATGATTTAAACAGTTTTAAATTATATCTTATGGACTCGCTGATACCTCCTCATCAGCACTGTCTTCACATTCTATAATCTTTTCGTTATTCCTTTGTTTTTTGTTGCTTCAAGGAAAATTTTCAAAATTCCATACTGTTTTTGTGAACAATTTAAAATCAATTATCATTCAAACAACATATATGCCCTCCACGACGAACCGGTTTGATCTCTGTTCAACTGCAACGCAATTGATACTCTCTTTTTTATAGACGCCGCACAGATCAGCTTTGGCACCTGTACGCCACAACAGAGCGATGAACGCGGTCAGTGCGTCCACATTGCAAGCTGTCCTTACCTGGCCGACATCCTGAAGGCGAGCCCCCAGACACCTGCCCAGCGCGAGCTGCTCTCCAAGAGCCAGTGCGGCCTGGACAATAGACGACAGCAGACGGATCTTATGAACCGCATCCTGGTCTGTTGCCCGCAAAGCAAGCGGGGGGTCAGTGGAGCGCAGGAAGCCCCAGATGAGGATGGCCAGCAACCTGGCAATGTGCTGCCCGGAACCGACACATGCGGATTCCTATTCGGTGATCGCATTGTTGGTGGTACCAATACGACGCTCTGGGAATTCCCTTGGATGGTGTTACTTCGGTATAAAAAACGTGAGTAGATTAATTCAAAAGGTCATTTCTTATTTTGAAAAGTAAATAAGTAGGTTATAAATTATTAAATAAATGAGGCATAGCACAATAAATATGTTTGCTTTCAGTGTTTTCCGAAACTTATAGTTTCAATTGCGGCGGCGCCTTGATTAACTCCCGTTACGTTCTGACCGCCGCCCACTGCTTGGCCAGCGATGATCTGGATAAGTCAGGATTAGTCCTGAACAGTGTTCGCCTGGGTGAGTGGGACACGCGCACCGATCCCGACTGCCAAACCCAGACCAATGGCAAGCGCGTCTGCGCCCCCAACAGCATCGACATAGAGGTGGAGAAGGCTATCCTCCATGAGCAGTTTGTGCCCAACTCAGTGGATCAGAGGAACGATATCGCGCTGCTTCGACTCAAGCGAAGTGTGAGGTAAGCGGGTCATAGCACATCCTTCACCTTCCAAATGCTTAACCCAAAGTATTTCCTGTCCACAGCTTCACCGATTACGTGCGACCCATCTGCTTGCCAACCAGCGAGGAGCTGCGAAGGAACCTATTCGTCGGCTACACCATGGATGTGGCCGGCTGGGGAATCACCGAGGATTTGCTGCCCAGTCCAATCAAGCTGAAGATCTCTGTTAGCGTGTGGAACCTGACCGAGTGTCAGGACAAGTACACCACCTTCCAGGTGCACTTGAACAACTCGCAGATGTGTGCCGGCGGCCAGTTCAAGGTTGATACCTGTGGCGGAGATTCCGGCGGACCATTGATGGCATCCATAAACACGGGCGGCGGTCGTGAGGTCTTTTACATCGCCGGCATTACCTCCTACGGTACCCGACCGTGCGGCCTTAAGGGCTGGCCAGGCGTCTATACCCGCACCGGAGAATTTATTGATTGGATACAACAGAAATTGGAGGCATAATAAATAAAATTGCTAATTTATTCACATATTCGCATTGGCTAGCTTACACTATTACGTACACTGTGCAGAAGGGGGGCACGACGGGTAGACTAACTAAGCTAAGCTCTAGTGGAATGCCAATATAAACAGAGATTCGGGCACAGACATCGGAACAATTCACTAGATACAAAGATGCTCGGGTA